>NW_017257184.1:1959238-2347658 GCF_001594055.1 Mycetomoellerius zeteki
GCGTCCCTCGATAACGTATTATCCCGACACAAATTCGGTATTCTACTCCTGGCATTTTCCTCCTGAAGAAATCACGCTCTTGAGAGTCATTATCCTCCTTATCGGTCGTTTCGGCAACGTCTTAATTCGGAAGAGAGATTTTATTACCCTAAACCCTTCCTTTAATCTATTTACGTTACACACTGTCTGTCGTGCTCGCGGACGAATTTGCGCAACGCTTGTATAGACGCAATTATGCGCCCCCGCATCCACGTATAAACCGCTACAGCAAGTAGTTAGCATTCGAATAGTCGTGCCGCCTCGAAAGACGAGGCGCGAATGCATGCGACATTCTGATAAAGCTAATTTGCGGCTTGCAGACGAAGTTTATCCATTAGCGCGCACGAGTAGTGCTCTTTGCCTGTCGAATAGGTGCCTTCGTAGATATTACGCATGACCGTACAAGAGCTATTAGCTTGCCATTAATGATTTTTATAAACACGAGGAAAGAGCGTAATCGGGTACTCTATGAAACTTAATCTCGCCGTTCATTAGCACTTTTGTTGTGGGGACGTATTACACGACCGATCGTTAAATAAACTCTAAACGGTAGTAAAAGCGTTAAGTTCTCTACCGCTACAATCTGACAAAGAAGAAAATATTAAAACGTTACAGATCGTTACTTTCGAGTGAAGGAACAATTTTCTTTCTTATTGTATTAGATATTTCTAATATGCAATTTGAAATAAATTGGAGCACAAATGAAACTTTAACAATAAAGTTAAACTTTAACGAGAAAAGTTTCTCAAAAGTCACAGTTTAAATATTGAATATCTATGATCTGATTAAATATCATGTATCAGAGGATAATGCAAGATTCTGTTGATCGGAGAAGTAGCTTCTTTCTCTCTGGATATTTATATATAAATACGATAAAAAGCAAGGTAATTTGGATAGATTAAGCAGGGTAATTGGGATTAATTATATTATATCTATTATTTACTATATTGTTTTCTTATGGTTCGTAGCCCTTCTTAATACTTTTATTATTAATTTATATTAATTAAACCATATTACACAATGTATTTTAATTTGGATAGGTTAACAGAAATTTTTAAACTGTATAAAAAATTAAGGTCGCATAATGTATTCAATCAAACATATACTATTGCACCAACTCTATAATAATTATATATCAATATAATTCTAAAAGAAATACTTAATACACAAAATATATGTATAGATTAATTGTACAATTGTATAACGTAGGTACACCTCTGCAAAAATGATGAGATATACAATTCGTATCGATCACATGTCAGCCTTGCCAAGAGGCGAAATTCGAATTTTCAGGCTTAGACAACCGCTTCAAGCAGGTGGTTCATAACAGGCTCTCTGGAGTTTGAGGGAAATTAGTCAGGAAGACGGGACCATTAAATGGAAAATTACGCGCACAGCAAGCGGGCGCGCGCGGTCATCAAGCGTTTAAGTACAGCGTTTCGAGCGATTATAGTGATGCAAAGCTGCAATGTAATGTTACAACTGACTAAGTCGGCGTTAATAAAACCCGCTTTGTGCTAGGGAAGCAACGTTTGTCGCGAAATATCGCTTCGGTACGCCGTTACAATGACCGCGAAGTAGGACATTTATTTCGTGAATTTTATCCGCCATTATTAACCGTATTTCTATTGCGCGCTGTGAAACGTGGAGGTTTCATTATACATACAGTAATATTATTTGATTTTTAACTGCGTAACATTTTCACCAGTTCTTTTGTTGAAAGAATACGTACGAAATGACCCATTTTCTACATTTAGAAAGATTTTAACTGTCGCATAATAATCACCAAGAAATTTTTAAAAGACCTTTATCGTTGTGTAAAAGTTACGTACATGAAATACAAATAAACTTTTTATCGCGCAGAGATTAAAAGACATTGTAAGAAAAATTACAATGCTTGTAAATGAAATTATATAAGAGAACATAACGATTGATGAGACGGCATCACGTGCCGCATGCGCCTTCAATGTTAAACGGCGCTCGACGGCGCTTAGTGATTGATAATAACGACGGAGCAAGTTTTAATAAAGTCCTCTCAATTAGTATCGAACAGTCAGTGCGAATGACGCGGCTCTGCTTTCGCGGCTATTAATGCGAAGATGAAGCCTCAATTACCGCGCACCCGCTCGCTCTCTCACTCTCCCGTCCCTGTCATAAATCGCACGTGCAGCTGTGGCACGTGTGCCACGGTAATCGAGTAATTAACATTCCGAGTCTCGTTTAATTTGTACGTCACGGCCCGAGGAGGTGCCTGCGTACACACGGAGTGTTCCCGCGGGCTCCACCGGGTACAAAGTTCCCCATGACGTGCCGCAACTCTGGCAAAGTACACACAAGTGTACGCGGGGTCCTCGCCGATGAGTCGCCTCGGAACTTTAATTAAAATACGAAGTAATTGCGGCACACCGCAAACACGTTAGGTTTCCGTTGAAATATTGAGTGATTTTTTCTGCCGGAGGAACGAGCCGCCTCCGACGACAATGGGATTAAAACTTTTTCATCACCTAAGAATTCTCAATGATCGTGGTTGTAATTAGTGAATCGTATCTATTAGCGGATGTCGGATATCTCTGACGATGGTCTACGATTGGAATAATTACATCATTCATTTTACGTGTATAAGAGGATAAGCTGAACAAGCAATGAATGTATTTCGTATTCTGTCTTCTCAGATTAAAACGGTGATTTAGATACTGTAGAAAATACGCGCGATAAATCATAAATATCTAAGAGACAAAAATTTACACTCTAAAAAATATTGGTATGTGGATTTAATCCATGCGGTGTCTATATAATTCTCAATGTGTTGATGTTAATATCAATACCATCATAGTGTGTGGATGGTAAAACTCACGGTGTTAAATCCATATTATATTGGTGTTAATATTACCAACACCGTGAAAATTATATAGACACCACTATTTTTTAGAGTGCAGAAATATGTACCTATGGAAGAAGGTTAGCGTAAGTTATTCCCAGAGACCCGAAAGATTTTTTCAGTTTGGTTCCGATTCCGGTTCAATAAAATATCAAATAAATGTTCTGGTTTCAGTTATTCGGTTATTTTTTACCTGTAAAGAAAACCGAAACCATAAAAATTACGGTTTTTTTCTACTTACTCGTTTTTTTCTATTTATTTTTTAAATTTATTCTATTAAGAAGAGCGAGAGGAGGGGAGAAAGAGAGAAAGAGAGAGCGTGTTCACTCGTTCAATCTAGAGAGCCTAATCGAAGAGAGACGCCAACTGATCATGTGACTCTGAACAAAAATTACGTAAACAGTATTTTAAGCACATTTCTCTTGGTCCTTTCTTACAACTTATTTTATTCTTATAGATAGATCTCACTTATTTATACATAAAGTCTTTTTTTACATATATATTCTTGAATTTCATGACTTAGAATAAATTCTTGCAACACGTTGGTAAGGAAGATCTAAATAAAAAAATTCTAGTATCTTAAAAAAAGTTTACATTAAATATGTCTCGCGATCCCGCCAGATTTCTTATATCATATAAGGTGTCGGAGGTATTTGCATTCCGGTTGTGAAGAGAGCTGGCGACGGTGGATACTGGATTAAACATTGGTG
This sequence comes from Mycetomoellerius zeteki, assembly GCF_001594055.1. Lineage (NCBI taxonomy): Eukaryota > Metazoa > Arthropoda > Insecta > Hymenoptera > Formicidae > Mycetomoellerius > Mycetomoellerius zeteki. Next base: position 1,962,866 of record NW_017257184.1, read on the forward strand.
ATTTCGATGAAGGATCAAAGATTTTGAACAAGGATAAAAATCAAAAATTAAGAACCGATAAAAGAACCGAAAAAAACCGTAAAATTTTACCAGTTCGGTTACGATTTCGATATTATAAACTTTACAAAATTTGGGTACGGTTTCGGTTTCGATTTCGGTTTCGGTTCACTAAAAAAAAGAGTTCCGAAACGGTTTTCGGTTCCGATTTCGGTTCGGTCCGGGTCCTTGGTTATTCCACCATTATTTGAATAAATTCGCAACGCGAATTTCAATCTTTTAGTAATTTATATGCTCCGGCATTTGTCCGTAACAAGAATTCAAAATATAGTGACATTATTAATGTTCTTTCATTACGTTGTAATGAAGAATTAGCGTCTGCGACTAACGAAGTGAAAAGTAACGTGACTCGTAAAAGTTCAACGAGCGTTTTATAAATTATAAAATTCGTATTTCTCTCTCTCTCTCTCTCTCTCTCTCTCTTCCTGCACTTTTCGTGCACCAACGATACAGAATGTTTGTCAACGCCCGACTGCGTCGGGAGACGCGCATATCGTTAACGAGCCGTTAATTAACGCGAATCTAATGCAATATCCTTCGGACCGTCATGCACACTCTCTTGACATGTACACGCGAGCATACATGCATCCCAGCAGAGGCGATTTTAATTAAAATGTGAAATAATTAGCGCGACAAAGGAGGCGAATTACATACATATAATAGGGTAGCTCGTATTGCTGAGGACATATCGCGGTCTTATCGTCAATACAATACATGTTCATGTCGGACTTGCATAGTCGTCGAAAGTGAAAAAAAAAGAAAGAGGAAGAAGGAAGAGCGAAACGAGCGCGTTAACGAGTCGTTAATTAATATAATAACACGTTAGCTGGAGGGCAATGTCATTAGAAAATTAACCTAAAAGCAATTTATCGTGATATTAGAGCCTCCTTCCTAAGTCGCTCTCCTCCCTGCGGAGGTGCCAATGAAGTTCGATTAACCGGGGTATTACATGCGAGAATTGCACGCCGTGGCCGATGCAGCTTGCGCGATAATATCGTATAGCCTCACGGAGAATTAGTGCTACCAAATATATTCGAGTTGCCCGATTTGCAGAAGCTCCTAATATCGATAAAGTTAACGTCCCCATTTGTACTAAAAGGATTAATTTTGAGCCCCATTAAAGTTACGAGAGTAATTTGCATCAAATGTCAACGCAACAAGAAAATCTTTCACTACTCAAAGAAATCTTCAAAGTAACATCAAAGTATCTTCTTTTGTAATATTCATGAATAGATTATTTCAGTTTTACATCTTTTTCTTAAGATGTTTGTTTACCATAATCACATTTGGTCGGATATAATATACGCCTTTGAAGCTCTGTGAAGTTTCGTGCAATTTTGGTTGTTGGAGGGCCGTCGGACGTCGCTTAAAACGGGAACACGACGAGTGCCGTAATTACAGGATTTAATCGTGGAAGTTATCGGAACACAAGACCTCATCCCTTCGTCGTCCCTTCCATTATCCCGCTGCTTTTCGGTAGAATGGGCAACAAACGTTCGAGTATGGCATGGTATAAAGCGGGGGTAGTTACCGAAGTGTGCTCGGCGCGAAATCGCGGAAATAATTAACCGTGTGCATTATGCTCCTTAGTATCCGCATATCGTCGACGTTGCATCATGGCGCATCTTATCTCTCTCCCTCTCTCCCTCTCTTCCTCTCACGACCCGGGAATTCTCTCGGGTCGCGCGGCAGCCGCCGCCGTCTCCAAAGTGGACGAAATATCGCATCTGTGCGAAAGGAATGTCGTTCTCCACGATTTCGTGGAATGGAAAGCGAAAGATCACAGAGAGAATATCTTCCTACAATAGCAGAAAGAATGTTTCGGGAATACGTACGGTAAAGTTGAGACGAGAGAGAGCAAGAAAAATATAACATAAAAGATGCAAAGAAAAAGATGAAAGAGACGCGATTAAAATCGACGAGAAGCACGTAGAAATTGATATCACATCGCAATAATGTTTTTAAACGTATAAAATATATAATATATGAGTCGCGGTTACGAGAACAGAATTTCTTCGCAGTGCGGTTGGAATAAGTTTCACGGAAGTGGAATTTTTAATTTCATTTCGTAAACGTTTCTTTCTTTTTTTCGGTAGAGCCAAGCGAGCGAAATAATTAACTGACCGCGTTACGCGGTCACGACGCTGCACGCCCATATTCCACCCATACTACGGGATTTTATCTTGCGCGGTCGTGTCCTGAAATCCCATCCGATTACTTATTCGTCGGCACGTATTCCGCGTATGCTCAGCGAAGTATTAAAAAATCAACCTATTAAAGACAAATGCTCTCCGCGTTCGCCTCGTCGCATGTTTTTTTCTCTCTCATTCTACCTTCCACTCCTTCTCCACGAATCCTTTGCCCGATAGCGCAGAAATAATTGACCGCGTGCATTATGCGCGCGCCAAGCACCGATATCTGCATACCCCGACATTGCAGCGCGCGCCGCGCGCGGTGTCTTATCTCTTCCTCGTGTCCTAGAATCCTTAATGCGTTCTCCCCGCATACAATTCCCTTTGCACGTATCCCCCTTTCGCATAGAAAGGTGCCTACAGTTGAAGTGACAAAACTGTGTTCACCGAGATAAATAAAGCACGACAGTAAAGTTCAACGTGGAGCAAGCTAACTTGCATCACAATGTCATCAAAATCCTCATTGTCGCGTCTGAATATGCTTTTTAGTCTTTTTAGATACTAAGCTCGATGCATATACTCTCGACCCTTATATAAATTTGCGATAGCTTGTTAACTACTTGACGACAAAATAATCACACTGAAATAAAATGTGCTAAATTTTAATAAATCATTTGTTTAAATAGTACCAACTAAATATTTACTAGATATAAAGATATATTTATTTGGTACAACATTAATTTGATTTAACAATAATTTTTTTCACTAACAAGGGAAGTTTCACAACTGTCCGGAACAGATTTGATTCTCCATAAAATATGTTGTAAAACACGAAAATCTAAGAGAGAGAGAGAGAAAGACACGTATTTTTTTATACGTGCGCTAACTCACGTTTAAGGGGTGAAACACCCCTTTGAAGAAAAACGGTATTTCTATTTCGAGTCGAATATCGTCGGAAATATAAAAGATGGAAAAAAATTTTTTAAACAAAAGTTGTACGGTTTCAAGAGTACTTCAATGTTATGAAGAAAAAAAAATTTTTTTAATTTTTTTGTTAACAATTGTTAAATGTTCAGTTGACACTATTCAAATAAATAGATACTTATTAAAATTTAGTACATTTCTTTCTCAATACATAACAGTAAAGATGATGTCAACTGCCAAATTACATGTAAATAAAATATAATATATTGGTAAAGAACACTTATGTTATAATACGAAGAAATATTAAAAATAAAAACAACTTTTAGTATTATTCCTAGTAATAATTTATAATACTTAAGAGACTTTGACAATGGCGAGTCTCATTTCAGAACATAAACAAATAAAAAAGGTCAGGCAATTTTGCGATGATCACAGCATTATTAAAGTTTCAAGGGGAAACGAAGAAGAGTCACTATATACTTTGTTTCATTTTTATTTGTTACAGTAAACGTACTTTTTCGAGATCGCGTCGATATTTCCGAGAGCCTCTGATCCGCTTTAACTTCCCAGCAATATCTGCTTATACGATCGCGTGCGCGCGCGCGCGAGCACATACTTACGTGTGGTCGGTATCGCTAGAGTTTTCTCACGGACGAATGGCTCTCTTAGGGAACGGTTGGAAAGGATATTGTCGCCGCAGGGCGAAAGTCGAGGATCCCGGATACTTCTCTCGCCGTACGTCTTCGATTTACTTTCTCAACAAATACACTCGCGACTTCGTACCGTGGTATTTACACGCCTTAATGAAGCCCCGCGAAACGACGTCATCCAAGACCAGCGTTTTGAGTCGCGTGGGTGGGCGCGTACTGGAGATTGTGTTGTACATTGCTGGGACATCGGTAAGATTAAACCGAGAGAAAGAATCATTGTGGTAGTTCTCCTTCTCTTTAGCGTGTGAGTATACCACCGGGTGAGTCGATAATTACTGCTGGTCGGAGACACGTCTCTAATATTCTCGCGGATAGTTGCTACGCTGTACTTGTCGTACCTGCCGCTTTGCTAATGCTATAAACAACACTAGTTTGCGCATATTACGAAGATAAATCAGAAAGTACGAGCGCGTCATGTGCGTAAATTGCAATATCCCGGACATGGAAGTACTCCTAGGTTGTCGCATCGTGTCGAGACGTTAAGGGAATTGCACGGTGTGTGAGTTTCGCTTCATGATTGTAGAAACTGCGATAATCAATTGTGGTTTCTCGGAAACTGAACCCTTTGAAATTTATGAAACAAGTAATATCTCGATGAAATATGCGATGCACTAAAAGAGGGAGATAATTGGATTAAAGATAAGTGTCTGTATGGATAATGACGAAATATTCCGGTATATTAGCGACAAAAATATTATTTGTTTATTCAAAGCTAGATTTTATCAAAAAGAATTATTCTATTCTATTTTTATATCTCATACTGCCTGTTCCGAATGTTTCCCGTCTCATATACGAAATACACCAAACCGAGCACAAGAGGATTATACATTCTCGCGATCATTATTTTCATTAGGTTTTTGAGCGAAATGCGGTGTTAACTGGCATACAATGGACAAAACGAATTTATGAAACGACGGTAATCCGAATACAATGGCGCCGCGATGAGAAACGTGCGCACCGCTGGTAAGTACTCTGCTCGCCTCTCGCGTTCAGGATGTTTTCTATCGTTTTCACGCGCGTGCACGAGAGGACTTTCCGATAAAAAGAAAAAAAAAGATCGCAATCATCGGACCACAACGGTTGAATAAATTCCAATGGCAGGCTGCGCACGAATGAAAATCGATCGAAGACCACGAAAGAGAGGAGGAACGTAATTTCGAAGCGTATAACACACAGATTAATCAACGCCAGATTAACCACTGTAATCCGCATATTTTCTACGATTAACATATCCGCGTGTCATATAAAACAGGTTTGAAGAGAAGAAACTCATTCCGTGACTCTGGGGTCGGTATTCATAGTTCTTATTTTAAGACCGTCTCAAGTAATGTCTTAAGATGCTAATACAGCCTTCTGATTAGTTTATGACATACATCTTAAGACTATACATGGAAAACAGCTAAAAACTTTAATGATTTAGCAATCTACAGTCATAATAAACGAACAATCAGTTTTCTATGGAAAAATAGCAAAGTTGACAGCTGAATAACATTAGCGATTTGTTAAATCATTAAATCTTCTTATAATTATAGATGTTAAATTCGCGCAGTAAGCTATAACTTTGATGTGTGTGTGTGTGTGTGTGTGTGTATCACTCAATCTATTTTTTCTGTGTACTTAAGATAGTCTTAAATACACGAATCAACTATGAATACCGCTCAGGGACGTAGTAGTTATATCGTTGTTTTCAGCGATTATCGTACGAGCAATCGAATCAACTAATCTAGTCATTCGGAATCCAGAGTGAAGCCTCTCCGCCGTTCTCTCATACGTGCACCACGTTGCATGTGCATCTGCATTTAGCACGCGTATGCACACAGACAGGCCATGACACGGCACGACTGTGGAACGGTGTCGGCTTTCCGGACCGGCATTAACCTAATTTCCCCCGCTTTTAATCGGCCGGTTAGAGCCTTCAGCGGCGAATTCAATTTGTATTTCTACTTGCCGCTTCGGGCACCATCGTGGAATGATTATCGGATTATTTGACGTTTTCCATTACGCGCGTGGCTATCTACGTCTAACGCTTATCGTTCCGCTTCAAACGCCATCAATTCCGGTCGCCACGATGGCACCCGTCACTTCGTTGAGACGCTCGATCACGAGAGTCTTTTCTTCGCGACACTTGACACTCTGTGAATAATTTAATTGACCTGTTAACTTGACGCGTCTCAAGTCCCAAGTCAAGCGGGACTCAATGAATCTAGTCGAGCAATAAAAAAATATTTGAATCCTTATCAATAACAATTTTTCAATTTTAACAACGGCGTATTAAAATTCTCTTTAAATATTTTACATACCGAATATCATATGTTTTTAAGCTAACATCATATCTTATTATTTTACCAGTTATAAATTGCATGTCAACGCATGTTAAATCACTTTTTTAATTTCAAACGCTCGTGGAGTGATGACATCCTTCTCACTATCATCTTCTGACATTTGTTGTGTACTGTATATTTTGAGTTCCTCGGAGAGGAAAATTTTCCTCGGAGAAGACGTTTTGGAATGTAACTCTAATAAAGCGTGAAGATTTAAATATCGTTTAGAGCATTTTGATACTCAAATAGTTCCGCACGAGATACTATCGACTGACAGCACTTATGTAAGAAAAAGTTGCCGGAGTGCACTTTCTGACGTTACGAAATACGCGAAGCGTCATCGTCTTCCGGTGCTCCGCGAGCGGATGGAGAAATGTACTCGCCAGATTGTTGCGGGATGTTGCGTTGAAACGTGCACGACCGCGTCGTACTCGACGACGCCAAAGCCGCAAAGTAAGAGCGACAGTCATACGTTCTCCCGATAATGCATATCGCGATCCATCGAATCTTTTGACAGTCGTGGATATGGGTGGCCTGTCAAGACACAGCCTACGTGTTACATGAACGATCAAGATATAAGAGAACGGACCATCGAGCGAAATATCGAGAGTCAAACCCGCCGCCCGTCACGAAATGTAAAATCTTGAGAGCAACAAGAACTCATGTTGCAATGTATAAAAATATGTTTTAAGGAAGAGTGGATGTACCGAGTATTATGTTACTGAATATTGCGAGAACGGAAGAACGAGATCTACTGAGAGAAGAAAAAAAAAAGAAAGAGTGAAAAGAAATATTCCATCATTATTGTTAAATGATTTATTATTATTATTATTTTAAAATAGTTAAATTTGCTCTTCTTCTGTATTAGTGATCTTGCAACCATGTTGGTTCGCGTCTACTTTTAATTCTTACGCGGAAATTGATATCTCGGCATACAATCGTTAATTCTTGCTTTTGCACGTACTTTTACATCAGCTCTTGACTCATTCTTGATGCGTCTCTGTTGCGATCTGATAGCAGAAGTCCAAAAGGGAAATCACGATGTTCGCGAGCTGCACCGTTAACCAAGGTTTCTGTGCACTCGCCGTCCACTTGGCTCCGTTGGCAAGCGGCTTTTGAGTTCGACGACCGGATCGGTCGAGGATGCATTATGCCGACGATAGATTTGTGACGTTACGCCATGCGTTAAGCGGCTTCGTGAACCCCGTTCAAAAACGGGATTCTCTGTATTGCGTGCTCGTGGCATTTTTACAATTCATAACGATCGATAACGAATCGGCCAGCAACGCGGAAATGAATATTTCGACGGCACGGCAGGCAAACGAGCACGAGTACAGTGAAGCATCCACATTCGAAAGCGATTGCGTATGAAGTTATTTAAAATAAAAAAACTTCATCTGTTATAACGATATTGTCAATAAGTTAGATCAATATACCGAGTCGTAATAAAGATTGTCAGTTTGGCATAATGTTCTATTAATTAGTAGCTTATATCTATATTCAGAAAGCGCTTTTATCGATAAAAATGCGCGCTTTTATGTCTGAAATTCTATAGTATACATAACGTGAACAATATGTATGTTAAATACGCGCTAATATCATAAAAGCGCGTTCTGAATACGAGCCTATGTCTATTACGATATTTGAGCATGATAAACCGATATGATTGGATGTTTTTGTAATATAGATGATTGTATCGAATTATACAATTAAATTGGACTGATAAAATTGGACACCCATAAAAAAAAAGAACATTTTCGCATGAATTCGCCACCAGAAAGACTTATATCATGCAAGTATCCAGTTTATCCAAGTGTTTCGGATATATCCTTGCCTGCCAGAAGATATAAAGAATTCTACGCAGTAGACGATACCAAGCAGACATGTTTCATCGAAATCGGATTACGAGACATTCGGATAGCAATGACATACGGACATCGTGTTCCCTCCGTTCGCGCATTATGTATACTCCTGCGACTGCACCGTAAAGATGACGGAAACAAATCGATATCCACCTGGTCTGAAAATTATAAGTTGGAACGCTGGATATACAACACGTAGAATTCTTGTTAACCGAGTTATCGATCGCGTCACTCACCGATATCAAAATAATTCATCTCACTCTATATAAAAAAAAATACGAGCAACTTTGAGAAATCTATTTCGCGTTCGTATTTCAAAACTGCATCAATTCTCTTTTCTATCTATTTTGACGAATTCGTGCAATAACAATTTTTATTTGTTTTTCAGCATTGCATTAATTTGCTGACCGATAACAAGTTTCAAAATTACCATTTTAAATATTACAATATACATCATTATACTAAAGAGTAATTCGTAATATTTTCATATACCTTCTCTTTTCATAAGATAGTTTTCCCAGCAATTCATGTAATTGAAAAGTCACACTATTGGTGCTTCACAAAGGAAACTCTTGGAATCACGGTGAGTGTTACGAAGATTTTTCGAAATAAATTTGGCGGAGCGGCAATTATCGTTGGAAGACGGCAGTCCGCGAAGGTGGCAGAGAAAAAGAAAGGGAAGTGAGAATGACGGGGAAAAGCGAGCGTCTGAGAGGAAAAAGGACGTCCGTTTACTCTCACGTCGCTCGCACCTCCGGATCCTCTTCTCGAGATTCTGTATATTTCACCTCGGGGAATACGTGCGCTCTGCTGCACCGCACTTTCGCCAAGAAACTTTTTATCGGTAGCGTTTCTTAACGGTGGCGCGAGATCGCCCTTTACGCGGGCAAGTTGCGGAAACTAGCAGAACCTTCATTTCTCCCTGAAGAACGCGTTCCAAGTCGTTCGCGTAGCAAGATCGCGAGTTACAAATACTCATGATTTCTAATATCGGCTGTTGACGAATCGTTGAGTAAAAAAAAAGTAGTGCATGTTATACATTATAAAACATTGCTGTTGCATTGTCTGAGAGAAGGAGAGTCATTTTATATTTTGGCCATTTAAATTGATGACAATAAAAAAATGGATGAAAAAAATATGTTTGTTACGGAACATGGACTGTTATAACAGTTGAATTAATTGGTTTTGAAAAATATTACTGGTTTTCGAAATAAGTTTCATTATTTTTAAAAGTGGAAATTGGTATGAAAGTGCATTAGAGCGCGAATATTCAACTACGTATTTCAAATTAACGACAGAGAGAGAGAGAGAGAGAAAGGATTCGTCGATGTATGGTATATATAAATAAATGAGAAATAATTACCTCAATTTATTCGACCAGCAAAAACGGAAGTTTTAGTTCCATCAAAACACGGTTACTCGAGACCGAATAAACATTGCGTGGGAAAAACGAATAATTAACGGATAGTAACCACGTCACGCAGTATGTAACGTAACGCGATAACGAGCTCGTTTCTAGCGAGAAACATCAGCTCCATACTCCGACGTGTTTCGTTTAGCGCAAAAGGGTTATAGGGGATGTTTACGCGAGACACACATCTGCAAATAATCCGACGGGGATAGCACACAAATCTGTGTATATTCCCTTCACGCAGGGGGTTCACGATAGAACGGGGTCTGCTGTCGTTCGCGAGAAAAGCCCTGTGAAGCCAATAAAAGCGGATTGCGAAAAGGCCGACGTGTGTGGCAGGAGAGATGCACCCGTCCAACCCACCCTCGTAACCTCTCTCATGTGGATAATGCCTGAGATTCGTTACGAATGCGACATTTAGAGGGAGCGTGACAGTGTAATGAATTTATGCAAAAAATTGCATTACCACTGATAAAGCCCGTCTCTCTCGTTTGTAAATTTTTTTTGCTTATTCTTTATTAGCTCTCTATGTTTTATATTCTTAGAAGGCTTACACTAGAATGTCTATAAACGCTTTATCTATCTATCTCTTTTTTTTTCTCTCTTTCATACACACACACGCACACACAACACACACCGAGGAAAGTTAGCCACGTATAAATATAAGAAGAAAGATCAGAAAAAAGAGGAAGAGAAAAGGAAAACCAATGAAAATTACAACGTGCATCGAACGCAGTACTCCTTGTTAACATTTCAACGATGATATATTTTTCATTTATTTTCGCAACTACAGCTCGCAATAAATTTTACAATGTGAGCGATCGATAAAATTATACGATTTAATTCGATAGATGGAACCTGGACGAAGGGAATGTTCTAGTATTTTTTTCATTGGACTGTCCTGCTATCTCGCCACTTTCATCTCTTTCATAGCGGCGATTTTCCACCGTGCAACCGTGAGAAACTCGATTATCGAATTACCGGAATTCTCGCAGAATTAGGGAATAATCTCTTAACGCGTTTCAAAGTTGGCCAGCGAATGTTCGCGCAGCGAAAACTGAGGATTTCGCGGAATAGCAGGACCATCATGGATATTTCTCGCTTCGCTTCTCGATTAAATCTTGTTTAGTAGAAATTAATATCCATTCTGAAGTTACGAAACCACAAATTAGAACTTTTTACGAATAATTCAGCTTAGAGAGTACGATAATTTTTAACTACGATTTAATCCTTTATTAATTTTTTAATGTATCATAATCAAAATGTAACTTATTAAACTTTACTGAGAGCCCATTAATTGCAATTAATCGCGTGCACCACTACTGACAGCTAGCTATTGACAGCTCCCTCGTAATCCTAAACACCTTCGGGCGAATGGCACTAGAGACACGGCTCGTTGCACGCTCATTAACATGACATGTATACGTCCTTGTAACAGGAACATTACCTACGGGATACCCTCATCAGACTCGCCTAGAATCGTCTCAACGATTAGACGAAGCAGCCTGAAGGGAAGGGGATCAGCAAATGGCAGAGATGGAGACCAGATGAGGGCCACACGAGGAGAGAGAATCACTTGGGAAATCATCTTACATCGCCGTAGCTGCTCTTCTACCATAGCGACTCTGTAACTTATCTCGGCCAGTTGTTTCTCGCGGATTCTCTCTCGTTTGGAAAAGAGGTTCTGCGAGTGCAGAGTTAATATCGGTATTCACGAAAGCCGTTTGTTGCGCCCACCACAACGTCGATTAATCTCTTCGCCGTTCGATTATTTTTGTCGGATGCATCCATTAGCACGCGAGCGATTCGTATGTATGCTTCGTGACGCGTATTAATAATCGTATTTTATACATCCACTCGGTGTGTGTACGTATGTGTAAGGTGTATTTTTAACAATGAAGACGGTTGCATTAGCGATAATTAATGATTCCGCTACGTGTGCATTGAACGAAACGCGCATTTCCAATTTTATTATTACATAGTGATGTTATATACGTGAGAGAGACTGAAATAACCATTTTAAATATATATCTAAAAATGTATCTGTATACGCGTATTACTAGCAGCTCAAGTTAAATGCGCATGTAATTAGATTTCGCAATGGATTCATTTATAGAGTTGTTCAAATTTTAAATGTTAAAAAAGTTCAGCTATAAATTCATCTAAGGCTCGCAGTCTAAAATTTTTATGCGGTGCAAAACGACTATACTAAGCGAAAAGAATGGTTGCAATTACCATATTTAACTATAGTTTATGATCATTTTTTAGGATAAAATACATATTTATAGTTATTTTAATTCATGCAAATATAGCCAATTCAATTATGCTATTAATTATTAATAATTGTCACATACACTGCTTGAAAACCAAATTTTTTTTCTCAATATATTTTTTAGTTTTTATTATATACCACATAAATAGTAAGTGAATTTAAGAAAATAGTTATATTCATTATACTATATAATTACGATTGCATTTACTGAATAAATATGTTTATTTTATTTGTCATTTATATCTTGATATTTTAATATATTAATATTTCTAATTATTATAATTTATAGTATAATTTTTTCATGTTTGAGAAAACTATATATATAGTTATTATTACTAAAATTATAGCAGAATAACCATAAAAATGGACTTTCTAACCATAATTATTTTACTATGTGTTCAGTTATTACTGTCATAAATACCAAATATTTTTCTCTCAATGTATTGTGGTAAAAGAGTACCGAACGTAAAAACTGTGTAAGGTATCGAATTTGCAGATATCCGTATCTATAGAGCTATTTTGTTGGGACAACTACGGGTCTCAATGCGCGCTCGGACGAAAAGACTGAAACCAATCTAACGATGGTTCATTCCGTCCGCATCAGGATTGAAACGATACCACGCTTTTGCGTACGAGAGACGAAACGGGAACAAAACTGAACAACAGAAACGGAGACACCGATCGCTTTGAAATAGCTTCGTCAAATAAGTCGGTGGACCGCACAACATGCGCAACGTACCGCATATCTACATCAACCATCACGTTCTCGCGCTCTTTTCCCGATAGCTCATCGTTGCACTGTATTCACGTAGACATGCGCATCCTCACACGACGACGCGATACAAAGTTTCACCACCAATCGAGACGCGGCTGCACTTTATGATCGGTGTCCCACGACACGCGTTTTTGCCCGATCGCGTGAAGAATCGCGCGTATGCTATATTCTCACCCTCTTTTATTCTCTTGTCACTTGCTTCGAAGTCATAAATTGCACCACGTCGAACGGCAAAATTCGAAAAGTGGAGCGCTCCTCCACAACATAGAGTTTATCCGACTACGACACATTGCGCCGCGACGCATCACGAAGAAATATGTTTTGTCGCTTATATATACCTATACTTACGTAAGGATTACCTATACCTAAGAAAAAGAAGAAAAAATGCCGCTAAATAATTTAACATTTCGTAAACGGACGCGTGTCACAATATTTGGCACTTTATTATATAAACTTGTGCTAAATTATATTATATAAGTATAATGTTGTTGAAAAAAGCATATATAAAATCATTCTTAACACGGTCCGTGTTACTTTTTAAATTTCTTGGAGTGACATCTCTCCAAAGAAGAGTAAAAAATTTGTCACTCTTATTTAAGAGTGCAAATGTTTCACTTTTTTTCAATAGTGGCAATATTTTAATTCTTTTGGAGTGAGATTTCACTCTAAGAAATTTGGAGAATATAATTATAAGTACATTTTATAATACACCGAATGCACTGATAATTCGATTTCGTTTATATTTATTATATTTGTTAAGTAACATATATTTCGTATAATTATGAAGAAACTACAAAAATTATTATTATTATTAAAAATTATTATTATAAAGAAGAGAAGCTCTAATGTACTCCGATATTGCTTCATATATTATAAATTCACATACTAAAAAATATTTTATAGTTATGTTTCGTTTTATTTTTACGTTATTTTATAACTATGTTCCTTTTTATAACCAAAATGTCAAATGGTTTAAACGGAAAGTCGAATGTAGGTCACCATGCAGCATGAAATGTATTAAAAAGTATAAAAATATAAAATAAAATAAGTATTATTCTAGAAAAGAACATTTCTTTGTTGAATATTAATCAGGACAAATAACAAAAATAAGCCGTGTCGTTATTAAGATGTTAAAGAATTCAGATACGACGCAAATCACGCTCGTATCAGGCGCCGCTAATTATCATAAATTATAATAATTCATCATGCCAGGCGCTATCGTGAGATCAAACGTGCCGAATATCGCCCACGCGTATTTTACGTGCGCGATCGCCGGTTGGCGTTGGACATGTATCGATCGCACGATAGCGCAAAATGAAAGAAAAGTAGTGAAGAGAGAAACGCGGAAAAAGAAAAAAAAAAGATCGAGAAAGAAATTACTTTGCGCAATAAAACTGCAACAGACATTGTGTGATAGGGAGGACGAGATGCGCCGAATAAATCTTTTTCCCTTTCGTGCTCGCAACCCATTCCTGAAAACTGCGAGAGAATGCGTATATAATCGAATCGCCATTGTCCCAGGCGTGGTCGTCGACTCGGCCAATTAAAATAACAATATGCTCAATGGGCCATTTTGCATGCAAATTAAAGGGGGTCGCCCGTATTCGACTGTATCGACACTTTTCGCAGTCGTCGTTATAGTGCCTCTACAGCGTATCAACACGCTAGTAGTTTCCAGTATGTTGCTGTTAGCACGAGATCGATTGTACGAGCAAATTCTGGATATACCTGTCGCCGGAGTTACGACAAAAATTAGCATGAGCACTACCGCGACGAGAAAAAAAAATGATTTTGTACGTCGTGATACGAGCTCAATATGTGAAGAGAATCATTTTGGGATTTCATTGTATAATATCAATATTATCCTAAAAATTATGTGACCCATTTACGGATGGTTTCATCGATATCAATTAACTGTTTGATTATTTAGCCTTGCTCGACTATACTTTTTTTTTAAAAATAGAATTAAAACCAGATCAAAATTGACAATAAATTAATTGTGTGTTAATATCAATGTAATAAAGATACAAAAGATTAATAAGTAAATATGTGTCTTATATATAAGTATATATATATTAATTACCCTTTAAAAAGAACTAATTAGTGTTCCAATAAACTTTAATTATACAATATCCTAATGATATTTCATCAATTACTGATGCAGTATCATCAGTTATTGATAGAGCTAATCAGTTTATTGGAACACTAATCAGTTCTTTTTTCTAAGAGACGTTTTATTTAAATCGTATTTCAATATATCTTCAAAAAACGTGCTTAAAATCTAATTTGATATTAATATTTCTTTTTATAGTAGATGTTAATAGTAATAGTAATAATGCGGATGAATACCTATGTGTTTCTCTATGAAAATAATTTTATATGTCCGTAAATTTGTTAATAAAATAAATATTGGTACAATGTATGTTTTGTATGTTTGATTGAATACACTACGCGACCTCAATCTTTTATACAATTTGAAAATTTCTGTTAACATATCCAAATTAAACCGTATCCACAAATAGCTCAGTATCGAAGATGATACGTCAGTTTCACTTCCTGATTCCTGATCACGTATCCGAGTTGAATCGCGGATGTGTATATATATATATATATATACGCACAAGGAATATCGATCCAACATGCTACAACACGTCGATATACATGTATAATCAAGAGGATTAATGCGTGATCTCCCTTGGAGGTAGTTTGGATTATCGGACGTTCCAAACGTATCAAATACATCCTGTTCGATCCTTGTAAAGTCTCGCATCGCATAAGATGATACGTTTCGAACGGTAATATCACGAAAATGGAATAAATGTCGTTGACACGAAGAAATGTCGCGCGTCGGGTTCGTGTTACGGAGGCATCTCGAAAAGTAATGTGTATGCCAAGTTAAATGGGAATGCAACGTCGATCTTTTATTATTCTACTTTGATCTAGCTTAACACAATTTTTAAAAGTTGCAGGGATTAATATCATTTAATTTAAATACAATTCTCACCACAGAAAGAACGGTTTTGTTGAAGTGTCTAAAAATTTAGCTGGATACAGATCTGAAAATAATTTTGTTGGCTAAATAATGAGTAATACTGCTAAAAGGTTTGACATTTCAATAACCAGTTTGAGCGCCCTATATAATTATTTTGATGGTCCAACAAAATTATTTTCAGATCCGTATCTAGCTAAATTTTAAATATTTCAATAAAACTTTGTGCATATAAATATTTTTACGAGAATAGTTCTCTCTCCAGTCGTAGCATCGTGAATTTCTTTTTTATAAAAGACCTCTAAAACCAAATTTGCGCGATTCCTAATTATCTTTACCTTCACAGGAAATGACAAAGCAAATATGAAGACAAGATGGTACGTCAGAAGTGTACGTCAAACAAATACGCACGGTCTGTCAGCAGTTAAAGGCCGAAGGAGAGGAGAGAAAAAAAATTCGCTTTTGTGTGTCTTTGACCGGAAGAGGACCTCGACTCGCGGTCCCAGCTGCGTACGTTCGCCACATACGGCCATCTCAGCTGAATTCATCTCAGAGATATACATATTTGGCGCGATGTGACGAGCGATTGCCCCGTCGGTGATCGCGCTTGCCTCTTTTCAGCAAGGTTTCAAATTTCATCATGCTGAGCTCTCATGCGCGTACATATATACTGAATATTATAATATAGATGACAACCACCGATGTGAGATGGATCGAGGTGGACCGGTGCTCGAAAAAATAATGAGAACGCGTTCACTGTGCTGTCGCGAGATTATTTATCTTGCCTCCCGATCATCGCTGCTAGCTACTTTCCTGCTCGACGAGAATTCAGCACAGGGCAGAATCAGCACGAGAACGTAATTTATATTGCGCGTCGCGCAAAGCGCGGCTTTCCACCCACCTTTTTCGTAATCGTCGCTTCACGAGCGAAGGAGAGGTGAAAAAACGAGAATAATATCGTTGCGGTGTGCTGCCGTCATTGTCCTTCTTGAACCAGGACTCGGTCGGACTAAAAGGGGGTCGTCGGTTTTAAGGTCTTCGGGATCCCTCTCGCCAGCCGCCGCCGCGCCGGGGCCCTCAATCGTCTGCTCCGTCCTTTTCGCTTCGTTTTATCGCTTCATCCCAGAGAACGACTTTGCCTCGAGTTTCACCTCGAGGCGATCGATTATACACTCGCGTGGCCGATGATTATTACTTCTTTCGTGCAATCTTTTCGCACGAGGGAGTAATTCGTCTGGCGGCGGCCTCCGCTCGTCTGGACATCGCGCGTGATGCCTCATGCTTTAACATTTTGCACGCTCATGCCTCTCCTCGAGAGACACGTGAAGTCGAGTTAGTCTTCAACTCATGATTACAAAAATAGATACATTTTAATAATGCAGTATCCGACGAAGCACGTTTTACGATCTTGCAAATCATCGAACAGTATTAAGCTTTTTTGTCACCTATATTTTTTATTACTTTCTCTTTAAATTAATAAATGTAATGTTTTTACTAAATATATATAGATACTAATAATATTAGAGTTCATTATATTTTTAACGATCATTAGTATGACCCAAACAACTGATGTTGGTAATTAGAAAAATGTTATTATCCTTGCTCAGCTTTGTAAAACGTATTGTGAAAACTAAATCTCCAACTCATCAACGATCGCGACATGAAGTAAAGGATTGTCGTAAATGAATGTTGCATTGTAATATCTATCTCGTTGCGATTCAAATTGCACCAAATTTTCTATGCATGGTTATGGCCTGTGGCTAACAGAAATTCACGGTAATACTAATAAAACCAAACAGGAGTGCTCTTTTCTCTGTCTATTGTAAATCAATTTGATTAATTACTCAAAATCTTTTGGGAATAAGAAGAGATAGAAAAAAAAAATAGAAGAGGGAAGAGGGAAATGAATGTGCTTGATGTGTGCGAGCGCGATATATCCAATTATTCAACGTGCAAATAATGTTCGACCGCTGCATTTTTTACTGCAATAACACATATCTATATCGTATAATGCATTTTCATATTAGTACTGTAATATTAACTTAATTCAATGTTAAAACATAAAAAATGTGGTAAAAATCACGTTGAGAAATTCTGCTAAAAATGAATTTTATATCTATTTTTTATTCTCTCATTATTATTTATTTTTCTTTCAGTATTATATATTTTTTTCATTCAATGATTATAAGTTATTCATACAAAAATATAAATAAAATCATATTGATAAGGTTATTCAATTCAGAGAGACTAATTCATACTAGAATAAAAACGTATCATTTATATGATGTTTTTTTTTAACATTTTAGACTGCAGAGAAATAACTTAATACAATACATGTAATTAAATTTATAGCTGACATTTTTTTCAACCATACGTTCGCTTATAAATACTGTATTTTTAGGTACGAATTCTTTTTGTAGCGAAATCGTTTAATTACTTACACTCGTCGATTTATACGTCGTTTATCGTCGTGTGACAATAGCGCGGTAAATTAGATGAAATCGTAATCAATCTGGGAGCATTCGCGGCTCGGCTCGAGAATTTTATCGTTGCTCGTTTCGCCCAATGTTTTCGCATGCATAATGGCGTGAACGAGAGAACCGCGGTTATGTAGTAAGCCACGCAAACGGGAGAAAGCAGACGAATAGGAGCCAGGTGAGGCCAGTCAATCTTCCGGTGGAGAATTGGCTCATCGCTCTTCAGCAATTTATGCCTCCGGCCGGCTGAAAAATACCGGCAGCTCGCGCGATGCGATACTATGCGATGCGGTGCGGTGCAACGGAAGCGTTTGTATTTTGACCGGATGTGCTCGCGAGTCGGTACTACGGTTCTGTTCCGACCAATATTCCGCATCTCCTCCTCTTATTTAGCTTCTCGCTCTGCCGTCTCGCTCTTCTACACATCCTCATTTACTCGTACTTCCGTCTCATTCATATTTATTGCATCCGCGCTTATCCCCCAGCGTGCCTCTTACGTGAATTCGAAGCAACGCTCGTTTTCATGAATTTGTATTGAACAACGAAAAAAGGAAAAGTTCTCTCAACTTTGTATCAATCAGTAGCGATCGCTTTCCGATTGAAGTCAGACGTGCGAATGAAAAAGTGACAATTGAAAGTGAAATATTATCTTGTACATAGGTACTTAAAAAAGTATTTTATTTGTTTTGTGCAACTACCAGTTTTCAATAATTTCTGTAATACGTTTATTATGTTGTTCAAAAAGAGGACTTAATCAACTTTTTATAAGACTTATATTGCACTTACTTTATTTTTCAAACAATGTTTAGTTACTTTTGTAGTGTATCCTACGAGATAAAAGAAATCAGAGAATTGATTGGTCGCTATTTTAAGACATCTCGCGTATAATTATGTATAAGAATTCGCGTATAAGAATTCATAAGCTACAGCACATGTACGTATCAATACAAAGCAATTTCCAACAATTTCCATTTTCTATATCATTCCTTTTTTAAATCTCGAGTTATCATCCATCCTATTTATCTTACTCCAGCAAAAGATAACCGGTTAGATGCGAACTCAACCACCTGTCCATTCAGCTATCCTTATTTTTCTTCTGGCAGAACAGCAGTGGGCAGAATTGCTTTGAACGAAGACTTTAAGTGGTTGAATCCTGTCTTCGAAGTACCCGGGATAAAATCGATTCGGGCAGAGACCAGCAGCATTCTCGACCTCTGCGTGTCTCAGTCGCCGTCGTCCCGGAACTTTCCACGAAACCGGAAGAACTTCTCTCGGTGACAAAAAATAACGCGGGGAGGAAGCGAGGCAGATGAGAGATACTTTTCTGAACTCCGTTCGAAGTAAATGTCGAAGTACACTTTGCCGGAAGTTTCACTTCGCTTCGGTGCACCGAGATGTCCTTTTAAGATGGCGTGAAGATTATCAGCGCGCCGTTGCTCACGATTGTGCGAAACGGAATTTTCCGTGACGACCCTCGATAAGCCGAGTATGTAGAAATCGATGCAAATTTTGATGATGGACTACACGTAAAATTATGAATTGTATGAAAGTTTTTAATTTTTCATTACGTTTAATTATAGTTATTTTGCTATCTTTTCAGAAAACTCTAATCTTGGATTCCATGCATATTTCCTGAACATATTGCTCCACTAGCCGTTACGTCATTTTCCTCATTTCGCATAGTTCGAGCCTATCGTATGTATCTATTTAACTATTTTTGTATAATATTTTTTCATTCAACAACTCACGTCAATTCGCCGTTTACTCGAACTCTTACGCTCATTTCTGACATCTGATTTATGTAATGACGCAAAGTTACTACGATAACTCATCGGACTTTCCAGAAAGTTGGTGGGCGAATGTCCGCAACGAGATGTTTAAAAACGATCCGTGAAGCAACGTCGTAACAACGATAATCACCAAGTAGAAAAAGAGCAACATAACCAGCAATTTGGCAGCTTTTACACCGGATGTATGAGCATTCCTGGTAAAGTCGTGCATTCTCGCACGTCCACGACCTTTACATGGGAACTGCCATACTACGAGTTTCCGGATTCGATCTCGAATGGCTCGGATGCCGCAGCTTCGAGAACTGCTGCATACAAAAAGGCACCTACGCTTGCTCTCTTACATGTGCACGGACATGTTCTTCAGAGACGGGCAATCCTCGGATTCTCCAACCTGACCTCATATCTACCAACGAGTCGGATGTGACTTCCGGATATAATGAATATCGACGTTTGCACGTATCCCGTAACGTCTGTATTTTTGAACAAAGTATTCGAATAATTAATTCAAAGATTTTTTAGATTATAAAACGGTGAAACACGTTACGTATATCTTCGTATTTCTACGGGTTTTAAAACTAATAAAAAAAATATAAGTATAAATATTTATACATATATTAAGAACTTAGGTTAAGCATAAATGAAAGAACCTAAAAAATTATTACTATATGAATGCAATGCATTTGTAAAACTAAAATTTACATGTAGATATAAAAAAATATTATTCGCATTTAAAGTAACACGTGCTCGAAATCACGCTGTTTAATCATGCTAAGAACTTTAGAAGCACATTTTGTCTACGACCAAACTACTAACTGGCATCATTCCGAGCTCGGAAAAGTTTTTGAGTACGCGAAAGCGGGAGTTCACGTTCGAGCGAATTTCAGAGAAACGTCTGGCGTCCGTTCAACTGACCATAATACAAAGATTTGGATAAAAAACCGAGTTTTTCTTGGTTCAAAAATAGAGACAAACTTATTCACGAACAGCTCGAACAAACATCTTCATGTTAAACAATATATTTCAATTAAAAAATCTGTTTTCACGTAACAATTACTTATATTGTAGCAATACATGTATACGGAATTCCCGGCGAAAATAGATGTAAATACGATCGAGATGTTAATCGAGATGTAATTGAATTTAAAGATGGACATTCCAAAGCTACTCATTTCAAAACTACGTATTCATTTAACTTATTTTTAACTCAACTTAGATCCATGCTGTGTGCTTACACATTAAGTATGAAAACTATATATATCTATATACTAGATCAAACAACGGGAAGAGCTATCTTAGCACGAGTCTCGCACAAATTCGACGAATTGAGACAGTCTACGAATAGCAATGGCATTGATATAAGTGTCCAAACTGAACAAACATGATAATTACACACAGAAAAAACAGTATGGTTGATCTATACAGAAATCTAGCGATGCCAACCAGATTAAATAGTAAAATATGGAACAACTATTTATGTGGTTGCTTGAACCATAGTACAATGGTTAGGTTAGATTATGTTGCAGCAACGACGACATTTCACATATACATATTTTTAATTGTAAGCGTGGTAAGTCGCTTTTGCTTTTTGAAATTACAACTTAATTTATAGCATGATGTAACAAGAAATTAATTCTTATTAATAATTTAATTCCTATTACATCATGTTTTATAATGTACGATTGACGCAACTATACGGATATATAACTTATCCATAGTAAATGATCCCCCATCCAAGTTTTGATTGTCACCCAGATCACGCCTACATTGATGTAGTTGACACATCAAAGTAAATAAATCGTATCAACCTACATATTCCTATCATATAAAGATAACTAGGATGATGTTTCTATATTGCTCACAACTAAATATTTTTAGTTATGTGAACTATATCTTTTTTTTCAGTGCATGTATTAATAATCTTATTAAATACAAAAACAATGTATTATTAAAACTCGATGTAGAAAAATGGACGATTCTTCATATAGATTTTAAACACACACAAGAGACATAAATTTTATTTTAAAAAAATTACATATTTTATAAAATACTATTTTCTAAAATAAATCTATTGAGATAAAATTAATCTGTGACAATATTCTAACATAAACATTAATTCGGGCCAGAACATTCAAATTATCCAATTATTTGGTAATAAAATCTTTTTTCTTTTTTATAAAAATTGTAATCCATCGATTTTATAGAAATTAGAATTAAAATATCAACTAATAATTACTCACTGCCATGTAGATTGGAAAATGATAAATCGGATTTCGAATCAGACCTATCACTATTGCAAGAGAGACGACACGAGGGAGGAAAACATTCCGACGGCGGCAACCTGAGGGCAGATCGGGGTCCATTCATCGTAAGCCGTCGAGGGAAGTCCCGGAACTGGGATTCGGATATGTGTCCAGGGTCAGTGTGCCGTCGGTCAACCCGAGAAGAAATAGCTGGTTCTGGCATGTAGCCAACCACCTTCGCAGAAATCTCTCGCGCTTTCTCTCCCTGCCTTTCTCCCCCTCTCTCTCCAGAAAGAAAAACGCTACGATTTTCTTTCCTCTTTGCGCAACATTACTTGCGACGTGGAGAACGATTGACCTCGAATACCGCAATTAACAAAGGTCTCAATCTCAATCTTTATATAGTGATCGATAATCGTAGTTTAATAAATCTTCAATTTCTAATTGTAGATATGGCTGACGTAAAAGAAAATGCAAAAAAGAAATTATAAATGTGTAAAAACTTTTCAAATTCCAACTTTGCTTTTCTCGTCGTTATCATACTTACAAGGATGAATAAACGGTGAATAAAGTTCGGAAAAATTACGATCTGACAAAATTTAATATTCAGAGAATATCGCATGCATGATAAGGTTGTGAATTCCGGTGGACAATATTGTTCCGGATAAGATTGCTCGTTGAGCCGTAACCGGAACAAAAGCAGAACAGAGTAGAAATGGGAAAATTTTGAAAATTCAAGTCTGTGCAAGATCGTATAGGGAATAAGGAACATTCCGAATTCTAGAAACTTACTTCCCCGTTCCTTTGAACCAAGTGTGCTACGAGACGAGCGTACAATGTAACTCTCAAATCCAGATGACGATTCAGAGAATATTGCGCAATGCTCGTAACGGAATCATTGACATGCCAATTAGCGGTGACCGCCGGACTGGTAAACGCCGACGAAACGTGCCGCCAATTTAGAGCAACTGGATCTGTTACTAATTGACTGGCGAGTGCATCTCGGGTCGTTCTAAGCGAGCGAGTAAAATAGAACTAGCTTCTTACGTAAATGACCTCCCGTTGATCTACAGAGAAAAGAGAATATGCTGTTTTCTACGATTGCCATTGGTGCTTCTGAGAACTATGAAACATTTAAGTAGCAATTCCTCAGTAATATATGAGTGACATCTGTTACATTAAATATACGTAGGACTTCACAAAAAATGTATACATATATCTTTTTTATTATACATTATATATTATATATATATATATATCTTTACAATATAATAAAAAAATCTGACAAAAATTATTAAAAAGCATTCATGTTGTATAATTTAAAACAAAATTCCAAAACTTCTATTCAATTAATAAAATCGCTCAGTTCATATTTGGAAATGTGATTTATGTTCACAGGTCCATCTTACAATTAGTCAGTTGTTATTAATTTATGACCTAATCTGATATTTCCATACGTTATGTCATATCTCGTAACCTCGTCTTTCACATAATAGAGCCAATGTCTAGGAGTTACACTAATGGCGGAGTCAACGTCCGATAACCGCCTTCTATCGTATATCTCTTTTTTGAAGTGACCGCGCCGTTTACCCACGATCGAATGCACCGTATTATCTACAGCTGTCGCTACTACTATTATTATCTCGATTTTTCGCGCGTGACACAGAAATTTTGCGTCTCGATCGTACAATGATGACTTCTCCAAGTAGCAGTGTCTTAATAATTGACTTATCAATCTTGAATAAATTGACCGGATGAAATCACTGACCGCATATTATATTCCTTTGTGCCATCTGCATCCGTATGAAGATTGGATTAAATAAATCCTTCTGCTCTAGAAACTAGTGGCTCGACGTGATTACAGAAATAAGCAAATTGTATGGTTCTATAATATATCTTCCGTAATTATATAGATTACACCATGAGATTGCGCTGGTTGTCATAAATTGAGATACCTGCGTGTATGTAATCGAGGCACACGTGATACCATACGTGATATACACATATAAAATGCAAAAGTATTATTCGTATCTTTCGTCGCGACATTTGAAATATTGAAATATGCGGTTTATGCAACAGCTAGTTAAGTAATATTTTAAATAAAAATTTGCAACTTAAAAGCATGTGCTCTTTTATCAGTGAGAAACACAGTATAAAATAAATTATGTGTCCCAAGGAGATAATATCGACGATTCTATCTGCGACGCAAAAATAGCCATTTATCGAGTTGCGCTCTGTAAATATATCAATCCCATTCTCTTTGGAATGAACTCGCGACAGCTGCATTTTCCTCGATTGTCACAAACCGCACTCAGATATATGTGCAAGTCGATAACGCCGGTAAAGGCTTCGAAGCGTATCCTTGAGGCAACCTCCCTCCCGACGAGTTCGTCCGCCGGTCGTCCTCTTACCTGAGTCTACGAACACTTAAGCGGCTTACCAGGTAATTTGCCAAGAGAGATCGATAACCGATAATTTACACGCCGGTTACACGAGACGTCCTCGAACGACTCCATCCGTCGATCGACCTGCGCGTGGGTGGTTTACGAGAAATCGCGCGCGACGCCGATTATGGCACACCTATACGTGATTTGATGGGTGTCCTTACTTACGCGCGCACGTATGCGCGTCGCTCGTAAAATCCTCGAGGTTGGACAAAGGCGTAGTTGTCCAGCACGCGGCGGTGACCATCGGCACATGATGGCGTAATACGCGAGCAAGAGTCGCAATGAGGACGATTGCGCGACGATTTTGATGAAATCGGCAACGGGACAAGCAGTAATTGACGATCGCGAACCGTAATTGCTTGTCGACTCATTGCTTATTAATACGCAAAATGCCGAGAAAATGTATGTTAATATTTTACAAAATAATCTACACTGAAAAAAATGCATGTAATTTTACATGAAAATTACATGTCTATGACCGGAAAATTACCTAAATATGATTGGAAATTTACAATTTCCAGTAAATTTCCAATCATATTTATGTAATTTAAGTAATTTTCCAGTCATAAATATATAATTTCCATGTAAAATTACATGCATTTTTTTCAGTGTAGGACAACCGATAATAGAAAAGAACTTTACATTAGTTTAATATTAGTTCTCCCTCAAAGAATGTTTAATATACATAATTAAATAACTGCGGTAATATAGTGCATCATAACAGTTTGATAATAATCCTTTTCTCTTGGAAACAAGTTAGTCGCGTGATAACTTTTCTGCGTAATTGCGGGATCTAGTCGCGTAGAGAGATGCATTTCATCGTGCGCGACAACAAAAGGAACGAGGGACAAGGTTTCGCCTAGATTACGTCACAGGCGGACGAAAGGACTCGAGAAATAAAATAATAAAAACACCATGGAAAAAGAGAAGGAGCGAGAGGAAGAGAGGGATGACTGAAGCACAAGGGAACTCTCGTTCCATGGCTCGCTTGTTAATTACTGGCCTTATAACCAACCGGTGCCTTGTACCATCCAAAGGAAGAGAGAGAGAGAGAGAGAGAGAGAGAGAGAGAGAGAGAGAGAAAGACAGACAGAAAAAGACATCAACGCCTGCGGGGTGAGAAAAAAGGAGGAAGAGGTAAAGAGAGCGACACAGAGAGAGGGATTCGGAGCTTCCAGAAACAAGCTAACCCCCGTCGACGTGTCCCGTTAATCTTATCTTAACAAGGGTTTAACTCCGTCTCGCGAATACGCCGAGTACGAACGCGCACACGGGACATCTTTACTAGCATGTATATGATACTACAGATATTCACAGTGTGAGTACGCTAAATATACATGTACACGTGAATGTCGCACAGGGGTATAATCAAGTCCAGTCCGGGATGTGTTAAACCGATATCTATTAACCTCCCTCTGCAAACTACTGTATCGTTTCCGGTTAAACATCTCGAGCGAATTAGCTTCTACGCTTGATTAACTATTAACTCTTTCATGGCTTACAAAATTGTAGCTAATTTAGAATTAAAGTCTTTCTTTTTTTCAACTTTGAACGAAATACTATTTCGTTACTGTGCTACTACTATTTTTATAAATCTGAAATTACACATCGCACACTTTGTATAATTTCAAGAGTACTTTGATTACGCTATGTATTATTTAGTGTTAACAGCGATAATTTGTACGTCTATTTGCGATGTGATGTGTCACAGATACTATTCTGAAACCGTGTAACAAACAGGCACAGATATTTGCATCTGTTTACGTAATGGAATATGCACGTGTGTACATGACTGTTGATACACGGACGTGCATAATACTCGGATAAGGCGATTCCGTCGCCGGTGACGTATTAAGCCTACATCTATTAGGGTGTGTCGTACACCCTCCATGACATAGCGTCACGATCAACCGGGAGAATTGCCCCGAGCAACTTGAGAAATGTCATTAAGTGCTCGTCGAGGCGAAGCCAATACGTGCGGATGCGGGTTTGTGTCAGTCGTATTAATAAGTTATCGAGTTCTGTAGTATTAGATGGCACAATCCATAATCTAAGCCACCTACATTCAAAGGATGCATTCCGAATAATAAATGTATTATTAACAACCGTTTAGTAATCATCTATAAATTAATCATCTAAATAATTTGCAATTCTTTGTAACAGAGAAATTCTGTAGAATGTCTTACAGACATATGTATGTGAAAACATATAATATAAATTATATAATAATTTAAGAGAAGATAGACAATATAACATAATAGAATAAAACATAATTTTTAACGTACCATAGAATATTTATCTTGAATTTATCTATTTTTAACCCTCGACAGGAGACAATTTAACGGATCATTTGGACCCGAAGCGAAAATTTTAGACGGTTGTACAATTTATATGATTGATACTATAAAGTTCTAAATTGTAGGTAAAAAGAAATTTTGAACTATCTCTGTCAATCGCCGTAATGCAGAGACTCACTTACATTCTTTAAACAGAACGCTTTAGAACTTTTTAGGTGTAGTTTTTTATAGCTATAGTTGTGAGGGTTAAGTTAGTCCTCTTTAAGTTCTCTCATATCATAGAATATTTATCTTGAATTAGTCCACAAACGTTTTATCAAAAATTTCGTGCGAAACGTATGAATCACTTTGATGAGGAGCATGTAGTGTCGTATAATATTTATGAGCATTTACGCACGGTTATAGTGCGATTTCCATCTGTATTATTTCTGCGGTCATATGCTCTTGTCAGTGAACACGCTATTTTTCACGCAAATTTTCGGAAAATGAGGTTTCAACACGCTTACCAACCGTCCGACGAAATTATCCGCCGCCATAACCACGTCTGTTTTTATATAGATTATGTACGTGTCCGCCGTACAATACGTCGCTCTAAAGTGGCCAACGAAATTATTCCTACCTGACAGATACGACACGTGTAATTTTACGCGTAATTTTTTTTACCACCCAACAGCGATTCTGACGCTCAGATTTATAATTCCTTCCTCGCGATTTTAAATAGACGGCGAGATAATATAATATTTAGTACGTTCTAGCACAAGTAGACAGCAACATTAAAAACTCATAAGAGACGTCGTCCTAAATAAAACATCAAAGTTATTTTCGTTTATATTTAAAAGGATAAATGAAATTTCTTCGAAAGAAATTCTTAGTTTTTTCTAAGTAGTAAAAGTAACAGTCGATTACATAAAGGTGATAAAGATGAATTATTGATAGTTTGTCAGCAAACGCGTTAACTGTTTCGATTTATGCTTTCCATATTTTATAACATTTTCGACAGCTGCGCTATCGATCACATAGGAAATAAATGCGTGCGGCATGCATGTAATTGCCAGGTACCGCAATCCGTTATCAAATCAAATTATCGTCGAAATAGCAACGACAAATTAATTGGAGCAACGTACTCAACTCGTCAATCCATACACTATTATCATCGAATAGATGCACGTTCGTTTCTCCATTTAAATCGCAGTCAACAGTCGTCGCACAGACGTGCGCGCATTATAAAATCACAGGTAAATGTCAGGATCACTATTATTATGAGCACGCACGATCGAGTGCGGCGGATTACCGAATGCAGTCGACGAGGCGACTAGCATCAAAATCAATGAAAACACGAGAGAAACTCGACCTAAACCATGTCAAGATAAAAAGCACCTTATATTTAAAACATGGTAAAAATATAAAAAAGACTATATGTTAATCTCATAATAATTTATCAAGTATTTCAAGCTAAATATAATTTAACCTAAATAAACGCAAAATACGAAGAATAAAATGTGAAATATATCTTAATTGATTCTGCAATTTTTTATTATAACGATTAATAACATGTCATGCCTGGAATTAAAAAAAAAACGCGTATTATATTAAAATTAAAATTATATTCATTAAATGTTTTATGTATATAAAATGATAAGCGAATAAAAGAGAAAACTTGGCCGAGTCATGAGCATTTATAAGCATTAACGAGCGTCATTAACATCAATTTAAACAATCGATTTCAACCGCGAGTTATAGACAAATTCGCAGAGAAAAAAATCATCGTAACCACTCGATTAGAATTTTGTGGGCGTGTATACTATATATATATTTTTTTTTATATAAAGAATATAAAATCGATAAGATTATTCTCTTATATGGCAACATCACTGATAGTTTCTTCTTGGATAATATTCTGCAGAACAATCTTAAAATAACGTGACAACATGATTTTTTAATCCCGTGTGTAAGTTTGTAAAAAACCGAGAGACGATCTAGTAAAAGAATTAGGAAATTTTATAGAAAGTAAAGTTTTGTATAATGCTGAAAGTACACGATAAAAGTTTTAAAAAAGACGAATGATTATTTTATAGTGAATCAGTTAAAGCTTAATGTCTACTTTCTGATAACCATGAATGTTCTATACGGTGATTTTTATTCACCGGTTATCCGCAAAAGAGTGATGTCATTTTTATGTATGAGACGTAAAATACCTGAGAGCTTGTTTAAACCAAATTTGCATTACAGACAAGCATGGAACTCAGTTAAATCCAGTCAAAGAATTATTAATTAATGCAATTAAGCTTTAATTACGACTGGATTTCTCAGAATAAAGCTCAATATTAATGTTAATTAATATTCATAATAAAAAAATCGAATTTATTTCTGATACTTCATTCAATTATATATTAGTAATTATATTAACATATTGATAATACAAATAAAATCATTTTTCTTTCATATATTATCAAAGTATTTATTTTCAATGATGACTACTATTCTCAAATCAATAGACCGCTAAAGATAAGAACCATTATAAACTGTAAATTGAAACTTGTGTGCTTATATAATATTTGTTTTTAATGTAGAATAGATTCGAATATATAATAAACTCTACAGGAGCCGCAATTTTCCATGGAATTACGTTTGATGGTGTAAATTCTTAGATATAAATTAAACTGAGGAGACACGTTCGCACCGTGATCTAAAATTAATAAACTCCACCTCAAGTAATTTAATTTAATATGCTATGTCGATACAGACAGTGTATAACTTGTTAATATAATAAAGATGAGAATACCAATTCGGTGTCGAAATAAACATCTGGAATTCAAACCGTAAAACTATTCGATATAAGCGATGATATATTGAAATTTTATTCATACTTTTAATTCACATATTCATTTATTTCATCATATGGAAATTCTCGCCGTAAGTAGGTATTGTTAGCTTAAAAAAATTCTTTTTATAAAGAAAGAATCTTTGATTTCTTCGAAATATGTAAGTAGCAAAAAGTTTGTACACACAAACGGAGCGGGATTAAAACATAATCATTTAGAAACGCAATCATTTAGAATTTTCAGAAACGCAGTTATATTATTTGCACAAAGTCGCGGATACGTCGTAGAAGAGACGATTACCATTGTGGCGTGACGTTAAATCGCCTCGATAAAAATCTGGCAGAAAGAAATTGTCGTGCTTGAGATATCCAAAGCTCTGCATATAAGCACGAGCTACGGAGAAAAGTTAGATTTATTGGAAACCGGAGAGAGAGAAAGAGAGAGAGAGAGAGAGAGAGAGAGAGAGAGAGAGGAAAGAGAGGAGAGTCGTTTTTCCGATATATTGATTATATAAAAAAAAAATAAATACAAGGCGAAGATAATTAGAACTGTCAACTTTTTTTATGGTATTTAAATCAAAATTATTCATAATTTTGTGGAAAAATGCAATTCTTCTTATCTTTTATCACGCTTATTATTTAACATATTTATAATTGTAAATTAGGAAGAAATTACATCATTTAATATATTTCATAAAATTCTATAAAATTTTAATTAATAATTTTACATATATAATAACATTATATACTTTAATTATTGAAATTAAAATTAAAATTCTATCTAGTACTGGAATGTGTGGTCAATATTGTCTGCCGAAAAATGATTATTAAGCAGATCACATAATTAAGTGAGAGATTCATAATTTCTTTGTTAACATAATTATTTCATAAAATATATATATATTGTAAGCTAGAAATTTGCTTAAATTTTCGGTCACGATAAACGCAAAATAAGTTGTTACTTTTCGGATGTTCCCTCAAGGCCGACGATAAATCGACTTTCACTACTGAGTGGCTGTTGAGTCCGTCACGCTTGGTCGACGTCGCCGGCGATAAATGCGCAGGGCGTCAAGATTTATTGCTAATTATGATTTGACTCGATAATTACTTTGTCACTCTCCCCAATTTCATTAATGAATGCAGTAATTTTCTAACGCCCCAACGGATTTATTATTACGATCACCTGAACTTTATCAATTACTGAAAACACAAGTGCTGATGGTCTGTAAGATGTCAAATCGCTAAGTCTCTGTTATCATTGACACAACAGCGTTTACCTCTCATTTGGCAAAGTCCGAACTACCTCGTTGATAATGAGACTTGACGATAATTAATAATCGTCAAGCGGCGATAAGCGACTGCGGAAACGTAATCGGATATTAGCACGCACTCTGGGGAGTAAGGTGGTTCAGAACCGCAAAATGGAATGCACGTCAGGCCAGGCATAAATGCGCTGTCAAGCAAGCCGCTCTCGGTGTTATCGAGATTTATCGTTAATTAGCACAGCAACTAACGTTGTCGCCAATGTTTAAGTGCTGCGTTTAAGCGAATGTGCGTTTCACAATTGCAGGAAGACTTGAAATGAGCGCGTTTGCCTTCCGAGTCTAATTCGTGTACATTATTATATGTCTTAATGGCGAAACTCACAAAGGTGAACAATATTATTAATCATTAAGATATTCATGACTTTCTAAAGGATCTATAAATAAAATTGTAAAAACACATAAAAAAATTGAAATTAGTAAATTACTTAATAATAAAAATAAAAAAATTCTGGTAAATTAAATTTTTGTAGGCAGCTCGTAAATAAATAGTCATACATTATTTTCAAATTATTGTATACCTGTAATATAATGTTATAGATTTGATTATAAAAGTTATAAAATGACGATGTCGCGTAAGTGCGCAAAAAAATGTATTAAAATATACAATATGGTGCATTGTGCTAAGCAGGTTATAGCTCTGCAATATCGTTAAGATTCAAGGCTTATCATAGTTTATCGTTTAATTAGCACACCTGCATCCACGTAAGCGTGCCTACCGCAGGTGCATCTCGCCTATCTCAAATACACACGATACTGTATATATGCGATTGTAACCGCTTAACCAATAGCGATGTACATATTATTATATTTATTCATTGATTGCAACGCAATAGATAAGAGGGAGATATAACTAGTAGATTCTATATTTTCAATGTAATATAATTTGCTGAGAAAATATGCACTAATATGATGTTAATAATAACGTAACTGATTTGCACTGAGAAAAAAGATATAGTATTGGTAACAAAAAAAAAGAATTATTTACAAATCGCCGATTATCATTAGATTATTTTGTTAAAATTACAAAATACAATATTTTTTTGTAAGATAAACAAAATTTTTTTATTTAACAGTACAAATTTGTTTGGTTACTTACGTTTTGTAAATAACAATGTAAAATTTAGTTGCCATTACAAATGAATATTCTTTTATTAATTTCAACAAAATAATCCACTATGGTAGAGCAAGGAAAGATCTATTATATAAACATCATACAAAACAGTTTTATATCATTAAATTATTAATATTATAGTTCATTTAATAAATTCAACAAATTAATATTGTCGTGGTAACTAACGATTTGATTGATCGTATATTAACAAATAGTTTTTGTGTCAGTAACAAAATTTTGGTTATTGATACAAAACATTTCTTTCAGTGTGCCTGTCTGTTTCCGTCAATTTTTAGGCATGTCGAAAAAGGACCGTTTCAATCCTGATTGTTCGCATGTCTAATATTCACATTTCCTGAAGTATTTAATATTCGCATTCACATATTATATCCTAAATAGTTTATTCCGCGCGCTTTCCATTCTTCTCCGCAATCCTCCTCGGTTCCTCTTGCAAGTTTCGAACAGAATGACGCTCCTATTCGTAGCCGCAGGTCGGCACGTTTTGCCTTCCATGCATCTCTATCCGCAGTGATGTAGATTCGGTGGTGTAACCGCCAATGTATGATTACGGACATACAAACGGGCAGTAACGCGCGGTAGCGAGATACGATATCCTCACGAAGAGTAAAAGCGGATAGTCCAAATTGCTGACTACGATGCATCGTTCCCGCGGCATACACACATGTATATACATAGACACACACGAGAGCGACCACCCACGATCGCGTTGGAGCTTAGCCAGTACCCAGAAGAGAAAAAGGACTCGGCTGAATCTTGCCGTTTATATATGGAAATGTGTGTCTTCTCTCCTTTCTATTCTTTCATCCCCTGTCTTCGTAACTCAGAGTATTGCCAACGATAGGAATCGTAATGTTAAATTGTTCGACCCCTCGCGTGATGCGTCGATTTTTCATCCTTGTCCAAAGAACGCCCCTCGTCCTTTTTCTCGAGAAAAATCGCACATCTCAGTCGATCAGGGATATATGGAATGTTCCTTCAAAAATTTCGAGATTCAGGTCGAATCGTTAGAATTGCTAAAAAAGGAATTGGTGATTTTTACTCGCTTTTCCTCTTACAGAAAATTGGTACACTTAATTAATTTTAAAATTATCAGATTAAAAATAATTAATTTATATGTTATTGCAAATTTGAGATCAAATTGTCGTTAAAAAGTAATTAATATTCGATTCGTTAATAGAATTCGAGATACATATATAGAGTGGATATTAAAATCTTAAGGATTCCTCACACAAGACGAAAAAATTCCGAAAACCAATTATTTTAATAAAATTTCAATTCAACTTTGGCCCTACAACCCCATCTTTGAAATTAAGTTCTTTCAGACATATGATCATTTGAAATTTTCGTCTTGAGTTTATGTGAGAAATCTATCCTGAAAATCTTTTAAACTTTTATCCATCCTGTATAGTATTTATGATTTTCCGTTGATACGTTATTTAACCCTTTAAGTTATTTAACCCCTTAAAAAAATAATCGACTGTGATTAGTCAATTTCATACGACTTTACGGCTTTCGGCCTCTTAAAGCAAGGTTATAGACTTAGACTTCTAATCGTAATTGCAACATCAATCGTTGCACAAAGTTAAACCAACAAAAATAACCGTTTGCTTGGAAAAATAATTGAAAATCTAACGGTTTTTACAAAATAATACAGAACAAAAAATAATACATAATAATACAGAAATAACACAAAATAATACAGAACAAAAAATTCAGAAGCACTTTTTGTGACAAAATAAGAAATCCCCCCCATTTCGTTTAAATACTTTAATTTATTATACGGAGAGCGTCATGAAATAATTAAACTGTATAT
Source organism: Mycetomoellerius zeteki (assembly GCF_001594055.1). NCBI lineage: Eukaryota > Metazoa > Arthropoda > Insecta > Hymenoptera > Formicidae > Mycetomoellerius > Mycetomoellerius zeteki. The sequence goes on from NW_017257184.1 coordinate 1,996,661, forward strand.
AAATTATTATGATCCATTCTTCTCTCTATGATTTAAATAGATAATCTGCGTGATAAGGTATTATAGAACATGTTTTAAAAAAATATATTTACTATCAATAGGATTGAACTAATTATAACGGTATTCTCGCGAGAATGTTACTCCTATTAATCAGTCAATTTTGTAACATCTAGAACTACACGTCCAGAATTTCAAATCAATCTCCATCTATCTATCTATCCAGCTCATAACAGGCAACAGAGAGAGCGCTTCATTTCTCCCCTCGTAGAGTGTCAAAACTGCTTCGTGAGTTAAGGACAGCCAACTGGAACGAAAGTAACTTGCAAATCAGGACAGAAGGAAGACAGAGGGGGAGAGAGAGAGAGAGAGAGAGAGAATCTACGAGGGTTCGTGAAATCATGCTGACACGTCCTGCCGTCGCCCACTAAACTTGTCGACGATGCGTCTCCTGAGGCTGGACGACTTCTCGTTGTGAGTCGTCAAAGAGAAGAAGGTTTCGCACCATTCTCACGCTCCTGCATGTTTCTCTCTTTTCTTGTCAACCGCCCACTAACCACTGTCCCTGTAATTTCATTTCATTGATGGCACCCACATCTCATGCTTTCCAAATCCATTTGAGCTCATAATGTTACGAGTCAACAAATTGTGATACACACCCTGTCTTCCCTTCACAATCCTCGTTGCTGGCTCTCTCATTACTGTTTCACTATCTCCTCCTTCTTCGTCCTGCTCCTCCTCCAACTTTGATGTACATCTGCGGAAGTTGAACTACCAAATGGAACACGAAATTCCACAGTATTGCAGAATGGGTTCGCCGTATGAAAGCAGATTAATAAATTAATCAACGGCAGATTCTCGGTACATTTAGCGTTATGTTACAGGAATATAAGACAAATTATTAGTATTCATAGATAATTCATACATAAATTCATAGTTCAAAGAAAGCACAAGATTGCTCGAAGAGCAATGTATCGCAATGTAGTTCAATAAAAAAAGGTACTATATTTTGTTCTATAACAAATTGTTAAATTGTGTCCACCACTGCTAGCAATAAAAAAAATACTACTTCTTTTCAAGTAAATCTTTTTTAAGTGCTTATTTACGCTTGATTTCCGCAAGAGAGTTCTCGAAATATTCGTAATTAAGAATGGCAAAAAGCGACATTCATGTATTATAATTATAAATCTAATTGAAGAGGCGTTACGATCGAGTTGACTCTCATAGTTCTCTTCAATTCAATATTTACTTAGCGAAGCGCTTCTAAACGATTAAAGGAAAAGTTTGTGGCGCACTGACGCGATCGAACTTTTCGATGTGAAAATTTCGCGTCAAATAGAATGAGAGTCGCGAATAGAGCATCGATGAATCAATTATGATCGAAAAACGACGACACTTTGCGTTCAAGTGAATAAACTTACGAAATATACGATTGCTCCACAGTTTAAAGACGGAAAGGAAGAGAAAAAAAAGAAGGGGAAAAAAGAGAGGAGATAGAAGGGAAGGGAGAGAGGAGGAGAGAGACAGAGAGAGAATGCGCAGCGGGTAAGTTTGGGTAATTAATTAGAGGCTTCTCAATCGACGTAAAGAAGACGTCGCTTGTGCGGCGAAATTGATTACTTAATGCCACCCGACAAGCGAACTATCGTAAGTTCTGCCATGGTGAAGATCACCCTGTTCCACTTACGATTTGAACTTCAATAAACTGTGCTTGTCTTATTTGAGTTGCACCAGAGTCGATCAACTTGCTCTCAGCACTTCCTCTCTCTCACCATCTTAAGTCAGAGCCTTCGTGTTGCGAACTCTATTGTAGATTATTCCACGTAACTTTGAAATCAGTTTGTCATTGTTTCAATTTTTTATATACAATTTGATCGTAATCAATTAGATTTAAGAATTATCTCATACATACAAAAGCTTTAATATATATTCTAAGATTATAATAAGTTTGAAATAAAGTAAAAGAAAATTGATCAAATTTCGAATTTCTTACAACATTATAATAAATGTAATTGTAACAATAAATACAATGACGATGTACCGTGCAATTGTCGAGAAATTGACTCAAGAAACATAAACTTTATTCTTTTAAGCTCAAAGATCGTAATGAGATATCCGGGGCATCGATCGTCGTGAGAAGAAGCTGAGTTTTAAACAGCAAAGATTTTCGCGAAAAAGTAAAGCTCAGCTCCAGACGGTCGGTTTGTCGGAATCTATGAATTTTCGAGAAGTGGAGAACCGTGGGATTTCCGCGACCGAGAAACGGCAACGATGACTTCTCAAGATATTGAATTCGCGATCGCGGGAATCATCTTTATCGCGGTGCAATGCGACCATCGCCGGATCGTTCTCCCTCATCAAATATTCAATCGAAGTTTACAAAACGCCAAGCCGCCAAATGAATCTCATTATGTCGTTCGGGACCAATATTTGCTGTCGAGAGAAGCACTCGGTGACGACTCGTGTCACCGGAAGTTAACCTGATAGTTGCATAATTTTCATTGTTTCTATTGAAAACTGAATATTTAACCGAAGCCGCAAGAATATTTGTCTTGTTTAAAAAGGAGGTCATTTATGATATTATTTTGTAATACAAATCATAAAAATTAAAATATATACCTATATACATCTATTGCAACAGTATCTAGATATATAGAGCTAATATAAAAAAAAAAGGATAGAAATGTATAGTAATAGTAATTAATAGATTTTATATATAACTGTAGAAATCATACACAATCTATTATTCAAGAACAAGAATTGTATAAAAAAATTAGAATTATTAAAATTTTGCTGCAACTTGTAATAGATTTGATTCGTCATTTCACTAAGATCTCGTCCCAGCATATCATTTATATAAAAAACAAACTATTAAATTTTACATGGACAATGTTATAAATTGCAAAATACAATATGATCAGTGGCTATGTATCGTTACAAGTATATTATGAAATGGCAATCCATCGTCATCCCACTTTCTTTACAAGGTACACCTTTGTTTTCATTCGTTAAATCGCCCTTTCAAGCAGAGGTGGTAATTTCCTACGACCGGGTTAAGAACGGGGTCATTATGTGCCCCGAAGGTTTGCAGCTACATTCTCCATCCCATGAGTGTACCGGAGTTAAGTGCGGAGCTGAACGTCATGGGTGTAAACAGTTCCATCGAAATAACGCGTCTCGCCACTATGTACCAACTTTACAAGCTTATTTCAGGTTTAACCCGTCTCTCTCCTCTCTTTCTCTTATTTATATAATTCAATTAAATGCAGAAAAAATCTGCAATTCGATAATTTATTCATTCAAACAGTACATTAAAACAAAAATTTCTGACATAATGTGGAATCATTCTCGTACAAATTATTTTTTATGTTTATATTGCATATGCAAATGGATACGAGACACCTCTATTTAATCTGCCACTTATCTGACGTAATAAACAAGATTCCTTAATAATAATATATCTATTGATAACGAAATTTTCAAAGAAAGGGAAATAGTTTACAAGTGATCATTTATATCGTAAAATCATAAATCGTTATTGATAAAATATATTTTTCACGGAGTGAAATATATGTCACTCATAATAGTATGTCTGTCGCGAATCAATAGATCTGTTTTTTATTCCTGCACTCTCTGAACTGATGCATACGGTGAAATAAGTTCAAGTGAAACAAATATACGAGTACGTTTATTGCACCGTGTACATTAGTTCAGAGAGTGAAGGAAGAAAAAAACGGACCTAATGATTGCAACGGATTCTTAATAGCTCAAATGGATAGAAAATGGATTACTGATTGATGAATGGTTCAGCGACATCGTCAATCTTCTTTGGACATGACAAATTTTGTTACTGGAATGTACGAACAATTTTGAATTATCCGCTGATATTGTCAAACTCAGATTTAGTGCAACGAAAGGTGCATGGTTTTTTTATAAAATGGCACACACATTTAAAGATTTTTTATTTAAAATTTCCATTTCGTTAAAAACTTTCATAAAAAATTATATGTTTTATATTGTATCTGGTTACTAATTTACGAAACATTTTTCCATATTGGAAAATATTATCTTTTGCACAAAAATGTAATTAATATAAATAATTTACGCACTAAGGATCTTTAATATTCTTTAAATCCTACATTCATACTTTTAATTTATTGTAGATTTGTACTTTTGATAAAATTAACAGAGCCATATCAAATAAAAGCAAGTAGTTTTGCAAAATGCACGAACATTTCAAAATGGTCTGTCGCACTTCAAGCATTCAAAATATATAATTTAAAATCTAAAAGCCTGTCGCTATCATAAAATTATCATCGGGATTTAACAAGTGTACCGTAACTAATTCGTTATCATGAAAATCTTCAAACCCTATGACCTCATTCACACCGTCAGTAATATCCCACTGGCCTCGTGAATCCAGCGGGATACGGGCGGAAGTGGATTTCACATGAACAAGGACTCACAGGCGATCGTGGGCGGAAGTCGGCCAAACCCTTGAAACTCGTCCCTAGGAAGACATCGTGAAGTTTCTGACGAACAATGTTCCGTGCGGCGCTCTTCTCGCAATTCTTCGTTAAACGTTTTGCAACGCCGCCGCGTCGCGCCGGGAACAGTCGAGTAAGAAAGACATTATGAGAATTTAACACCGTTATAAAAGAAGAGAATTGTTTCAATGTGAAATGAATGAAATTATTCTACATACGTGAATATTTTAGAATTGAATATTTCATAAAATAACATAAAAAATGCGTGCAAGTATCACAGTATTTTTGTAAATCATTTTTATAAATCATTTTTATTATAATGTAACTTGACGCAGCGTAATGTTTGACTAATATATTAATTATTTTATAATTTTTATTTTATTTTATTATTTAATTTAATTTACTTAATTAATATATTATTTTATTATTTTATTTAATTAATGATTATAAAATTATTTTATTATTTTATAATTTAATTTCGTAATAAAATATTTATTTTATAATATTTTGTTAGAAAAAATATATCAAAATTACTACCGAAACATTTAAGCACTAAAATTTGTTTTGACCGAAAATAGGGGGGATTTAATTTTCTTATTTAATTAGATTTATTCTTATCAGTCCAATTACGAATTATAATTGATCAAAATTATTATCAAACAGTTCTTGATAATTTTTCTTAAGAAACAAAAATAAGAAAGATATATAATTTTTATGTATGTAAAAGCTATATCTTACTCATTACTCGGTACACGTGCTATATTTACGAGACATCACAACTAGAATTTGTATATATGTGGCGCGGAAGCTTAGCCTCGCTCAATTTTTCTCACTTACAGCGAATGACCGCGCTTGTTTCCAGACAGCTTGTTATCGTTAAGAGTCGTCTGACGAGGAAACAGCTCAGTCCGGACCGCGGTGAAGCGTGAAGAATTCGCGATGAAGCTGCGACTCATTCCTGTATCTCTCATTGCTTACGAACAAGATCCGCAATTTGTCTCATATAGACAGAATATTTCAAAATAAATAACAGATAGCCCATAGATGAAGCGATGTATTTATTTAGCAAATTCCACGTTAAAATACGTAACAGCATAGGAAACTGAATTTAGATGACAACAATCGTCTTTCTTTTATATATATATAAGGTGTCTCACAACTACCGCATTTCCTCTTAAGAACGTATTCTTGAGGTAATTTTGAAATGAAAATTCTAATACGAAAATATCGAGGCTACAATAATTTTTTGAATTATAAGCTAACTTTAAATATTTATAAGTCAAAAACCATTTTACGTTGATAGCCTCTATTATTATTTCTGGATTCTTTTGAACATTCTAAGACGAAAATCCTAATACAAAAATATCGAGGCTATAATAGTTTTTAAATTACAAACTATCTTTAACAAATTATTAAGAGGAAATGCGATAGTTGTGAGACACCCTGTGTGTGTGTGTGTGTGTGTGTATATATATATATAAAAAGACGATCGTTGTCATCTAAAAATATATATAAAATAACGTATATAAAATGTACCATAAAATGTACTATAATGTATTCAATCCCGATGAAAGTGTAACATTTTAATACTATGTAATATATAATTCCTATTAGAATCTATTTAATGATATTTTTGCTCTGTGAAAGGATGCTATACTATAATCTTCGACGGTTATTCGATACGCGGCTTAGTTGCAACATGTTATCCTTCAGAAAAAAAGAAACCAGTTCTGAAGAGCATTATACGTCTCAGATGTCGCAAAAAGGTAATCGATGTCATTAAAGATCCATGAATAATCGATTAAGCAGAACATCGCTTCCTCCCTTATTAAATCGATTCGCTGTGCTTACATACGGCTACGTTATTTTCTTCGGTGTTACTTGCATAAGACAGGTTTCCAATATAAGCCTGTCAGATTGATGTAGAGAGCATCCAGGAAAACATGTGACGTATGACAAATATGACTTGCGTTATAAAAAAGAAACTGTAAAATTCTTTCTCATCGTAATTCCAAGTTATATCGATTATCGCGATATTTGTGTGCAGAAAAAAAGATATTTAAATTTTTTACAAAAGCATTATATATATAAACGCAAAATATCTTCGTGTCATTTCTAGTAAATGTGTATCAAGACAGTTTTAGCTCTTTTGGTTAATGGCTACGTTTACACCGTGCATTTAGGCCGCGGCCTGTACAATAGATGTCCTTGTTTATCTTGTAGGTTAAACAAAGACACTTATCGTATAGGTCGCGGACTAAGCGCACGGTGTAAACGTAGCCAATGAAAATAATATAATAAGAGACCATGCAGAGGATTCTACTTTTAGACACAATCAACCGCGATATAGCGTCAACTGTGCGGAATTACAAACATATGAATGCTCTCATAACTAAAGATAACACGAAAGATAACAATGAAAGAAAAGTATGACCGTATTTCATCGATATGAAGAAATCGCTAGCGATAAGTGATTAAACAAGCATGTTACGTATAAGAGAAAATTAAGAAAAAAAATTTTTATCAGAAAATTAAAATTTTATAATACGACAAAGTAAAATTATCCGTAATTAATATCGAGAAATTACTTTTGATCGACACTTCTCGAATTTGGTATTCATTTAATTGCATGTAACATAAATCAAGTTGATCTCGCGAAATATTATAATATCGGATATCAGCGTTAGCTCAATTATCGCTGTATGTCTGATTTCACTCTAGTTGAGCATGTAGGAAGCTCCGTAAATTCCTTTTCAGAAGACCCTAGTCACTAGGCTGGTTAAGGGTGAAAAGTGGGACAGATTACTTTCTCGACCTTCTCAGTCACTCGTTACGACGACAACGGTGTTAGCTCCGTCCTTCGTTCTAGATACTGGACGTAATTCTTCTCCAAATTCCGCCATTTTTACTTGGCACGGATAAAGTTTACCGCGGTGATTTTCAAATCATGAATTACGACGTCCCTGATGGGCCATCGACAACATTTTCGGCAATGCCGATGGCGAAAAATTAGAAGAAAACATTACGCTGTATCCATTTGTACACAGTAAAAAAATTTGTGTATTTGTGTTGGAACTCACGGTCCACTCATGTTTGTGTTAACAGTTTGTGTTGAATTTTTCAACATATTCAAGTGTTAATTTAACATAATGTGATTATGTTATTTAAAGATTTTTTATGAAATTGATATTCAATGTTTCTTAGTATCAAAATGACACAATTTATGAGTAAGTGAATAAGTAACATAAAAATAATGTGTTTTTAAACGTAAATTCTAAGACAAATAAAATATGTGTCAATTTAACATATCATAAATATTAATCTTCTGAAAAAAATATGTTCCCACGGTATGTTTACAAACTGTGTCGATGTTATCTTTCTTTGTATTTATTCTCTTACATAATATTTATGTTACCTTCTAACATATTCATCTTGTGTAAAATTAACTCAAAAATTTGAATGGACATTTGAGACATGCGATTTATGTTAAATTCAACACATTTTTTCAAACTGTGTATTTGTATTCGTGTATTCTACCTCTTGTGATTACATTTATTTGTTTTATATTAATTTATGTTATACACTAATAATATTATATATACACTATAAGTACATAACTAATATAAATTTAATCTCTAATTAATTATAACATCACTAAAATGTTTCTGGAATACATTATATATACATCATTCATATTTAACACGGTTCATGCCGCACTCATTTCATGTGATTTGTCCATCACGCCGCGTGGGTTATCGGTAATCCACAATATTAATAATATTGTACTATATATATCATAACTATGAATTTATACATGATATCAAAAAGTATTTTATAGTTATGTTTCTCTTTTTAGCCAAAATATCTTTGTAAATAAAAAGTCCAGCGAGGATCATCGATGACCTATATGGCACAGAACGTTAAGTGTTATACGTTCTCACTAATTGGAAGACTTTTCAATCTCAATGGCTCGTGTTTTCAGAGAGAGAGAGAGAGGGGGGAGAGAAAGAGAAGGCAATTCTCTGCAAATTTGATACATATATTGTAGAAAAAGTGTTTCCTCATTTCCTGCCAATTCTCACGTCATTCTTTTTTCGTGAATGTGCATTCGCCTGCATTTTAACAATATATTCGCGGGACAATCGTAAACCTTTTCTCCGTGGATCCTCATAATGGTTTCTTTTTGTAGCGAGTGCAAAGAGGAAGCAGGTCCTCCGGAAAAAGATTTCCTGTCTCCCTCCTCTCAACCATCGACCGTCCGTTCCGTTCTCACACCCTTGTCGCCGTCTCTCCTTTCCTATTTCACTCTTACAATCCGTCTTTTCCTTGCGTTCTCCTTACTCCCTTCGTTGCCACGGATTTACGTCGCCAATAAATCACAAAGAATATTCTCGGCCACCTTGAAGGTACCTGCATGGTAATTCACCTTCTTCCCTTCTGTCTCGGATACGATTCTTGAAGTCAGTCCGCCGAAAGTTGCTTTCATAAAACATAGTACACATTTACATGCTCGCATGTGTATCGTATATGCATATAACAATTGAATATATATAAAATATAATATTACTCAACAAACAAATTTTTCCCAACGAAACAAATAACACGCTCAACAAACATCCACTAAAATATATTGCGGAGTGTAACGCGAGTAATATAAGAATAAAATAGAGTCAGTTACTTTCTAATGGCTCAATGGTTTTATATTCAATTACTAATTTCACATTCAAGGTAGCATAAAAGAGATTCAAAGTGATGATAACAAAAAAACTTAACTTCATTCAACTAATGACATTAAAATATTACCTAGTGCATACGAAAGCAATGAAACGGGGCGAACAACGAAACTGCTTAAATGGATAAAACAAAATTGTTTCCCAGGTCTTGTGCTAACAAGTAGTTTGTGTGAGCGTGTGCGCGCAACGGACAAAGCTTCGTACTTAGGATAATGCCCACGTAGCACTGGTGTACTTTACCACATAGCTACCGTGGCCGAGTGATTACATCTATTTTAATTACGGCTATTTCACGGCTCCGCGGTCGCGCTCTAGGTAGCCCGAGGGCGAGCAGAGGAAAAGAATTGGAACCCGGTGGGTCGATTACTCTTCAGCAAACGTCGTAAGAAAGAAAAGAAGTCCATTTTCTATCCTCGAGAATTTTATTTCAGAATGGAAGTTGATATACTTTATAAACCGGCGAAACACTTTTAATCGAAACTTGGCTACTTCAACGGCCTGTAAAAATTTCGACTACGAGCGTGTACAAGATCATTGACCTCGATCTATTCTTGCTTTCTTATATCCACGGAAACGAGAAATTCTTACGATAATATCAGACAAAAGCGCGTAAAAATTGTTGGCTTAAAAACGATCTCGTATTGTACCGTGTATTACGAACACGTCAATAGATGAACGCACCTTCACTATTGCACATTCTTTCCCGTCGCATAGCATGCGAATTTTTCGCACTGCAATCCATCGATTTTATTCGTTATTGGAATATTCATCCCGCTATTTTTGTAAAAGATTTAAATCTAGGTTGGTAACTTGATTCGCGGAGTATGTCACTGTCGAGAATAACTAGAAAGTTATTTGCGTCTCGAGGTTTTTTCAGATTAAATCGAACAATAAACTAGCGCCGACATTAAATTAGTAGAAATATATCTGCCATATTCTACTCGATGTTTGCAGTGATCCTTGACACCTATACATTGTACAATATATATGTATATAGCTCTTATATTTAACCCCCTATATGTTTTTATTTTTAACATTTATGTTAAAGATAAAGACGTATAATTAAATTGAGAGCTATTCTACAATGGGTACGCTATATGTTCGTATTTCTTGTAATAGCGGTTTAATTTACTGCATAAAACTTATTTCTAAAAGTTAGCTTTTACAAAATATATTAAAGTATTTAAAAATTATATTTTGCAATATATAGACAAAATATTATTGTATTTAAACAATTAACTCAAAATAAATTGTTAGAATAATATGTGTTGAGGAAAAAATTGCTAGAACCTCCTATAACAAAAACTAGAAAAAACGGTTTTATGCTGAGATATCTAAAAAATTTAGCTAGATATAAATTCGAAAATAATTTTGTTAGATCATCAAAATAATAATGTAGGGCGCTCAAGTTAATTGCTAAAATTTCAAAACTTTTCGCAATATTGCTCATTATACTTGAGCGTCCTACGTAATAACTCTCTCTTTCTCTCTCTCTCTCCCCCCTCCCTCCCCCCTCTCTCTCTGATAGTCCAACTTTGATAATCCAACAAAATTATTTTCAGCTGCGTATCTACTTGGCTAGATTTTCAGATATTTCAGCAAAATCTTTCCGTGCAACCACCATACGCTAATAAATTAATCAGCCGCTAATAAACAGGTCCAAAAGCGGCATGTTCTAACAAGTCGCGTCCCTTTAATGTTCCCCGAGCGGCAATGATCAATGATATAACAATCCCATGATAATGCCTCACGGTTAACCATCCGTAATAGCGCGACTTATGGTGCGTGACATGGCGCGGTAATGAAAAATGACAAGCGTTTCCCCGCATTTAGGGCAATTCTCATGAGCGACCGGTCTCTCTTTCACACATAACAAAAACTCAGAAGGGGACAAAAAAGCGGTCTACTACGAACGGACGAACGGACGGGCAAAGACTCGTGAGCATAACAAGCATATGCCAATGTCGATAAAATTATCATCGGCAAGCGAACGAGATCATCATCACTTGAAAAACATGCGAATAGTATTCGTGAACATCGTTTGATCTACGTGTAGTAGTCATCATCGTGTAATATGCATCATGTAGTCGTCGATGACTATACTTGAATCTGGCGAGACATGAGAGTAAGAGAGCCAGAGAGAAAAAGAAAAAAAGAACTTCAAGTGGTACGGTCAAGCATCTTCGAGATGGTCTCGTCTCTCGTGGGTGTAACACAAGAAAAAACAAGGTATACAAAAGCCTGCTACGTAACTAGACGTATCGGCTAATTTCCTCGTAAGTCGAGTTACGATGACGCACGTTGACCCCACGTTTAACTGCTTGAACGGATCGGCAAGAGCCAGCCATCGTCCAAACGCGACGGAGCGCGAGCTTTTCATCTTTTACCGTTTGTCACGAGTCGGTATCGCAGCGGGAAAGTTTAATCGTCGGTCGCTAGAAGCGAGCTGTAACGATCCGTTGTAAATCATTTCACTGTCAGCGAAAACGGGGATTTACGCTGTTTTGATCTTTGACCTCCCACCTGCTGAAGTCAGTCGAGCATTAGACGGTGCAATTTGTCGTGCGACAGGATTTCTTACTTTACAAGTTGTATAACAAATTCATAGATAACCAATAAATACGTCAAATTAATGTCATATTGCAGGTGCTCTATCTCAATAAGAAATACTAATTTACATATAACATTTACATATAATATCAGATGCCAAAATCTTTTCGATAGCAAAATAAACTAATAAAAAATTGTTAACTTTATGATTAAAATTAATTTCCTTTCGGAATTTTAGGATGCTAAAAAGATCATCATGAATCAATATTGATGATTCAAGTTCGAGGATATAGCGCCTCTTTGATCACCCGAGATGTTTCCAAGAAACGGATTAGTTGAGGTGTGTGTGTGTGTGTGTGTGTGTGTCAAAGATAATTTCTCAATTAGCAGTGGCGGCAAGGCTTTAACAGATTGCGAGAGTTCGGTTTTACTATTCGCTAATTATGCCGAAAATATACAAACGGCATTACACTCGCGTTCTATTTGCTTATTATAATGTATGTAAATCCCCGAATGCCGGCAGCGCAACGTGTTCTAATAAAATATTTGCCTAACGGTGCCGCGGTCTTTGGACTCGCTTGTGTTTGAAAATGGCTACGTAATTATAGTGCAATGACGATACGAAATTTGCGAAATGGAGCAACGGCGGCATTTCCGTTTTGATATCGAAGAAAGTTAAGGAAAGTTTTTGTAAGTTTTATACAATGGAAGTCGAGTGAGCACTTTGAATTAATTATTAATAGGAAATCGAATACGTCTCGTTGCGCTTTTTAATTATATTGAAATTGGATGAAGCTGCGATTGGAGGTAAACAGATAAACGTACGAGTATTGTGTATATTGCTGTGTTAACATTTATATTGATATCGATATTCGCTGTTTTGTCAATCAATATTAAAAGAAATGGTATGAACGGTGAATCATAGGGAATTACACTTCCCGACATGTTTCGATAAAAACGTCATTCTCTGAAATTTCATTGGGAAGCGCGAATTGTGTGCAGGTCGCAACACACGAGTGTCAATGCACTCTCTCACGTTGATTTGTCCTAGAATATAAAATGCAATTGACATAAAAAGCTTATCAAAATATAACAGACGCGTCCCATCGAGTTTACTGAATCGAATATTAACCATCTTGTTACTCTCTCATTTCCTACAGAAATGCAAAATACGCAGATGGGAATGAACTACTGTAAACAGACGTAAAAGAACTTTTATCCCGCGGAGAGTCAACTTCAAGCGTGCTTTCATCAAAAAGTAAATGCTGATTTCTTAATAAGCGGCTCCTTGGTATCCATTGCAAATCGTGGCGAGCGTAAATTGTAATTCGTTTTTCCGGGAAGACACGGAAAATATCGTAGAAATAGATACCGTATTTTCAACTAAGTGTTCTAACAAAAAATCTATTGGATACTATCGAATACTTTCGGATTCCATAGGATAAAACTTCTCTCTTGGTAATTCTTTCTGTCTGAGAGAGAGAGAGAGAGAGAGAGAGAGAGAGAGAGAGAGAGAGAGATGGCCGTTATCGACGTATCCTTGATTCATATTCGGATGCGAGCTGCGCATCCACCTATTAATAGACGTTTGTCTCACGCTTAAAGATTCTCGTTCGTTGGCACACGAGTGTGTTCAACGATAACATGCGATTACAGATGCACTCGTAACGAGGCGATTTACGGGACAGCGATAACGAGATCGGTTAACCAGCTTTGCCATTAGCCAGCCGGATGTCTGTCGCTTTGTTGCGCAATCTGTTTCATTTTGCTCCATTGCTCTTGCGATCGGATCTTAGCGATGATTAATGATAGGAAGTTCTTCTTTTTTTTTTCAATTTACTGTGTAATTCTTTTTATATTCGAGCATGTGTGTAGAACATTTATCAGCCTGTTGATCTCATGTTTATCCAACTCTCTATCTAGTCCTATTAAAATGTCACTTTTACAATCCATCTTCATTTTCTCGTAAAACGGAAGATAAGTTTTTGTATCCATTTCATTATTATTTTAATAAAAAGTAATCATTTTGCTATATCATATAACTACAGTTATTTTAAAAAATCAGAAAGAGAAGCTGCTAAAATTATGTGAGTCATCTGTCGGTTATAAATACTTTAGATCCGTTTAAGTTACCAGTTTACTCCTGATACCGATAACGGGAGATTATCGCCAATAAAACTTAGCGAATAGCGCAATTAGCGGACAACCTGGGGAAGCTTGAGATTATTGCTACGTAATTTCGTCGGGTAGAGTGGGAAGCGAGATGTCGAAAAAGTCGACGAATTCAGATCGCAAATTGTTGAAAGTGGGCGACCTTCCGTGAAACGGACCGAACTTTTCCCACCTCCGCCCACGGACTTCTCATTAGCTTGTAATTAACGGCGGTTTATTTTTGCGGTAAGACGCCGCTTCCTTGAATCCGGTCGGCTCGAAGTTTCCACGGCGGGCTTCTAATTGCGACTGCGAAATTAGAATAGCCGAATCCCTCTCACAATCACGGGAATAATATCTTGCACTGTCGGAGTTTGTATGTAATCTATAATAATTAACAGGTACGAACTTAAACTTGAATACGCATGATAAACTTATATAAGAAATCTGTGAAAAACTTAATGTTTTTTTAACATTTACTTACATAATTTTACGTTATATCTATTTTAAATTCTTCGTATATTTTATCATTAATCATATATGCGGACGTCGTACAGGTATCTCAAGAATCTACAAATATCTTATATTCCTTCCACATTTAATAAAAGGAAAAATTTCAGAGAAATATATATATATATATATTAGACATATTTATATTGCACGTGATGCGAATAACATTTCGTCTCATAATATTTCGTCTTGGTGGCCTCGTCGCGCTGTCGTCCTGTCCAGCGTAATGTTAACACACAATGGCCACAGAGATATTATGACATTTATCGCACGGCCAGCTGATCTAACCGCGTTTTACGTCCTATTTGGTTAATATAACACAGACGCAACAACTTTTCACGTGCGCGTCTCGTGTAATACGCGACCTCGCACACGACGTTGCTGTACGTCACAATATCCGCGATACTCAACGGATAGGAAAGACAGTTCTCTCTGTAAGAGATATAAAATTACATTCTTTGCAGGTATTCTTTTTTTTCATTTTTACTTTTATGAACATATACGAACATTCGATAAAAACGACTTTCTAGTTTAATTAGCATTTTCGTATGTTTCATGTAACATAGAAAAGTAAAAAGTGTTTAAGTTTAACAAAATAAATAAAAAAATTAACTATAGAATACGATTTAAGACGTTGAGAGTTTAAAGTTTTCAGCCCAAAAAGAAACATAATTTTAAAAAGTACAAAGACACAAAAAATAAATTAATGTGTTAATAGAAATGGTACTCATTTGGTGCTTAACAATTTGTATTGTTTCGTTCAAACAATTGGAAATTTATATTACAGGTCCCTCTTCTGCTAATATTTTGGTTTAATTGGAGCGTTTCAATAAACTTGCGATACTTCTATGTACGATGCTTTTACCGCTGAAAATTATCCTCTTTCGTCGGTTTCTGAAGATATATGTACTGATATCCTATATATAGGTACATATATGGACTATATGGATGGCGTGACGTAAGCCGATCAGAAAAGTTTACCTCGTGTAGACTTCCTTCGTTGATTATAATCCGAAGCAAAACACTATTTTCTCGGCTGATCCAATGTTACATCATTATGTACCGGCTTTTGTGTTTCTACGTAATCTTTTTTAGTACAACAAAATTTATTTAAAAACTATATAGATGAAAAAAGTTTTTCTCTTTTTCTGTAGAAAAACTCTTTTCATCTATATAATTTTTAAACTTAATTTTTTGAATTATGTCATTTCAAGAATAAAAGATACATTTATATGTATATATATATATACTCTCTCGGCATACAGTTTTTAAATAAATTGCACTCCATTATAATGGATTGTATATATATATAAAATCTTCTTTATAATAGCTATGTATGTTTATAATAACTATGACCAACAAGCAAAGCGGATTGTGAGCGCACAATTATAATTATCTCCGAGAAAATCGTAAATATAATTCTCACGAACTTATGTGATTCCACAACGATTATCCACCGTGTAATATATGTGACAAAGGTAGTCGCATATCATCGCGAATCATTTCAGAAGCGATTCACCCATTTGCAGTCGAGGCGCGGTTAAATGCGTCAGAAGATGTTGCGAATCGCTATGAAGAGTTGTTACAAACTCAAATTCTCTCCATAAATAATAACTCAATTTAAAAAAAGAGCGTTAAATCAAACTACGGGTTTCTCGAGGACGTTATCCGTGAGAGGAAGCAAATGCGACGATCATAAATGCGATATGCTCAACGCAACTAATTGCGCGATTTCCACGAACAAATTTGAGCACAGATTATAGCGCCGTTCCGGTAGCAGTCTTAATGACGAGTGTCACGCTCGGCGTGGTAATGCAATCAAATCCGTGAAATAATCGTTAATTAAGACAAATCACCACGCGTCAACTTTCGCGTGTTACGACGGTTTCCGGCGTGAGGTGAGTAATAATGATTAATGTCACGCCCGAGATGTCGATGCGCGAGAGATTAATGACCGATCGAGACGCAAGGAGACAAATTTAATTGGCGGCCGATCCCTTCGAGACGAAAAGCGCATACGAGGTATGACGCAACGATGTCCCGGCGTTATAATTGAAACTTATATCGATAAAGATACCGTTCCATGAGAAGACTGCGACCTCGATATTAATTAATGTCAATTATCATTTTTATCGATGTTACGGCGTAAAAGCCGGTCGAATAATTTTTCGACCATGCCGCTTGCAACATCAAGTCGATGCATATCTGCATCTTTAATTGAAATATCGATGCATAACGAATAAGGATATACAGATATACTTCTCGTGAACAGTTTCGAAATGAAAAGAGAAAGTGTGCTCACTTCTCTGACCTGAAAAAGTCTTGTTCGTGAAAATTACATATATTGGTTTATTATTGCGGCTGATCGATATTCTGCTACGAAGAAAATCAAATTTAAGTCATTAAGAGAACTGACCTTTAAATATTGAAAATATTGAAGCCTTTAAATATTGAAAATATTGAAACCTTTAAACATTGAAAAAGATATTATTTAGATATTTTATTAAATTTTCTTATTCCGATTTATTTAACGTCAGTATCTTTTTTCTTAATTATAAAATAAATTACGCCATTTGGCGTATACTTTGGAAATCGTCGGACAATGATTCAATTTATTCGCGACCGATTATTTATTCGAATTCCAATGAATCACGATGATAAATTCGCACGTCTTATCGCGAGTACGTCTTAATGAAGGCACAAAGTCCGCGACCGGCATGACTTCGACCAAACTATTTTCCCGAACGCATATTTTCGTAATGCACTAATGGAATTCGCAGCTGGATGTCCGTGAAATGAAGAAGCAGCAACGGAACAGCTGAGTATATCAGAATGCCTTCGAAAGTTACACAGACTTCGGCACTCATTGAAAACATAGTTTGCGCGACTCAGCAAGCGATGATAAAGAAATTACATCGTAATAAAGTATTAACAACATCACCGTTCACAAAATGAGGTGAGACGACCTCTATAATATATCATTAATATTAAAATCAACTTTTAATATTCTCATTTAGAGTCGCAAAGTTATCTCCATAAAAATAAGATAAGAACCTCTTTGACGGCAAGATAAAAAAAAGGTTGAAATAAGGATTAATCATCATCAATTTAATTTTAGATCATAATTTTAATTGAATCAATTTAAATTTAATACCTATGTATGTATAATCAATATGATTATTTCGACATCTAAATATTTGCGTTAAGAAATACAGAATATATTTTCTCTCATGATATTTTTATCTAAAACTCTGCATCGAACAACAAACACGATTTTGCGCTATAACAACAACGTTGCACCTGTTTACAAAAACGTCAACAATTTGCTACAACTTGCACAGCGTCTGTGTTCTACAATAATCGAATGTTACATGTCCCCAGGTTTAATAAAGAGATACTATGGGATCGACGTTACGGTTCTCTCTTTCTCAACTCCTCACTTCATTCCGTTTCACATATTCTCTGTTTTCATAACGCAGTCGGGAAATCCATTTGCCGAGACTATGTCAAATGCTGGACGAGGCGGAGGGAAAGAATAATGTGTATTTCGGTAAATATTTGCACGGTGGGGTTTTAGCGAGTAATCTCTCTTGCTATTCTTCTCTTTATCTTCTCTCTATTTCTCTTCCGAAAAAAGGAATATTTGTTAGTTGGTACGATGATAAGGCCGCATTCCATCGCGCTGAGCCGCTGAAGTATATATCAGCGTTTCAGGCACTCAAAATGATAACGCTTATCTCGCGAGGGCGAAGGTGTGATGTCGAGTGAGGAAAAAGTAAAAAAAGAAACAAATATATAAAGAAAAATATATGCAAAGCACATTGAAAAATCTCGATCTAGTCGATAAAGTACAGAGGAAGAAGAGGAAGGAAAGAGGTAGACAGAGAGAGAGAGAGAGAGAGAGAGAGTTTGGTCGAGCGGATAACGTAATTGGATAATCGTATTTTCCGCGGCAAACGCAGGACACCCACGAAACGTCTCGCTTAAACGTTTCCGGGCCAACGGCACCATAAAAGTTGTCGGCCGAGCGCAATAAATTCGCAAGTAATATTCTTTTGGGAGGTGAAATATATTTTGTCGAAGCATTTTCTCCGTACCGTAGTGGCTCTCGTATCTCGCAACGCAATAGCCTCTATACAGTCTACACAGCCGCATGGCACTGCGATGCGGATTAACGTGACAGCCAAAAAATTGGCATGTCGATACGACGAGAAGTTTGAAGAAAACAACTACTACAACGAAGAAACAAAAAGTGTTATTTGTGCATCGAGGAAACATTTTAGAATTTACATATGCGATTTAAAGTTGTTGTAATTATTTGTTCATAACAAATAAAACAGCGTTATCAAATAACAATCGTATGAATTAAATCATATGAATTAAACGATTTTTTGAAAGTTCTCGTGCGCGCGAGCGTCGTTGATTTAACACGGTTTTAAAGTTACGTGCAAAACTTGAAAGAGCTCGCGACTACGCGATATCTCGGCCATCTCAGCTAGAGAAATTAAGATTGAATATTTTACGATTGCTTATCCACTCATTTATATATTAAGCACTTAGTGAAGTTATATATTTTCGTAAAATTCTAAATGCCCTGTTTCATATTTCGCAAGAGAAACAAAATACATTTAGTATTGAACAATGGAAATTTAATTGGTATTTATCACATTTTGATACTGTAATATTATGTAAGCACATGCTTCAATTAGTTTACTAATGAACGCAATAAATATTAATAATAGTATCAATACTCGTTATTCGAACTGCTAATAATTTCAATATAATGTAACGCGAACTAAATTTATTGATATACGTACAAAAAACTGATCATTAGCGAGGCGGTATTCAATATAGTTGCGCGTATTATTAATAATTACAAACATTTTGTAAAGTTACATTTCCGATATATATTGTAGTAGAGTCTCATCCATGAGAAGTTACTCCGTAAGTTATTATGATATTCAGAGTTTTAGTTATTCTACTTATATATAGGACAGAAGTCCGATAACTATATACCCCAGTTCGCATAAATCTGTTGCACTGACAGTGCAACCAATGCGTTCTATGGTGAGATACTCGTGAGATACTTGATGGGAGTTATTCTTACATCGTATACCACGGGTATTATCGACTTCGAAACAAGTTTTCATTGTGCGCGTTTATATCGGGAGGGAAGCCGTGTAGTTCGCGGCATCACGTAAAGTTCACCGATAGTGTCGAAAATTTCAAAGACGGCTCGCGATTTCCCTAAAATAGCTGATTAAATTAATGAAGTAGAATATTCCGTTCCCTGCCGCCGTCGAACGACTGCACCTTTGCCGGTGAAACTTCTTCGCGACTACGCATTCGTGCTCTCTCGTACGCTCGTTGCTCGCTAAGTCAAACAACAAATATTGTTTCCGATGCGAGATTATATCTCTACAATATTATTTTCAAGAAAATATTTGCTCTCTCAACAAATAAACGCTCACTTGTTTATTTAAATAGTTTTTCTTCCTTTTCAAATTTACATTACCGTTTCATGTTATGAGAGTCCGTAACGTCTCGATTTGATTGGCAAATATTCAAACATCAGTTAATTTCAAACGACATCTCTTTCAAAATCTTTCTGATTACTTTTCATGTACTACATCCGTCGCGCATCAATGAGAGTTTTACACTGGAAAATCATCGTTTAAAACGCGACGTTAATTCTCGCGATCAATTTCAATTATGGACGACAGACACGTTGATCGGCGGAAACGTCGTACGTGCGCGAGCAGCGTGATCGGCAGACACGGTAATTATAGAGGAAATACCCATGAATAATATTACGAGTCTGCGAGGATAATATGCATCGACGGCTGTTTTCGATCCAGCAATCATTGTTTCATTGCGCATCGTACTTGTCAAAATTAATCACTATTATATCGGATATGCGTGGTGCAAATTAGACGTAGACACGAAGAGAGAGTAGAATGCCGGAGGGTTGATATTAATTCAACAGGTTCTCTCCCTTACCTGTCCTGGCAATCTGCGTGCTCCTTGTGGCCCTCTCGTCGTCCTTCCAGCCGCCGTCGTTCCGTCTCGATTCTTTTCTCTCGCCCACCTGTTCTCGATCGCCCCGCGTCGCCGACTCGCCGAACGACGTGCCTGGAATAAATTATTAATCGTATTCCGATCTGTCCTTGCACTTTTCGCCCCAGTTGCCTAAGTTTCCGTAGAGGCAAGCGCGCGACCACCGTTACGACGATTTAATTAAACGAATGCTCGATCGCGAACTGTCGATTGGACAAAAACGTGAATTATTCTGATTCGCGGTATCGATAGTGAACTATCGAATTGCAGCGGAAGATAAATTTTCGCCAAAAACGAATGTTCCGATATCACACTACTTAGCTGTCATAATTTTGTAGTAATGAAATGAATTTAATGAATTTTATAATGAATTTGTTATCGGTGCTATTGGCAACGGTGTTCGAGCGCTGCTCGTAAAAGAACTGATACATTTTCAACAAATTAGCTATATTTAAGGGCGTTACGAATTCTTCTCAGAGTAAAAAAAAAAGAAGATAGAAATCGTAATAAATGCTAAATTAATTTTTTCTCTTGGGTAAATCTGTAAAATTTGTATCCGTTCGGGGACAGTCATTTCACTGGAGAAAAGTAGGCGACAAGCATAATTAAATTCTTGTTAAAATAGCCGTTGTTTTTCGGAACACGTAATAATGGCATTTTAAAGTTAGAGTAATTAAAAAGTGGCGCGCGCGACCAGAGTGTCCTATGCGGAATTACGCAGACACGTTGTCATTTATATATATATATATACATATATATATATACATATAATAAGCTCTTACGAAAAATGTATAACGCGAAATAGTTCATGACTGAGCATATCCTATTTATACAAAGTCGTGTTACATTTGCAGAGCTTTCATTTAAGGCACTTCATAAATTTGCGTTTAAAAAGACACCACGTATATATACATATGTAACTGTTGGTTGTTTAAACTAATTATTCTAGCTATATATTAATTATTATAGCTAATTATTATAGCTGTCAAAGCTGGTCAAATTATAATATATCGATTTATCGTGAGTTAATATAAATCTCTGTTTTATAAAACGCAATTTGCATTCGAAGAACCGTGAAGCAAGCAAAAAAAAAATTTTTTTTATATTTATCCTCGCTCTAATATTGAAACATCGAGATAAAGTAATAAAAAAGGAATATCAAAAATTATCTCTTCAAAATAGCTAATTTCACAAACGATATAAAGTGCTTTCTGTCTCGTGTTTCAATTGACACTGCGGATTCACGTACGTGTGCCATATTTATCATCGCTGTATGCCTTATGGATATCCGCGTAACAGAATAACACGTAGGGACAATATATCGCGTGTTAAATCGCCGCGAGTGCAGTCGGAGCGAGTTCGAATCGAGCGACGTAGATACACGTGGGCTGCATTTCCGTCTCGGAGCAGAACGAGATCGAGATTTATCGTAGTCTACGTGGTGGAGCCAGGTAGAATTAATGCAGCGTCCCTCTCCTCTTCCAACCCCCCCGAGTCATTCTCCGCGGCCGAGGTGCTTTATTCCTCGCGCCCGTCCGCGTTTTTTTCCGTCTGCTGTGAGTGCGTTCGATCGCCGTGCAATGATTTAACGTCGTTACGCAAGCGATTCTGCGATAACGGCCGTCGCACCGTCGTGTGTAATACCGGCTGCCAATTGCTCGCAACTGGAAACACCACTGCGACGAACGTGAGATATTAAATCTCTGCGTGGCCGTAACTTTATTACTTCGATACTTTGTTGCCTCGCGTCGGAAAGAAAAATGCGAGGTGTAACAGTGAACGAAACCACTCGGTCAATTTTGAAACGCAAACGGCAAAAAAAGAGACGAAAAAGAAGATTAAAATCCTTAACTTCAAACTATTTACACTCTGCGATTGGTATTTGCTGTGTGTAATACAGATAATATAAATAACAGTAAATAATGTGGTTTGCCAACCACAATTGGTAACCGTTACTTTTCAAGTAAGTACTTTACCGTTATTTTTTATAATAAACAATTTGATGACGATGTTGCAATTTTTTATGATAACGCTAACTAACTAAACGCTAAGGTTGTACTTAAGTTAGAAGAGTCACTTTGAAAAGTATTTGTCACCATTACGCGTTACTTATCGAAAAAAGTAATAAATAACGAGTAACGCGTTATAAGTTAGGAATTATTTTTTTCAGTAACAAGTGATTTTTTCAATCTATTACAAGTAACGATCGACTTTTCTAACTCTGATGTTACCATTACCATAAAAAATTCACAATATCATTACCAATATCATTAAATCTTTATTATAACAAGGTAACGATCGATAAAGTAACGGCGTTACAAATAACGCGTTATTTGCCAACCCTGTAAATAACATTAAAAAATTCAAATTAATCAAGAGATTGTTGCTGATCGAGATCATATCGAAAGTCAGATTTAAACGAAGACTTCACGGTGTTATCGCGTTCCCGTAAATGGCTGCTCATGCGCGTGTAATTTCATCGTCGATGCGTCATGACTTTTTATAAGACTCTTTTATAAGACTTTAAATAAGACTCTTAGCTCTTCTTTGCTAATAGAGATTGACATTCAAATGACGATCGATATTTTATTTCGATGATTCAGTCGCCGTGGAATTCGCCGGTCACAGGGTGGCAAAGCGATAAACATTGGATGCACGAGGTTGCACGTATACAGATACGTATACGAGCTCGTTTCGTCGAGAAAAATAACCGGCTGCTGGCGAATTTATTTATTCGATAAACGAAGACACAATCGCACGACATTGTAACGCGAATTCTTGCTCGACTGGCGTCGCTGTTCGCCGGAAATGCATGCTAGCGGCACGGAAGGAAATATCACGTAACTCAGCTTGCGCGAATAATAATAAACTGAAAAATGAAATAAACGAAAGTTTGGTTGAACTTTAAAGCGAGCAACTACGCGCAAAAGAAGTTACATCTTTTAGCAATATACCGATTCTCTATCAAGGATTTCACGTTGAGATACACATAACTAAATATTTGTGTTGGTACAATGGTACAAGTTGGGCTTTTATTACTGCCAAATATATCACATATTCGTATAAGATTACATGGAATACGGGAGATCCGCGTTCGAACCTCGGCTGAGGTAATATTTTTCGCAATAAAATTACTCGCATAATTTTTAAGTCTTATTATTATCAAATTATTAATATTCTCACAAGATACTTATTAACATAAAAAGTTCGTAAATTGCTTGGCAATTTAATATAACACTACTCTAGTACTCTTCTCTGCTTTGACCGAAAATAGGATTTTTCTTTCTTAATTTATTGATTCATATAAGATTACCGTTAATCTCCTGAGTAGAATAATTTCCTCGGGTGCTTTGTAAATAAATACACATAAATCCTTCAAAATAGAGGTTGAGAAACGCTGCGACTGAAGAATGTATATTGCACGCTTCAAAACGATACAAGCGCGGTGATATTGTAGCAAAATATCAACATTGCGAGTAAAGTAGACCGCAGCTAACGCCGGTAGTTGATAGCCATAAATCTTCGGGATTTCGCGACGGACAGATTCGGAGCGACGATGATAACATCGGCATAATGGTGTACGTGCGGGTGTGTGCGGGAAGAAGATGCACCGTTTTACCGTCGCCGCGCCTTCTCGTCGACGTCTTGGCGAACGCGAAATCGAGCGTTTACACGCGAAAGAATGCGAGGCCGAGGAAAGATCGTCCCGTATGCGCCAGCGAGGAAGGTGAGGCCAATCTCGTCAGTCAGCTGAGCAAAGATTGACATCACCGCCGCGTGCCGGCGCGCTGATTCACGCGCATTTATTCGGGAAGAAAGTGCTCGAGACTCGATAGGAAGATGGGGATTTGAGTAGCCCCGGCGCGTAGCAATCCGTTTAGATCCGTCAGTCTGTCAATTAAAATACCAGCCTGCGGATTACGTCGGCTTTCAGCGTGCGAGGAGAGCGTGGCTCTCGCGTATTTGCGTAGATGATTAGTAGCGCACGAGCGGAATGAGATGCGTCGAGTCATCGGTGAATTTTGGCGCCGACGATTGTTTACGAATGTCGGGTACCCATCACGAACCACGTAACGTTGAATTTTCGATGTGGACAGTAGGCTATAAAAAATACCGAGAAGAAAAAGAGAGAGAGAGAGAATTTTTATTTATCCATGTTAAATATAATACCAAATGTAAATGTGTGTATACGTAGATGACTGTCAATTTTCAACGAACTTTCGACTTTGCGTTACCGATTCTCAACTTTCAAATTGCAAAATTGAAATATATCAAAATTTAAATATACGAAGTCAATCAGCGAATAAATTTATTGTGTAAAATCTGAACGACTACCGATTATTACCTTTCACTTCCGCAATTTTTAACAAGCTCTTTATTAGCGATGAATAATAGCGAGTTAAAAACTACGGCCTTTAAATGCAGAGTATTTTGAACAGACAGTTGTTTAGTGCAACTGCGCAAATATGATAACCGTGAATATTAAATGTAAATTAAATGTTTATGCGATGCGTAAAGGCTTGAGGAAAGTCATCGCCGCATTCACAGCTTGCCGCGATAAATAATGGTGTCATCACTCCCGTCTTGATTTACGATTAATTCGTACGATATATCATCGTGCACGGGTGCGTCCGCGTGCGTTTACATTCGCAGGTGCACGGGCAAATACGATGCAAGATCTTGCACTCGACTACGTTGCTTGCTCGAACGGCAAGCGAGTAGATAAACGAGTTGTTTCTACGAGCGAAATATGCGAGGAAACACAATAAATACTTCGCGCCAATAAATTTTAGCATCGTTAAAGTCTCGGTGCGTCGGAATAGGTGTTTAAAGATCACGCCTCAAATCTTAGCACAAACAAATTCGAAGAAGCGTTACTTCTTAAATCACCTTACGGGCAACGCAGTGAACTTCGCACATCGATATCAATAGCGTAATCGCATAATCTAAAAACATACATGCTATTTATATTCCTTGTAAATCTTTATATTCCGTCAGCATTTATCTTTAGACTACAAGATGGCAGTTAGTGATGGCAGGATCGTTTAAATTCATCTATTTAAATAATTTAATTTATTTACGCAATATTTTTTTCCCTTTATTATCAAGCGTTCATTTAAATGTTGACGCTTAAATAGTTTCACGTACATCGGAAGTGGTGTGGATCGTGATGTGGAAGAGGAAATTAGGACGACAGATTTAATCTCATATTTCCAATGTTGCAATACTCCAATTAATTCGCTATGCAATACGCGACGATGATGAGCGCCTCTTTTTTGCCGACCTTTACCGACGATTAAACTAAAATTCAATTTTCTGTTCTTTGCAGACGCAATTAATCAGAGAGATAACAGAGTTCCGTGACCTTTCTATATTTTTGAACTACGGGTGCCTCCGCGTTTGAAAACGATAGAAGATAACCACGATTACAGTAAAATATTGCTTACAATCGAGATCCTCTCGCGAGCGTATTTCCGAACATCCGAATACACGGATTAAGGGCAATCTGGATTATCGGCACAACCAATAAACGTACAATCGATTATCGGGACGCCCCGTATTTACAAGCGCCCTAGCTGTATTAGCGTTTAAAACGCGGCATTATAACGTAATAGCGCGTAGCAATCGATATTAAAAAATGAAAACTAGCGATATGTGTATATCTCTCTTGTCAATCTCACCTTAAGTATTCATCGAGTATCATGTCGTTTTGTTGTTACGAATAATATTAATTTGTTGTTACGAATAATATTAAATGAAAACATTAGATCCCCGAGATTTCATTGCATACGCATTAATATTTAATTAAACGTATTAAAACACTGCAACAGATGTGAATTGGCTCGAGACGTATGCACGCAAAATTTAATAAAAAGTAAAACGATAATATATGTCGATACAATAAATATAATAATATACATCGTGAGTAATGAACAGTATATTTAATATTCATAAAATCCCACGATTAAGCGAAGAAATTTGTTATTTATACGTAAGTGATTCTGTTTATACATTAATATGAGATATATAGTATCGAATATTTCTCTCTTCAGAAGAACAACGTAAAGAATGTGCGTACGTACGCGGCATGTATTCGAATCGTATTGCAATCCCAATTCGGAAGCCATTTCAATTCGACTTTACCTTCCGCAAACAGCGTCTCGATTTCATTTTGTTGCGGAACAATGAGTGTAAACTTTACTACCTGTCAGCAGAAACAGCCGACAAGAATCGCCGGCGTTCGAGAGGTACTTCGTTTTCGAGAATTCGTAGATTGTCCACTGACCATAGCCACTATTGATTTCGTGGGAGACGAAAGATCGTTTTCGAGACGAGCGACTTGTTCAAGTCACGTTCAAATAATCCTAACGCAAGTAAATTGAAACGATTAATTTTGTCATCTGTTAGTACACGGCCAGCTGCTAGTACACTTTTGTGCAACGTATCGATGCGTGCATAAAATAAAATTTATGTTGCCTAAATAAAATGTCCTTCAGAGACGCGATTCGATTCGATTCGGTTAGTATCATGAATATTCCAATCTTCGAATTTCGCGAAGAATGTGGGCTACACAAACAATCGGCACCGTTTGTCTTTATCTAGAAACACTATGCCAAGGCTGCGACAGTTAGGCAGGAGATATTAGGATGGACCTTGCTAGTTTAAGGCAGCAGAGACTCGCAGGTAGGTATAACAAATCTTCGAGACGTGCTTAATCCTTTAGTGAGAATTCCGGAGTTTCCAGTAAATAAAATACTTCCTTATCTCCTTTTATTTGTTTCATTCGGCTGATTTTGTTCGAAATTTATCGTTTTGCTTTAGTATATTCCGAATAACAACGCATAGCTCTCTCTGATCCAAGAAAATATTTTAATCACATTATCAAATATTATTTTTCATCATCCGAAAGCTATGTTGTAATCTTCTAATTTTAAATATTACTAGCACCATTGTGTGCCAGAAATATAACTGCGCACAATTCTTAATCTCACACACATCTTGAGTAATGGGCTTCGACAAACCTCATTCGAGATGGCTGTCCCCATTCTATTTTAATCGCGTCAACCTGTTCAATCGCCATATTTTCTCGCACGATCTAGTTCTGCTCTGTAAATTAACTCTTAAACAATGAATAACCCTGAACCATCAATATTGCACATCGATCAGCACAATTACTGATAAAATAATATCCATCGCAGAAAGCGCAGCTATAGCTCAACTGATACTCGCGAAAAAAAATTGACCGAAATAAAAACCACAAAAACAAAAATAAAAATGAATCGACTTACTGACGATCTATTTATATCAATGACGGAAGCTACCTGTTCGAGTGAAACGTTCTCTCGGTAAATCAACGTGAATCAAATACTGCAGAATCTGAACCGTTGACACAGTTCCTCGCGACATCTTCTCTTCGAGAAAAATGATGCATGAAATGTAAGTGATAAATCATCTCGATGTCACTCCACTTCATTCTTATACCCAACCCTCACGTTGAAATACAGACGTCAGGTTTGTGTAAAAACGATAAGTAAATAAGCATATGTCCACGAGGGAACGGTGGGCGCGTGATAAAAAATAAATCACGCTCGATCGTTCATAAATCAACTTATCGCCGCGCAGCTTCCGTTCGCGCGAGATAACTTACCGTGTTACTTGCACTTGCGGTGCGTGCGTTATCGACGCGCACCGATGGTCGCCGATCGCGATCGGATTTTGCAATGCGTGCGTCGCGTGCGGGAGAATGTGTTCCGATACATGTGTTACCGCGAACATATTATCGAGGCGATGAATGAACGAATGTGCCACGCGTGTGCGTGCGTTGAGCGAGTGAATGGACGGGCTTGAGACTCGCGTGCGTATTTTGGTGAATGCGTCAGAGCCCCGGCAATGCACGAGGAATGCGCGATGTGCATCGCCTGCAGAAACAAAATGCACGATCGCTGCATCCGGCGGCACGGTTCGCTCCGCCTCGTCTCACCTGTCGCACGCAAATATAAATTGGCACTTAAGTTCGACTAATCTGAATGTATAATAACGCTATTTCCGGTTCATTCTAGATTACGGATCTTTTCTAGGTTACGCTGATATTGTTTAAAATAAATTATATCTTTTAATAACTTGCCGATAATGTATAATGCGATACCCGTTCGATTATCTATAATGTATGTTCCTACAATTCTCATTCAGCATAGAAATATAATCGCATTTCGCAGAACATGTAGTTATATGTATTATCGATAATGGAAAAACTGTCACGCAGTACGATTTTATTTTCCGATGAACGATAATTCACAAACGGGTTTAGCCTCTTAAATTCACGTCGCAGCGAACCTGCGGAGATAAAGTGAATATAAAAAGTGTATGTTCCAATAACAATTTTAAGATACTCTTGAAAATTGATAGAAAAGTGGTATTAAAGAAAACCTAGATTTTTATCATAGAGTATACATAATTTGTCATTTAAACATCCCACACTGTTAAATCTATAGTGTCAAATTTAACCTAACGTGAGTCGCGACTGCTCCTACTAAATATATCGTTATTTTTTACCAAAACGATAGTTAAATTTGACACTATATTGTGTCAATTTGACACTATATAGTGTTAAATTGACACTGTATAGTGTCAAATATAACCATTGCTTTATTATAAAATAACGATATGATTGAGTAGGAGCAGTGGCGACTCACGTTAAGTTAAATTTGACACTATAGATTTAACAGTGCATATGTCTGAAAATATAAATTTGATTGTATTCGTATTTAATAAAAATTTAAAATAAGTTTTATGTATCATTAAAAAATATACGTTGCACTAGTATATTTTATTCTATTTGTTATGTAACTTTTCGATAACGAAAATTTCATTTTTTTTCAGCCAATCTCATTTCAGTGCTTCGAAATCCCTAGATATTATCGAAATTCGCATCCTGTAAGCTTCCGTAACCCTTTGGAACTTACTTCGCGGAAAGTGTGCATAAAATGGTGCTACATTCGTGAAACAGTGCGATCGTTTCTCGCGCGCTTTATTCGCTTTTCCGCTTGTTCCCCATCGCCTCGTTTTTTCGTTTGCCAACTGCTACCTGTCTCGCTGCTACGTCGTGCACAAGTCTCTCCTTTATTTTCATTTGCACGTAGCTAAACCGAATTACCTCGGAAACGAGCGCCGTGGAAATGACTGCGCGTCGCATACATGTACAATTAACGAGGTAAATTTGAAGGGTGTTAAATTTAGAAAAACATGATCGCGTGTTTATATCGCGATTAAACCATTTTTATCTATCTATCGATGAATTGTGTGACATTTTGTTGCTAGGCGACTGCTTGGCGATCTACAATTTCATTTTTATGATCATTCTAAAATTTTTCAAATAATTTTAAAATTATTTATCAGTGATTTGGACTAAAATGACAGCAAGTTCTCTGTATTTTATTTCTTCAGCAAGTTTCTTAGAATGCGGAAAAAGTAATTACAGAAATTTTCTTTCGTATAATACACGTCATTGAATTACGTAAAAGAAAATTCATACCGTATATAATAATAAGGATCGATCGATTCAAATCTGCAAAAATTCTGTAAAATTCTGTGCGTTGACTATCGCTTGACAATGGAACGAAATAACACAGAAAGTGGATCGCAATGTAGCTGATTGATAAACAACGGTCCACCTAGCGGGCCACTCAATGCAGAAAGCAAAAAAAAAAAGGGAATGAAAGCCAAAGTTGGAGTTTCGGCTGGCGACTCGAATTCTATCTGACGCAATGTGCGTCAGACGTCAAATTCGACTGGCGCGATATTTTGATGTTTACGGAATGAATGGAACTGTACGCGGAGCGGACAGCTTTACTGGTTAAAAACAAGCGTAAAACAAACATTAGTTTGCGCGACGCTTACTTCGGCGATTGTTCGACATGGATCAACCGTATCGTATCGATATTTACGTTAGGTGGACTTTTTTGTTAGTTTATAACAATAGTGATGCTACAACTTTCTGGAGGAAAATAAAATCAATTAATTTTTTATATGTAAAAAAATAATTATTACATCAAGAAAATTTAATAGAATAAAAAGTAAAAGGTTACAAAAGGGCGTTTAGGAATCAGCGCTGTAATAAGTGCGCAAGAATTGATGTAATAATATCTTCTTCCAATTATTCTGTTTCTTTATTTTACGTTTCGATTAACTTCTAGCCATCTTCAGCGAACAGTAATATATAAATTGAAATTCTAACAAACATAAGTTCCTCCTGTGGTTACACTCTTACACCGAAATTCCATGCCAGTTTGATAGAATATTTAATAGAATAATTTAATAGAATAAGATTAGTCTTTCTTAAAACGTTTATACTTGTATATTCCTATTATTATTCAACGTGGTTAGTGCGAAGAATCTCACTGCAAATCCAAATGTATAAAAAGTGAATTCAATATATGTGTTTTATTTAGTTTTCCGTGTAAAATGTGATACTACACCTTTAAATCTATATTTGTATGCAGTATATTGCGTTATTTTCATACGGAAAACTAATCGCGCGCATATATTGAAGTTACTTTTTACATATTTGGATTTGAAGTGCTCAATTAATAATATAATGCACCATTCATAAATCGTGACATATGCGATTCTAAGATCTGTATAAGTTTATAACCGGTAAATATAATTAAAGTGCAAAGAAATTAAATTAAATTATAAAAGTCGACTGTGCATATACAAAAACCGAGTTTCTCGCGAATCAAATAGAATGTGCGCAAACATTTCCCTAAATTAATAATACCAACGCGCGTAGTAAAAATTCATGGGTCGACCTTACGATCTTTCCATGGAAGGGGGCTCGTCGCGCCTTTTAAGAACGTTCCACGCTTCGTCGCGTTTGCATACGGCGACGCGAAACGAATGAACACGGTTCTCATTCGGGTGAGAAAATAAAGTGGCAGTCTGCCAGAGCGGCGCAATTCGCTCTTGCACTCGCAAGAATTCAATTTTCACAATTTCAATACGCAGATTTCTACAATGCTCCGTGCGTAAGCCGCCTGCCTAAAATAATTCTCGTAGCTTTCCGTCGAAATGTCCGAAGAAATCAAACTATCACAGTCCGAAAAAGTACAACAAGAGTGCGGAGTGAATGTGATAATTATAGTTTATTGTGAATGTCTCATAATTAAGCGATAATTGATTACTGTTATTAATATTGTTGGATTATATAAATTTATGTAGAAATAATATATGATTCTTGTATTTTATATATCTTGTAATATTTTATGCGTTTTTTAATCTAATAGCATTTCTCTCATTAATAATTTATTTTAATGATAGATACATAAATCTACGTAATTATGCAGTACTCATCATTGTTATAAACGTCATATAACAATTTCATATTTTATATATTTTGCAATATAAAGTGATAATTTATAAATTATTATCATTATTAAGAATTTAATATGAGTTGATATCACACATATCGTATGACTTCGTGTGAGATCGTTCGATTTGTAGCTGACAGGTCTCGAAATTGATCCCTTATTCTATATATACCTCGATCTATGTACAGACTTTGAGAGTTAAAGGTTGTAAAGAAATATGAAATGAATTGCATCGTTCATATTATAAATATATTATTCTATAATTATTATGCATCTAATTGCTATCATAACGAAAATATTAATTTATAAATAACATTACCTAATATGTAAATTTAAACAAATTAATTTTTTAGTAACCCGCGAGAAGAAGATCTCATCAATTGAGACATTTAAAGGATAGTATATCGGTGAATAAACGGTTTTTTTCGATAAATTTGTATAATCCAATATAAAATCAAGATAATAAACTAAATCATTTTAAAGTATATAATGACTAATAGTTAGAAAAAGTAAAACTTCCACAGATATATTATACATTCTTTAAATCGATAAATCTACTTCTTTTTTTCGATTCTTTTATTTTAAAATTTCTATAAAACATCCCTTTCTTTTTCGAACGCCACCTCTTGTCTTCTATTTAGATGCTTTTGTCGATATTTTCCGGAAATGTACTATATTGTATGTATTATATTGTACACAGTGACAGTGCGATCTGCACGTGCGAATGAACCTCATATTTCGCGACGGTTATTCCGATGGAAAAATTGTGGACACAGGTCGGTTTTGATTTTCCTTGCGCGTAATAAGTACAGTTCACAAAGAACATATGTATACCTATTTCTACGCGACAGACCTTTTACACGTTTCAAACGAGTACTGGAACATCATTGATTATATGACGAATACGCTCAGACATTTCTCGTAAACGATATTTGATCAGATGACCGAAATTCTCGGATATAAGATATAATTCGCTTAATATTCCTCGTTTAATTGTTTAACTCATAATTTCACGTTTGAAGTTTGCAATTTCTAACGACGAAATTATAGATTCAAATAACACCAGCTTCTCGTATTGGATTGGCGATATATTATTACGCATCGCGAAGTTAGTTAAAAACCGATAAAGGAATAATAATAGCTCCAACCAAAATTTGCATAAACTTTATAGACAACCAGGTTATTTTATCGCAATTCAGTCTACGCGAATATTGAAAGTTCCATATAGAAAAGAGTTTCGAGCTTGTATAGACTTCCATTCTTATTCCATCAAGATTGTTGGCCGTTCGATCGTCTCGTCTCGTTCATCCTCGTCTTATACAAGAATACCGCGGAGTCACGCGATAAGAACATCGAGGCGCTTAATCGGCCGCGGAATCTAAAGCTTCGGTAATTGGGAAAAGAATTTGAATTGCCTCGTGCTTGCGGCGAAAAGTTGCACAATCTGGTTTGAAGTCAGCCTTCGGGATATAGGCGTATATGCGTGGCGTATATGGAACGTGCGTATAAATCACGAGGTGTGTCGTAATCGGTCCGCGACGTTGCAATTAAAAATAGAATACGCATATAACGCATATAAGCGAGCGACTTTAACGCGCTCATCGAAAACGTGTCCAGCGCGTTAAAAATATACAGCGTGTCGCTGCCACGCGCCCGAATAAATATAACTGAACGACTTAAACATAAAAATGAATTTTATTTTATAAAATGAAGAGCTGTTTCGCCGCAATGGCACATGCAATGTACGTTCAAACAACTTTTCGCTAATGCGGTAAAATTATTGGAGCTTCAATATTTGTTTTCATGGCATAGTTATGAAGTTGTTATAAATTTCCGATCTTAAGTTTTAGCGAACATGGTTTCGCTTTAGTTAACTTAAGTAACAACATTATCCTATTATTACAATATTTTATGCGTTTAACTTTATATACTTCGATCATAGAATCGGCTAACGTAAAAATACAAGACTGTTCATATTTTAAAACTTGCAATCAGAAATGAGAAACTCAATAAAAGATATATATTGTAAAAGTCAAAACACTACTTCTTGAAAGTAAATATAGTGTTAGAAGATATTTTTGCACTAAAAATAGTGAATATTTTTCTAAAGATAAAATTCCTTTATATGATTTATATATCTCAAAATATACAAAAATAACATCTTTCTGAAACATTACTATATATAAACTTCGAATAAAGATATAACCTCGATAACATAAATTTAATTGTGCCATTTGTGAGTTCCGTTATATATTTTTCGAAGCTTTATTAAGCTGGCAAGCAAATGTACTGTGACTTACATTAATCCATTTTATTACGCAAATCGCGATAGCAATTATTGCGCATTACCTCAAACTAAACCATCTGGCAAACTCGACAACTCGAGTTACGCACGACCTAGACATATAATTATTATTACTGGTTAGGTCATTAGGTATGATTTAACACAAGCCTTAACAAGTTTCAACGACATCGGCCGTCGAACGTAACTTATTTACGCTTACCATTTTTTCTTCATTAGTTCTCTTCATTAAATAAAAGTAATAAAATATTATCGCTTGACACTAAACCTTTAGGAATTTATTATTTTTTAATAAACTTTACACTCAAGCATAAAATATCACTAATGCATAATATATAAAAATAGAGAGTAATACATATATATTACTCTATCTACTTTTTTGTTCAAGTTTTCAATCCGCAAAAACGCAAGTATTCGAAATTCATGTTAATCTATGCTTACATAGTGCATATTGTTCAATATGTTACAGATCACTTCGCGTTCCGTTATAATTTTTCTAAAAAATCGTATCACGCTTTTTTCTACGCAGGCACAATACAACTTTTTTTAAATCATATTCGCTTCTCTCTTTCTTCTGGAAGTGACACAACACTGCAGATCGGACAGCCGCGAGCGAATTTTATTTTTGCTTACGAATATCTGTTTTATTTTTGATTCGCTATCAGCGCACGAGATCTGCCTCTTTCTTCTTTTTTCATTTTTTTTTCTTCAAGCGCACACAACACGTATTTCAAACCCGGTGACGCGATTGATTTAATTAAAAAATCACGTCGCTAGGTTAATGTCATCGGAAATCGATGATCGCGATTGCGCGCGACGCTTGAAAAATTATAAGCTTCTCGCTCTTTCGCTTTCTCCTTTTTTTTCTCGATATGACATTTCTCTAACATTTGCCCGACGAATGAGCGAGCCATACTAGCGTCGTTATATCGTACAACGACGTCCGGCGAAATCGTTGGAATTCCATTGAATCCACCTCGCCCCGCTAGGCTTATAGGAAGGGGGTAGAACTGTAGCGGTTGCATAACATGGTAAGAATTCGCGGGATACGTTCCGTGGATGCGCTTGCAATTTTCATACGCGAATGGAAGGTTTTTTCGATACGGATATTTTTACCCGTTAGTCTAGACGCTCGGTTATCGATGTGTTTCTTT
This sequence comes from Mycetomoellerius zeteki, assembly GCF_001594055.1. Classification (NCBI taxonomy): domain Eukaryota; kingdom Metazoa; phylum Arthropoda; class Insecta; order Hymenoptera; family Formicidae; genus Mycetomoellerius; species Mycetomoellerius zeteki. The sequence goes on from NW_017257184.1 coordinate 2,031,968, forward strand.
GCACTTTTAAATAGCGTCGTTTATTAATCTTTTCTGACTTTTTCAACCGATTATTAGGAGAAATATAAGTGACAACAGAAGAAATAAGAGATTGCATTAATTTTCAAATTACAAGCACGACTGTAATTAAATATGTGCGAAAATCAGGTAACTTCGTTATTGATAAAATTACAGTTTTAATTATGAAGAAAATATACAAGATGCAGATATGTATATCACGGAAAGAACGATTTTACTGAAAACTTTAAAATTATGCTGGATATAGATGGATCTATGACGTTGGCACGATATTCTATTAATAAAAAAATAATAACAGTTTCAATAGAACTCATTTTTCATAGTTCTACGGGACCTTATAAAAATAAAAAAAAATTCCGCAGTTTTTAAAGTAAAAAAAAATCAAAATTAAAAATATCGCGTGCTAATTTTGATTTTTTATTTTAAAAAATGCAGAACCCTTTTTTATTTTCATAAAAAGCTGTAAAACTATAAAAACTGCTGTTTTTTATAAGGAACTGTAGAAGTATAAAAAGAGTGCTATTGTCATTACTTTTTTTAGATATTTTTTATAAATCTAAAAATAAATTTATTGGAAACTGAAACTAACTTAGAATATCAAAATTTTTTGCAGTATTGCTTATTATTTTTTAGTTTTCAACATTATTTTCTGTATCCACAGCAAAATCGTTTTTTTTTTCATGTGCATAAACACATATATGCAAAGAAAATCCATGTATTATAATACATATAATATACACACATACGTACATGTAATAAAATAATATCGTGAAATTTCATTTTCTTTCCTACATTTTCTTGTATTCTTACGATACATCTCTCCTAAAAGTTAACAATACGAAACATACGCGGTTGCCGTATCAAACTTTCCAATTAGTCGTCGACATCGGATTTGAGATAATAGTCCGCTTACGAGCAGGAAGCATCTGGCAGAGATTAGAAAAGAATTCCATTCGTATTATGAAAAGCACTTTTGTTTTTAAAAACCACCTTAGAAAGCGGTTGATCCACCTTTTAAAACATGTGCCAATTACAAAAACTCCGACGAAAAAAAAGGAAGAGAAGGAAAACTCGCGGAAGAAGGAATGACAAAGAACTAAATCTATCGATCGTCTGGTTGACTTCCGTCCGAGGGAAGCCGACAGTTTCCCTAAGTATCTAATAGTCGGATTAAGCTCGGCTTTGTCGAGGAGGACCGAAGCATTAAAAGCTGGATAGGCGTGGATATCGGAACTCAAAGAAGGTAGTACATCGAAAATCGATTGCAATCTAAACGACCGTCGTCACTTCTCGTGCTTAAACATAATATAATATACTTCCCTTGAACGATAGCACCGATGACGACATTAAAAATGACGCTCCGGCTGAGTGCGTTAATCGAACACGGCAGTCTCCATAAATCAATTCACTATGCTATCTCCTCGCGTGGCTGCATTGTCTACGTCACGTGCCATAGAAAGGATATGCATAATAATCAAGAGGACATTAATTTCATGTAAAACTACTTTTTGCAAGCCTTGTGTACGATATCACAGAGATAACAGATGATGAAATCATCGTTGGAGGTCGTTTCACACAGCACAAGCGAGATTTTGTGTGTGTATATATATATATAGAACTTTTGTAAAAAAAATCATGAATTTTATTTCTTTATTACTACATGATCAATCTTTCATTTGGGAAAATTTTTTTGATATCTAATCGCTACGGATCTATATTTAAAAAAAAATCTATTCTCTCCCCTTCTCGTTCATTTATATCAAAATATAAATATACCAAAAAAAAAAGAAGAAAAGCTTTATATATAATGTGATTCCATTTTCTACGGACATCTCAATTCTTTTCGAAAAAGAAGATCTTTGCCGATAGAGGAGCTTTTTTGCTCGAGGCTCGACATACCCTTTCTATAGAGTGTACAAGTTCCCACGTGCCTTCTCTCGAAATTCAACGAGAAATACAGGCAGTGGCGACGAAGCAAATTCGTTTCCCCCTGGACCGTCTTTTATTTGCGGTCAGTTAAAACATCACCTTAAATGCATGTTAAAAGTACTCTCTACGTGTTTGTTACATATAATAATATATGTACGTATGTATGTACGTGCCTTAGAAGATGTGGAGAAAATATGAACAAGAATACAAAAAGCTATTGCAACGCGAAAGGACGCCGACATATTCCGCCGATGTATATCATGTAGTTATTGCTATTCCACTTTATCAGAAATACAATTTATTTATTAATCTCGAAGCATTCCACACACTCGTGCAGCTGCAATCGCGCAATCTCCTTTCGAACGTTACGTGCCATAAATTTTTGTATGCACGTACGTACCTAGCAATCACTTCAAGTTGTTTCGTACGATGCCATCAGCAATACTGATATCTATTTGATACTGCGCGAGTGGTACTCACGTAAAATCGTATTAATTGAAGTTTCCAAGTGAGCGCAAACGTCAATCTTGTCTCGGCAAGATGATTCTCCGCCCTCGGAGACGAATTAACCAGAGGCACAATTATTGCAAGGAAAACCGACGGCGCGCTTCTCGGATGGAAAGCTACCAATCCGTGAGTTAATTACAACCGGGGACGACCAAGTCCCCCTCTCGATTGCTCGTTAAAGCTTTTGATAGATAGATTAAATCCCCGCCTCGCCTCTACCGGATCGTTCAAGGACTTTTCCGTCGGAAAGTAGTCAATCGCGCACATCTCGACCTCCCGATTTTAAAATTAAAGTTAAATAATTCCATTTGATTTTTGCAATGACGATTACGTTAAGACGTTTTGCACTTTGTTCCGATCGAGTTTCTTTTGCCTGTATATATATTATGGTGCGGTTTGACACAACATAAAAATGATATCCACCCGCAGCGACAATTTAATTAATCACACGCTGTTTAGGTCTTTCTCGATTCGCAGCTCGCGGCAATATCTGTCATAAACATTTATATCGTTATAGACGTTCTACATGTGTGTGGACTTGGCGTTAATTAATTACACTGCTTTGTATAACCTACCTAGAGTGCATTAATAAATATGGAAATATTGAGTCTTGTTAAATCGATGTGCAATCAATATTCTATGTAGGAACCATCGAGTTGAAAATGTGTCGATATTAATAATATGCCAATAAATTAATAATAAACATATGCGTTTATTTTGTCTATTAGATTCTTAAAATTTTACGGATTATTATTCCTTCGTGGCCAATCTTCTAATGCAATATCGATAGCTCGATCGACTCATTAACGCATATCAGGGTTGAGAAGTAACGAGTTTCTTGTGCCGTTACCGTTACAGTTACTTTTTTAAGTAACGAATTGGTAACAACGTTATATTTTTCTAATAGTAACGAAAATAATAATGCAAGTAACATTTTTTAGATAACGATAATAAATATAATCATTGCTTTTACCGTTACTTTTTACACATAAAGTACATGTGTATGGAACGTGCATAAGTGAGTCTTAAAAGAAGAGAGTATGATGTTCGAGCATATTGCGATTACACTGTTGGATGTCACTCTGAAAAAAATGTCATCAAAATCCAGTACTGTTTGACTAACGCTAACAGTAACGAGTTACATTTTACAATTTGAAAATAACTTTCCCAAATCCTGCGCATATCACTCTATTCATTACTATCATAAAATCACTATCGCGATAGGATATTAAAATTTAATAATATAACAAAGGATACATGCAAAATTTACAATCAAACTGATCACTTTGGTCTACTCAATAAATATGACACAAAGCTCTCATCATGATTAGTTCATTTATGATGTAGAATGCAATTCAGATATCTTTTATTAATAGATGGAAAAGTGAAATTGTATAAATAATAAAATTAGTTTTAAAATGTAAGTTTTTATTTTTAATGATGTACTCATTAAGGATTCTTTTTGTAAATTATTCCTGGCCCTTCATCCATATTGAACGATACATGCACGTCAAAATTAAACATATTTTAATTATAGTTTAGTAGCAGAGATATTCATCGAGGAGAGTCATAGAGAATAGAGAAACATTTACGTAACCTTCATTTTCGCATGATCGCGAAAGCTAAAATTTACTACTATCCCGTTTCGTCATGACGCGTTTACGACTCATTCGAACTATCGTGCGTTTTCGATGATGACTTGTTTCACACTTTCGTCTGTCGGCGAGAATAACTTTAAAGCATTAGCATATTGCACGTTTTACGATCTCTATCTTCTCTCAAATTTTGCGAGATCTCACATAAATTAGCGAATAGCTCCATTAGGATAGGATCCCTTGCTTCTAAAGTATCTTATTTTACAAATGCTATAAAAGCGATAAACATGCTTCCCTCATTTTATTTTTTTAAAAGCAACTGATCGGTTTACGTTGATCCGCACAAGCCAATTAAAGCTTCACTGATGATTGCGAACGGTACTTCGGTCGCAAACACGAGCTATTCCTTTTTCTTTGTTGTAGTTGGCTGCAACATTTGTACTTCATGCGACAGATCACTTTATGATCGTGCATGTCGAATAACAAACCACGACCATAAATAGTTCGTCAAGAATTGATAAATCGTGTAATATGTATACAACGATATTGTAACAGTGTAATGACCAAACTGGCAAAGTGCGCCCACAAAGGCACAATAGCCTGCCCTATTATGTCAAAATTTCATGTTAAAGTAACCTTATAAACGCGCTATAATTTAATAATGCAAAATAATGTAAAACGTATATAAAAATAATGATGCTATTAAAAATTATTTTATTGAAAGCCTCGTTCGCAAATTAGATTAAATTTTCATTGCATGATAACAAAAGTTTTGAAAGCTTGAACATATTTATTTTCATATAACACGTTTATAAGAGCATAAATGGATACGAGATAATTATTTTTTTCCTAATATGATTCATTGTTTCGTAAATAACAGGATGTATCGCGTGCGAAGAAAGATTTCGCGACTTTCGTGGAAGATTTGTGGTGAATCTGAGAACAGTAATTGCATCCTCCATGATAATCGGTCGAAGTTTCGCCTGGTAAATGCCGAGCCGCATAGCTAATACGGCGCAACTCGCTATATTCTGGCAAGTCATATTTATGACTGCAAGTAATTTCCACGAACAGCAATTATAACTCCCAAGTTTGAACGTTGAAATATGTGGTCTTATGAAGTACCATGGTCATATTGGAAATATAATAGAATTAGTAACATCGCGCAAGCTCGCATCGCGCAAGCTCACATCGCGCAGTCATAATGTGCAGAGAGAAATTAAAAACACGTATATATAGAATACGCGGTCGTGAGCTCGGATAGCGGAATGAACCCGCTGATGTGCTATTTCAATGGATTTGCAAGAGATTATAAAGTAATATCAATGTAAAAACTAACGCAGGGATGATTTATATTTTATACGCGATTAAAATTAAACGAAGTCCCTATAATATCTTATTACATTAATTAGAGAAGTTTCGTAACGAAGCAACAAGTCGAAAGAACTCTTATGAATAAATTATCGCAAATTGATAAATTATTGCTTTAATTACTTTCCCCTCATAAATAATTAATTAATTTTTGGTATCTCTTAAATACTTAATTTTTGCAATCAGTTCTGAGAAAGAGTAAGAAAATCTTTCGTAACTTCATCTTCGCGTAAATTGATGTGATGAAACGCTACATGCGTCGAGGAAGTTATTCATGCATAATGAGTAGCAACGAAGCTCAAGGGAAAGTACAACGCTTGCGAATGTTGCCAGTAATATTTTACAATATGCGGAGAATGTCTTTTATTTCCGTTTACCATAGTCATGCGACATCCTACCTTTCAAAGTCTTTTTATCATATCTAAAAGGTATCTAGTTAGTTTGTTGCATCGTTGCACAAACATTCTGTTTGAAAAAAAGAAAGAAACTGCCTGAAAGCTGAAAGAGAGAAAAAAAAGATCGAATTCGCTCGAGAATAAAGTTAGTTGATGGTAAAAACGAACTCGTTTACGGAATTATAGGTAGCCAGTAGTTCTTTATAGGCGCGGAAAAAGAAGTAGTACTGAAAGGTAAACTAATAAAGTGCAAGAGTCATATTTATAGATCGAATGATGAATAGCGTTTATTGTTTTGACAAGAAAGATGATTGATCGTCTGTTGATAAGATTTAATTCGTTTTGTAAATATTAAAATATAAATTAGGTATCAATACAATTGAATTTTGTTCTTGTTTTTAAACAAGTTCATCACGTATGACTTTCTACTTCATACTAGAGGTAAACGTAATTAACTCAATGCATTTACTTTGAGACAAAATAATTGTCTATTCTAATTAAATTAGTTCATTCTTGATTATTAATACTCTGCAGAAAATTTCTTCAAGGATCTTTCAATAAAGACCATTACTTTAAGAGATCTTGATTCCTCATGAAATTTCTAGATGCAAAGGGATTTGCAAATGGTAAATAATTTCCTTTGAACTCTCGTGGATTTCAAAAATATACATCATTATCCAGATTTGTATAAAAGATCATTATGTTATTTTCCAAGCAAATAATTTATAATATAAAGGAGAGTATATGGAATATATTTCTCGAGGAATAGAAAAATTGCACAAATTTTATTCACCGCGTAAGTTTAAAATTGCTTTCTGCCGTTCTTTACTTCTTCGCATCATACCTGCATTCTATCAAACTGAATTTCTCTCGTTTTCCTTTCCCGGAACTGTCTAATCTCCGATTTATCCCAACGCAGGAATAACAGATTTGCTGTGCCTTGCAATAACGTTGTTGATGCCGGTGATTCCGAAGAAAAGAGCCCAAATCGAATTTTTCTCAGAAAACCGGATATATAACGGTAAAAGCGCGGCAGTGCGGAGATGTCTTTTCGGGCTCAAGTCTCGGGTTTCTCTGCGGAAGTCCAAGGAGTGGCTTTCGACAAGAGAGAAGGGATAAAACTTTCGTGACGTCGATTTCAAGGAACCGACGAGGCTCCTCAAGACAGACTCGTTAAACCCGGATCAGTCCTTATTCCATGCATCCTCCTTTCCTTCGCCCAAGTTTCCGGGCTTTTATTAATACAAAATTAGTGAGTTTCCGCTTTAGACTTTTCACTCTCGTTTTCGATACCCTTTCATTAGCTGTCAGAGAAGTTTAGAGTATGTGATAAACGTCTCAAAATTTTGAAACACAGCAAATATTTAGAACAATAAGTTATCAAATAGAGATCTCAATACACTTAAATTCATAATGTCAAATTATATTATACTTAATTTGAGTTATTTTTAACTATTTCTGTCATCGTTGTTCCTACTCGGTATATCGTTAATTTAATTACACTGTTGGAAAAAAAATGTGTCGAATTTAACATAAATCACATGTCCCAAACGTCTCACCCAAACGGTCCACCCAAATTTTTTAGTTAATTAATACAAGATAAATATATTAGGTTACACAAATATTATGTAAAAGAACAAATACAAAAAAGATACTGAAGTTTGTAAACAAACCATAGAAGCATTTTTTCAGTAAAATTAACATTTATGATATGTTAAATTAATCCATATTTTATTCATTCAGCTTAGAATTTATGTGCGTTTTAAAATACTTTATTTTTATGTTATTTGTTTACTTACTACTAACTGACATAAATTGTGTCATTTTGACACTAAAAATGTTGAATATTATCAATTTAATATAATACAAACTAATACAAACAATACTTTAAATAACATAATCATATTATGTTAAATCAACACTCGAATGTTAAAAAATTCAATATAAACTGTTAACAAGAACATGGATGGACCGTTTCCAACACAAACACACAATGCTTTTACTGTAAAACAATATGGAGTTAAATAATTTAATTTAAAAAGATGAATTAAATTTGACTTAAATTTAGTTTATTATTTACTAATTGTAAGTGCATACGTTAATGAACGTTGTTTACTTTGAAATTAACCACAGAAATGGTTTGATCTACATTTTAACATACATGAAAGTTAAAAATAACAAAATATTAATTCACGAGGTTGCCATTGCTCCTTTGATATCAAAGAGTGTAAATTATTCCCGCAATGCAGATACAGTGTAAAGAGAGTATACATGTAAAACATGCTTACATGTTAACATTAATAATTGAGGTACTGACATGTTAATGTGCCAACGTAAAAACAAAGTTTTAAAATCAACTTTTAAAATTACGAAGTTTACCTCGTTACTGTACTTAATGAAAATTCGACAAAATTCATTATGTCAAATGACGTGTTGACACAGACAATGTCTGATTTGGGACTGGAATTATTTCAACAACAGACATCCTTCCTCTCTTAACGAAGATGAGCGAAATATCGACGATAACAGCGCACAACAGAGGATAATCACGAACAAATCAGAGAGCAGCGACCGGATTTCGGCTAATTAAACTCAATAGCATCAAGCGGTGCCAATAATTGGATAAAGCTAGAGTGCCGAAGCGCGTCGATCGTTTTAAAGCTAGTTTTGCGCGCAGAGAGAGAACTGTCATTGCGTAAAAAAACTACCTAATTCGAGGAACGGCGAACGGGCAGCTGCGATTTAATCGGTACGGCTACCGAAAGCGCGTTGGGGAGACACTGGAAAATGTAGCGGAACGACAGTAGCTTGGTCAAATATAAAAATAGAGCTGCGTGACTTTAACGAGCTCGAAGAATACATGACAACGCGGACGCGTTACGAGCGCGAGCTCGCATGTCGTGTTAGTCGTGTATCGGAAATGGCTGATATATTTATTTATTCGTTACATACATTAACACACCTGTCACACTCCTTCCTCAAAACAATGTGATATTATGACATCATTTCAAGCGATCTCTCGAGACATGACGAGGTAATCCCCTCCAAGAATTTTTTGTCTCTTTTTAAATAAAAGAAATCATTTCATTTGAGAACAAATTGAAGCGCGAAGATTAAATGTAACTTATTTTCAATAATATATATCGTAGATATAACTGATCTGTAATATATAGCTGTCCCGCAGTAGAGATAAAAATATTTACGTTATTATGATATTCAACATAAAAGAATGCACATGCATATGAACCACAGGTTATTTCCTTTTGGTGAGATCCATTTATTCTCTTTTGCAACGAAAAACATATCGATCTTCCTGGTTGATAAATTGAAAACATACAGAGTACATACGTTATGAAACGTAATTCCGATGTGCAGCGAAGAATAATTGGCATGCGCTGACGCAGTTCGCGTCAGTTGAAAGCAGGGGGGAAACGCAGACAGGGAGGGACAGAGGAGGATATAGGTTTGCACGTTTTGCTTCACGTCTATTTTCGTCCGGCATGCTCGCGTAACCACCCGTTTTAATCGCGCCATTAATAGACATCACGTACATATGTACGTACACACCACAAGTGCTCCGAGCCGATCAGCTGAGCCAGATTTTACCTTGCGAAAGATTGCGTTTACAAACGTCACCGTTTCTCACCAGGCAGTTTACTATCGATGAAATGCAACGCAAAAATATTAAACCTCATATCATACGACTGGTCAATGTTTATTCCGTATAAGCATCAATTCTGATGTTGTATACAGAAGCACAAAAAATAAAAAACAATAAAAGTATTTTAGAAACAACTACAATTTGAAATTGACGAGAATGTATAACCAATTAAAAAAAAAATTCTATTTTCGTTCAAAGTGGATCTTGGTGTTTAATAAAATATGCAAATACATTTTTTCAATTTTATAAACTGCACATGGTTTGTTGGACCTGAAACGCAATCGCAAACTAAAGCTGAAATATTAATATCTGAAATTATAAATTAATTGTCAAGAATGAGATAATTTATTGCAAAGAATATCACCTCAGCTTTATTATTATTAATTATTATTATTAAAATTGACAATCGATCTAATTTGAGATATTAATATTTCAACGTGCAGTTCACTAAAAAAGTGTATTTGCAAAAATTGGCATATTAGTATTATTTATTATTAAGCACTAAAATCTACTTTGACCGAGAAAATAAGATTATTTCTTTTAAGTGAATACTTTAGAAGATATTTCTTGGTAGTTTAATCTCTCTCTTTCGGATATGTGATAATTACTTATCTTTTTACGCTCGTCTGCTTTACATTGAAACATTACATATATGCACTGTAAAAATACAGAAATTGAAGAACACAGCAGCAGAATAATTATACAGCAGTATTTAGAAATGACACTTATTTTGAATTTTTCTTAGTATTTGATAATTATGGCTATTTGATATTTTTCCTCTTCGCGTACTCCCTCTAGAAGGTTTGATGCGGCAAAAGCTCGTCCACGATGCCATAATCGAATCAATGCTTAAGATAGAAGAGGGAAGCGACGCTAAGTTAGATTGGCAGAGTTACGCGCATCGAATTTGAATTGCTGCCGCGAGTCAGTAAATTTGATCGAGACGATCGATCGGTCGTGCGACTCTTGTCGGGCAATGCGATGAGTGTTACTTTGAACGTTCCTGCGCTGTATAACAGATTTACAATTATCGAAGAGGAATCCATTAGCGTAGCCGTACAGCGTAGTTATCAGTCTGTCATGGAATTACTTTCGGATTAGTCTGACGCGCGCGGAATTACACGAAGCTTCGTAATCCCGTGGTGTATCCAGACTATCTGGGCATTAGATAGATAGTCGGATCCTATTGGCTCTTTAATTAAGTTTATACGCGCAAGGAAAACCTACATCTCCGTTAAGAGATGTTGAATTAAACAATGTAAAAAGGGGAAAACCTATTCTCTCTATCTCTATTTTTATAAATATCTCTATTTTTATACCAAGTTTCATATGCCTGATTTTGTAAAATAGTTGCATATTTAACAGTAAATTATTCTTTATTTTTAATTCTTTGCGTGCGCTGAACTATAATGTACGTAAATAACAATACCTGTAGCACAATATTCTACAGCGTTATTTACAAGACACTTGGGAAGTTCGTAAGACCTGAGGCAGAAGATATGAAAAAGGAACGTGAATCAACGGTGACTTTAACGGCACGAGTCTCGCTCCATCGAAGCGACGTAGCAGCCTGGGATCCATAAGGAGACGAGCAGAATTCGGTATTAGCCGCGCGGCAGCACGCTTTTTGTGTCGGGACTAATGGCGTCTGGCGTACATAAGCCGTAGCCATCGATGAGAATAATCTCGTCTGAACCACCCTATCGTCCCCTTTTCTCAACCACAAACCATATCCAAGTTATAGGAGGGAAAGACGTGTCTTGTAGAAAATCCAAGATTAGTCGAGGCTACAATACGAAACGCACGTTTCTCACACGAGATGAATAAATGAATGCTATTTCGTATTAATCCCAATAAAAAATATTTTCAAAGTTCGATAAAAGCTCTCTCTACACTGTTAAATCTATAATAGTATCAAATTTAACCTAACCGTGAGTCGCCACTACTCCTACTAAATATATTGTTATTTTTTACCAAAACGATAGTTAAATATAACACGATATCGTGTCAATTTGACACTATATAGCGTCAACTTGATACTGTATAGTGTCAAATATAACCATTGTTTTAGTATAAAATAACGATATGATTGAGTAGGAGCAGTGGCGACTCACGTTAGGTTAAATTTAACATGATAGATTTAACAATGTAACGATTTTCTTTTCGCAGTATTGCATTATTTCCTTATTTCAAATGAAGTTTTACAGCATTAATAGCGTAAAGGATCAAAAGTGCATCATTAAAAAACATATACGTGTACAGAGAAAAAGATACATCGAGGAATAAAGGGGAAAAATAGAAAAAAATATATGTTCTTTGTCGACAATCAAATTTCTCATGAATATATTAAACATCATGGCTGTAGTTCCTCGCATCGATTACAAAAGAATAATTGCGCGGAGATATAAATTCGTTACGATCGCTAATGATAAAGTTGGTAGAAGGTTTATACTCATCACGATTTATTGTATGTTAGTCTTTCAATATTTTACCTTTGCTTGTATTCGCTATATTTATTCTCATTTTGAATATTACACAGAAATTGGTTGAAATAAAAGCAGTTAGTATAACGCTTTCAAATAGTTTTATAACATTTTGATTGAGCCAATTTATCTTCCATATGCGGTTGACATGCAAAACCACTGGCGGCGGAATTCTGCTACCGCGCGACGCGAGTCGATAGGGTTAATCAACTTTTCCTCGACACTATTATTAACGGGACGGTGTCACCGTCGCGATAACGGGCGATAATCCATCTGTACATTAGCTTCGTTAACGACAACGACAACTCCGCCTACCGGTTCCCAATTGTCGATCAATCGACGCTTAAAAATAAACGGTCCGTCGCTTGCACATCGATAACGTCAATTACAATGACAGCGAACTGAATGTGCAGCCTGTCATTATAGATTTCCAGCATTTAACGAACATATTATAATGTGATCCTTCGCCCCGCTCACTCCCTTTCTCCCTCTTCTCTCTCTCTCTCTCTTCCCTCCCCCCCTCTCTCTTTCCTCTCTCTCTCTCTCTCACACATCTCTTTAGCAAGTAAATATTTAACCGACCGTAATTCGTACAAAACGACAGTTCGCGTCCGCGGAAACAAACGCGGCCGACACCGATCGCGTTCCAATGTTGCGGTCCTAAAAGCGAACGACCGTGTAATGTTCGCTCGAGATTATGCGCATTCGGAATAGAGATTAAGCTGGACCCGTTCGGAAAAAGGACACGATGAAACATTGCATCGCTTACCTCTGCAATGCCAGTTTGATTCATTCAGATTGACTCATTCGTGCCACAGCTTTCGTTTGACCAATACATTCGACGATGTACAGTTAGATTTTTTTGTTCGACATGCGGAAATCTTTCTCTACGATACAAATTCCTCGGTTGATAATAGTTTAACTCGAAATACAGAAGATAAAGAAGATCACAGACTATATATAATTGCACATCGATAACGTCAATTACAATGACAGCGAACTGAATGTGCAGCCTGTCATTATAGATTTCCAGCATTTAACGAACATATTATAATGTGATCCTTCGCCCCGCTCACTCCCTTTCTCCCTCTTCTCTCTCTCTCTCTCTTCCCTCCCCCCCTCTCTCTTTCCTCTCTCTCTCTCTCTCACACATCTCTTTAGCAAGCTGTGGAGTACACTCGTGATGAGTGTCATTTTTAATAACGCTCCTTGAAAATGCGAGAATGGCATTTGAAATACAATCGTTTTACCTTGTCGTAAGGTAGCAAAGCAATAATCGTCCTCGTAGTGATTTTACAAATGTTTTCCCGGTGCAAACAAAGAAGTATTTCTTCAAGTATAATTAAAGAAATTGTAGGCGAAGTAACGGTAAAGAAGACAAACGACGAGTTGCCATAGTTTGTCGTCAGTGCGAACAAAATACGCTCATTTCTTCAATCTTTACAATGTCGCTGTTTCTATCTTCCAGAAATGTAGTAGTAAACAATGTGTATATGTCTCCTGTCAGTTCATTTTAACCTCGCAATCGCACCTGTGTCTGGCAATTAAATATTATTTATAAGTACAAGAATGGTTATAAAAAAATCCAGTACTTGTACATTAATCTCCTAAACGCTGTAAACTCGCGTCTAGGAATGTGACTAATTAATCAAATGAATTGTTCTAATTACGGGGCACGATTATACAATAAATAACTTCAGTTCTTACCAACGAAATACCATCGTGCTAATTTAAATAAAGAAACGTACGATACTGTTTTATTTCATTCTTTTGCGCTAACTGCCGATATGAGCACATAAATATTGCGAAAAATATTTCATCGATTTTCGCCGCAGACACTTTTACTAAAATTTATTTTATTTAGTGTCACCGGAAGTTGTACAAGGTATAAAATTATGTCATAGCAATAAAACTTGCAATAAAATTTATGGAATAAAAAGATGTTAAATTCAATAATTAAAAAATATTTTATTAAAAAATGCCGTTAACAAACTTTTATAGGTGTCAATATATTTAAACATGACAGAAGTTTACTTTGTAAAAAATATCCCTCTTGTAAATATATATTTCATCTTGGATGCCGAATTATGGATATATCGGAACGCATTCGTGATCGAACAGTTCGCAAGCCATCAAATTCGATGATGAGCATTTACATATATGTATTAACGCGCCGACGCGACGGAGCAGCACCGACATAATTTACTTTCATTGGAAAACGACCGGGGGAGTATTATCTCACAAAGAGGCCCGCGTGAGCGGAAGGTAGCACAAACCATCGGGCACAACGCGACTGAATCTTAATTAGAAAATTCATTTTGGGCGTCGACGGTCCTTAGGGGCACTGGAATTTCAGGAATTCCTTGTTACACACACCTTCAACCCTCGTCGTTGCTGTCGCCGTCGCCATCGTCGTTTCACCTCCCTCGTTTTTCCTCCAATGTGCTCGCACATTGTGCTCGCTCCTCGCGGGACAGTCTGCTTAATATTAAACTTGCACGACGTAACGTAAGAACGTCGAGCGCGCCTCTGCTGCGGTCAGTGACGAGCGCGACTAATTACTCTCGTATTTCATTCTCCCTCGTAACTCCCTCGTTAACTTTCTGTGGGCCAGCAGATAGGACAGAAGTGCCCGATCAAATTTTCCGCGAGTTTGGTTCACCGCAAGCGGTTAAATTTTCGCAGCTATATCAGACGCATTAATTAGCGCGTAATTAAAACCTTGTAATTGGATCTACGTTGTAATTAATAACTTGTAATTGATGCTAGTCGTAATTAATGCCTCGTTATTGGAATATTTCTTCACGCCATTCCCCATTTATCCTCCACTTTTCCGTCTTATCTATCTATCTATCCATCTCTTTTTCTCTCTCTGCCTCTCCTCTCATCCCACCTTCATCTTTTCTTTCTCCTCCTCCTCCTTAGTCTACTTTTACGAATTCTCCCTTGATTCTCTTTAAGCGATATATTGTACTTCGTGATTCTACTTGTTCATTGCGAATTTGGATTCGACTCTCCGATTCGATCTCTGTCTTTTCTCACGCGCAAACGACTGCGTATGTCCCCTGTCCTCGTCTCTTTCGCCTCTTTCGTGACTCTCATTTATCTTCCTGTGCACTTTAAGCGCGCGTAATTAATGGATAGCCGAGCCAAATAAGTTCACGCCGCGGGAGGACGTTAAGGAGCGAGAAGCGAGGCCACGATATTTCCGCAACGATAGCACGCAACCGGTTCATTTTAATTAGGCTGTTAATCGCTACGCACGCGGACGGATGATTGATTTTGGCGGAAATGCGCTCCGTTGCGCGTCGTTAATTAACTCGACGAACGAACAACGAATACGACGAGAATCCATGACCTGATTGAGTCTTTTGCACGTGATCGCGTTTACAAGAACATCTCCGATCATAATACACTGCGGTATTTTCAAGAATGATTCGAAAGTAGTAACATTAAATAATATAAATACAAAGTGCATATTTATATTTATTATACATTAATTTACATGTATGTTTAAGTTACATTAATTGTTTTATATTATTCATATTAAATGAAGAATTTTATTCACTTTACAAGCCTTCGTTTAGAAAGCGTCTATTATTACGGGAAGAATTTGATGAAACTCGCATGGTAGTTACGCGATCCTTTTGACAAACAAAATGTAATTATGTTTAACTTTTGTTCGTCTATGTAGTCATGCATACCCGCATTGATGGAATCTTTCTGGAGCTGAGTGCTCAGAAATACAATATTATACACATTTCTTGTCGAAAAAAATAAGTGTTAAATGTATAAAATCTAGAAATAATTAAATATTTTTAATGTTTAATTATATAAACATTACTATTGTATATTAATATTACTTTCACAATTAATAGAATCGTTATACACTAATTTTATAATGTCAAATTATACAATTACAATTACAAATTTGAATAATTTTTAATCATTTCTGTAATACCGCTGTTTCCAATATACAGGGTGTTTCCAAATTAAATGGCAAAACTTCGGGAGCGTGTAGAGGAGTAAAAAACTAAGAAAAAAAGTCCTATAGACATATGCTCCTTTTTGCTTTGTTTCGCAGGAAATCACGAAAAAAGAAAAAAATATATTTAATTTATTATTTTAATTATTTTATTTATAAACTTTTTAATGAAGATTTTGTTCGAAATGTGCACCTCTTGCAGCAATACAAGCATTGCATCTGTCAAACACGGCTCTTGTAGCAGCCAGGCACTGTTCTTGCGATATTCTGTTCGCTGCAGCTACGATACGATTTCTCAAATGTTGCTCTGATTGAATAGGCGAAGAATAAACTTCTTGCTTCAGAGTACCCCATGCATAGAAATCTAATGGCGTTAAGTCGGGCGAACGAGTTGCCCAATGTACTGCTCCTCCACGTCCAATCCATCGTTGTGGGAATTTTCTATCTAACCAGGTTCTAGCGACTCTGCTGTAATGAGCAGGGCATCCATCTAATTGAAACCACATTTCAGTACGTTGTTGTAATGGGATGTTTTCTAAATAGTCAGAAAATTCATTCTCCAAGAAATTTAGAAAACGGTCCCCATTTAATCTTGCAGGTAAAAAAAACGGTCCCACTAAAACGTCGTTCCAAATTCCAAGCCAGACATTAACAGAAAACTCTTGCTGAAATTTGTATTCTCTAACAGACCTGGGATTTTGATGAGCCCATATATGATAATTCCTTTGATTAATTATTCCACCTCTGGTAAATGTTGCCTCATCTGACCACATTATTTTAGATGGAAATAAAATATCATTGTGGCATGTCTGAAGGTACCAGTTACAAAAGTTCAATCTGTTCCAATGATCTTGAGGTAATAAATTTTGCACTTTTTGAATGTGGTAGGGATAGCGATTATCTCCTTTTACAGTTCGCCAAATTGTTTGTGGTGACACTCCCAATACAGCCGACGCATTCCGAACGCTGGTCTCAGGATGATTGTCAAAATGTTGTAAAATACGATTCCCTGCCTGCAAATCTCTTCGTAACGCTGCTTGAAATCGGTTGTTTTCTTGTCGAATTGAAAATGTTCCAGTCTCTCGCAATCTATTAAATGTCAACATAAACACTCTTCGGTTTGGCACTCTTCTGTTTGGAAATCGTCGTGCATATTCTCGCACCGCCTTTAAAGCATTACCGTTGCAGAAACCGTATACAAAAACCATATCAGCATATTCACTATTAGAATACGTACGCGGCATATTGCAAAAGACAAAATTCATCTACTGTTAAAGGCTTTCAAAGAGCGACTGACAAATTCATAACAGAAAGTGGAAAATGTAATCAAATATGTCGGTGCTAGATATGGCAAGAAATGTAAACATTTTTTTTCGATTTCTCTGAAACGGAGCAAAAACGAGCATATGTCTATAGGACTTTTTTTCTTAGTTTTTTACTCCTCTACACGCTCCCGAAGTTTTGCCATTTAATTTGGAAACACCCTGTATATATATATTAATTTAATTAAAACAATGGAGTTAAAATTTAACTGAAGAAAATGTATTAAATTTGATTCAAATTTTAGTTTGTATTTATAACTAAGCGTGTATGTTAATACGGAGTCTATTTGAAACTAATCACAGAAATGAATTGATTCACATTCAGACACATGTAGAAGTTAAAAATAACATAATATTATTTATCTCGGATTATTAAAGGAATTGGATTACCGTTGCTTGATCCTTTGATATCAGTGTAAGATCAATTTTTATATTTCGTTTCATCCTTTCCTTCTCATACAGCTTAATTTTCAAAAATGAGCAACGCAACGTAAATCGAGCTGGGTGGTACTTTCATCGTCTTTCTCAGAACATAGATTGGTATCCCATAACGTTATCCATTGCCGACAGAAAAGACGAAACTACTACTCGCGTGATTGCCGACGTCTCATATACAGTTACCTTTTATTTAACTCGGTAGCCAAGAGATATCGGCCCTTAATATAAATGTTAAGCATGTTATTAACTAAGTAGGTATATACTCTGGTATAAGTATCGAGCTCAGAGCCCCATAATCTCAATCCACTTTCCGTGGAACGAGGTATCATCGATCGATCGGTCTCTAGCTACCTGACGTACGTACGTACTACGTCTTACATTTTTGACGTGGGATGCTCAGTCAGGCTTGTCGGCAGCAGTGCGGCGGCATTCTATCCACTTGAACGATCATGAGAACCAATGTATAGCCGGATGCATCGTCGAGACAAGATCGCAACCGTTAACAAACGGCGTGTGCGACTGCCGACAAAGCGATTCTGGGATATCGAAAGAGAAAGATATTCCGCGTTGTTGCAAGAAGTGTTCTATCGTTAACCTCATTTAAAATCAGCTTGAACTATCATATGATCGAGAAATTCAGGTATATATTAAGGTAAATGTACCAGTTAGTGAACATGAATTATTAGACGACGTAATAAAAATTTATACATATTAAGTTTAATGATATAAATGTTAAGCATATTATTAGCTAAGTAGATATATACTCTGGTTTTTAATTATGTATATGCGATTCTAAATAAATCTTATAAAATTTTTATAAACAAATCTATTTAGAATAATACATATCATTAAAAATTTAATATTTAAAATTTTTGTCATTTTGTCCAATAATTAAGTCATGTCCACTAATTATCCAATAATTGGTACATTTATCTTATACACTGTTAAATTCATAATGTCAAATTATACCCAATTTGAGTTATTATTTATAATAATTTCTATAGGTCATCACTGCTCCTACTCGATATGACAATTTAATTAATACAATGGAGTTAATCAATTTAATTCAGAAAATATATTAATTTGACTCAAATTTAGTTTATTATTTACTAAGCTCTACGTGTAATGATTCAGTCTCTTTCATATTGAATACCTATTATGACAATCATGTAATTGTTACAAGTTTGTATCAATAATTGAGATCATTACATTATTCAGAAAGATTCAGTTACATCATTCAGAAAGTCTTCAGTTACTGCTGATATACCATATTCCATCTATTAATTACATTATTTCACACACAGATTGTAAAAATGCTCTTAGTGTAATTAATTGCAACTTTTATCTTAATTTAATTTAATTTAATTTGACGATTGAAACAGTTATTAAATTTTTATTAAGGATAGGGCTGCCATCCGTTCGAATTTTCTGAGATTTGTCCTAGTTTTGAAGGCGTCGGAGAGCGTCCGGGCAGGTTTTTCGAAGCAGTTCGGATTTTATATAATTTTTCATTGTACTCATATTATTAAATAACAACTGCGCAAGCGTTGTCATGATTTAATATAAAATTTATATATAAATGATGTAATATAGAATTTTAATATAAAAAAACTTGGCGCTAGATCAAGCCAAGTTTGCTAGCGATGCTAAATTTTTTTACATTAAAATTTTTTTTTATTTCAATCAGATGCTCTTATTTTCTCTTATGTATTTTAATTAAAAAATAGTAGTGTAACATTAGTGTTTCAATGAAATGTAATTTCTGTTTATAATTGACGCAATTTAAAGATTTCACATATTTTTTGAAAAATATTATTATATACTTTCATAGTTTGGAAAATACATTTGGAATAGGTTTGGAATAGGAAGTCATTTTTTTCTTCAAGGAGCACATATATAAGCGCGTATAATAATTTTATGTAGGTTTCTTCTGAGAGGAGCACACTTGGCGCCTTTTTTTTACCTTGTTTTAAAAAGGTAAATTTCTTATGATTAATAAATATACTTCGTAACTATATTTGAACTTTCGTTTTATTTGTGAAAGTACTTTCAGGTATAAAAATGTACTTTTATAGGTATAAAAATGTACTTTTAGGTATAAAAATGTTAAATATTATATTAAATAATCAAAATTTATGATGAAAAAATTAATATTAACATTTAAAAAATGTCCGGATTTTAGCTGTAAAATCTGGGAATTTGGAGTTCATTGTCCTAGATTAGTGATTTTACAGATGGCAGCTCTACTCATATCTTACGCAAATTTGAAAAATTCAAAATTGAGGATGACTTAAAAAACGTAAGGTCGTAACGTTTACTATTATTTGTCTATGTTAATAACATTCTAATAAATTTCACTCATACACTAAAATCCTATGTCGGTTCTTCATAGACATTATTAATATTATTAATATTTCATAATTAATATTATTAATATCAATATTATTTACTATGTGTATACGGACATTATTTACTTTGAAACTAACTCCAGAAATGGATTAATTTATGTTTTGACATACTTTGAAGTTAAAATGTTGTTTAACTTAAAGGATTGGATTACTATTGCTCCTTTGATATTTCACAGTGCACAAATTATAAATTTATCTCATTCACTTGCATTGCAGATCGTTAGACATTTTTTGAAAAATTTAGATGAACATACGCTATGCGAAAAGATAGTATCAATATTGCGCTCGATACCGATAGAAATTGACGAAGTTCACGCGTACAAGAGTATATTGAAGTCCCGCCGGAAAACTTTCAGTATCTTCAAATCCCTCGACGAGAAAAGTTGGTCTACGCGAAATCGATGTTCTACCTTGACCATCTCCATCGACGTATAGTCGATGGAGTCGATACCAGATAAATAATGCATAAAATATTGTAAGATTTGAATACATCGAGTATTCAGGGGATCTTGTTAACACGAACGACATAAAATACAACTGAATCAGATATCGTGGTATCAAAAACTCTTCAATCATCGAAAATTAATGCAAATATAATATTACAAATATTATTAAGGAATATCAAATTTCAAATATTATAAATTTGAGATGTCAAAATTTACATTTGCATATCTTAATATTTAATTAAGTATCTCGATTACAATGATTTGATTTTATGATTTGATTTATTAATTAATTTTATTTGTAGTTTTGCTATTCTATTGATGTCTTGCAAAACATATCGTTTCTGTCTTCCAATGCAAAATTGATATATAAGGGTCTGCAAACATCTCATATTACGATTTACGTTATAAATACTCGCATTACCATTCCCGGGTTAAAAAGGTCCAATACATCACACGTGCACGCCAAGGCTAAAATAAATGACATAAATACCGCAATCGTGGTTGCGAGCCGCTATTTGCATTTGCTGTTCATAGCGAGCAAAGTGCGCCGAGAATGCGAAAGATTTCAGGTACGGCGTTTTCTATTGTCGATTAAATTATTAAAGGGAGAAAGTTTCCGTGTTTATATGTTCAGCGACAAAGTAACACATCGAGTTTTCACCTGCCGCAGTTCGTCCTTCGATATCCTTAAAATCGCTCGCAGGTAGAGTGACGTCACGTCGAGGTGGTCGCCGCGGTAGAACCGGTTGCTGGTCGAACGAAAACCGCTAGCCGCGACCTCGACTCCGCGACGAAACACATCGCAACCTTATGAGATCTTCTCTTGCTGCACGTGCAAGATCGAAAGCACGTTCGGTTCCTCACGTGCGCTGTGCATCGGATATTAATCATCAATGTCGTCGGACCGTTTGATCGTCTTTCCATATATGTTTCATCTTTTCATACATACGCGACGACTAAATATTCTTAGCGATGAGAAAGCGAGCATAAATGATAATGTGATTCAAAATATCGCGAGATTTGTCACGAATTTTTTGCTATAAGTAACATATCGAAATAATGAATAATTTTTTGAAATTGTGTAAAACATTCTAAATTTTATTCAGCAAATTTCAATTAAAATGTAACTACGTTTAATTATATTTGACAGAATATTAGAATCATAAAAATTATTTTAAAAATTGATAATTCAAAAGACGAGATTACAGCTGCAATATTAAATACGTTATCATATTCGTGGCGTCGTGTGAGTTAATTTTTACAATTATATTTTTTACGAGAATTATATCCTTTCCGGAATATCTATCCCCTGCGAAATTCACTTTTCTTTTCTTTTCCTCCTCCCTTCTCTCCATATTCAATTCTTATCCTTTTGTTCCGTCATTGCAGTAACTAAAAAGTAAAGATAACATAGACCGTCTGGCGAACACGAAATAATACTAGCGGCTGAAAGTTCCTTAACAGCTAAGTTCAAGTCCGCAAAATTTTTCTTCCCGAGAGCAAAGAATTATGCGCTTGGCTCGCGAGAACTCTTCGCAAATTCAATCTTACCAAGTCGTCGCCAATTCCCGGTTGCCGTATTTATACCTTTGCATTCGTATTCTGTCATATCTATGTACGTGTTATTTTTAATGTCTCAATGTCATTCATGTTCAATTTGATAGGCTAACATTTTTATAATGTTTTGCATTTTCTTCATAATTGAAAATTACTAAATATTTAATTTCGTATTTTTTAATTATTATCAAAAGTAAAAAAAAAACATGATTTCACGTAATTTTACATATTTTTCTATATGTACTCTCATAGAAAGATTATACCGAAACATTTGCTTTCTTCATAGGTTGTTATCTTTGAAAAATCAACTCTCACTTGCGATCCATGTTTTGAAAATTGAAAAATCACAAAAAGAATATTTTAGGGCAATGGAATATTATTTAAAAGTATCAATTAAATGATCAGCCAAAAAATTTAATATCAGTCAATATCATTCAAAATATTTTGATGTTAACCCATAAATACATCCAGAAATCAACTGCAAAAAGGAAAACAATAAATAATTTAGCTTGTAATGGTTTTATGCAGCAAAATGACCATTTCTGTTGCAATTTTAGGTCAACAGTTTTTAAATAAATACATAAGTGGCTTCAAATAAACTTTTGCATGAATATTTATTATCGTTCATTATTAGTATATTTATAAAATTCGATTTAATTCTTAATGTCTCCTCATCTGCAAACAAGTATTACAAAACGCGTGATTTCACATAAAAATCAAGACAAACAATTAAATAACTTTTGAAGTATTTTGAACTAATAAGAAAATCGCGCTCAACTTTACACAGATACTCAGACGTAATAATAAAACAATTTATAGGATATTTTTATATTTTTAGTATCGTTTTTATATGTGACACATATAACATCCTTAAGACTTTGAGCCCTTCAACTAAAATAAAAATGTATTGTATTATAAGACGGATCGGCAATGCGTATTCTTTCCGAAACTAACGATTGCTCCTGCGGGCTTTCCGCGCGCGAGTCCAATCTCGCCGCGAGTCACTCGCGAATGTCGCGCATCCCAGCATTGTCACGCGTGTGCCGTGTGCTGCACGTACGGAATGCGGGTCGCTCTTTCATCAAAACGGAAGTACTCCCCACACGACGCACGTACAAGGCATTAATCTTGGGCCAGCTGTTTATCCGTCTTCTGTTTAATTTCCCGTTTTTGACGTGCCCATTTCCTGACCGTCGACGTAGCGAACCTCGCCGCACGTCCCACGGCCGCTTATCGTGTCAACGAGTGGCTAAAAAATAAACGTGGGGAAACACGTCCGGAAAAATCCTTCGCGGATTATACCATCGCGTGGCCACCCAGTGGAATTTCTTTCTCCCCTTTCTTTTCCTCGACACAACGGAATCCGACATTTCCACCTCGTTCTCCGCGACATGCGAAAGAAATTCCGAGTATCATAAAGCATTGCACGCGATACCTCATAAGTAGAGCCTCAAAACGATTCAGTCCGATTTTGTTTCCTTCACGCAGTCGGCAATCATCCCGAAAATTACGGGAAAATTACGGGTTAATATAACTTTCCTCATTGTACCAATAATAGGGATATTAAAGAAGATATGACCAATTTGGTCTTGATTATAACATGATGTAGTAATAAAGTTCGGTAAATGTTATGAAAAAACAATCACTTAATTAATATACAAATAACCTTTATTATCCTTCAAAATAATCCCCCCTAAAGATAATACACTTCTGACAACATTCGTATAACTTGCGGAAACTTTATGAAAAGTTATCTTTGGATGTCGCTTTAAGTCTTGTTGTTACATAGTTCCGATTCAAAACATGTACGGAAATTCGCATTACTGTTTTGAATCCCTACTCTCCCAATTTTGTTCCTTGCAGACTTCTTTTTAATTCCTACATTAAGGGAGACAATGAAAGGAACTCGATTTACAAACATTTCAAATATTCAAAACTGTGTGATAACAAGACTAAAGTGATATCTAAAGATGACTTTTCACAGAATTTCCGTATTTCAAGCTGTACGAACGTTATCAGAAATGTACTATTGTCTTTATATTGAGAAAAAAGTTGTTAACTTGATTAAATGCGTTTAGTTCGTAGTGATTATTTAGTTCAATATTTATATACATATTTAGATTAACAAAACCTTGTAATTTAAAATATGTTATTTATTTAAATTAATAAATATTTGTTTGACGGCCCATGCATTTAATTAAATTAACTAATATTTTTTTTAACTGCAACTTTTTTTTCTTAGTGTGTAGAAGAGATTACTTTGAAGGACAATAAAAGTCATTCGTATATATTAATTAAGTGGTATTTATTTTCTCGTAACATTCACTGAACTTTATTGCCACATGTAATCATTTTTTCATAATATAATTTAATAAGCATTAATAAAAACAAAATTCACATAATTTTGACAATATCGATAAAATAAAATTATTATTATTATTAAAATATAATGTATTTTCGATGTGCTTGCCTTTCAAGATCATCCATCTAATATGTGATGAAGCGGAAATGTATGTGCGGAGTGACTTGCCCTCAAAGATTTTATCTTAGCAATTTCTAATAGAAAATCCATGAGGCGAGCAACAGAAGTAATGCTTTCGCGTTTCGTGGCACGGAAACGTGCTACAACAAGCGTTCAGGGAGATTCGATGTAGGCTGTTTGCCAAAAATCCTATTGCAGGTGGAATATTTGACGAGCCTTCCCAATGGTACTTTCGCTGCCAAACCTCTTGCGGAAATACGCATGCAAGATCGCTAAAGTATTGTCAAACGAGAGTTGCGTTTGTCGTAGATTTTGCTCAACGAAACACTTGGCATTGAATTATTTATTTCAGGAAAAGAAGTGTCGCTTTAATAATTCGCGATATTCACAAAGGAGTATTTGCGTAATAAATATTAGCGCGATCGATCTCGATGATTATGAACAATAAATCTCGTATTCTGTACGATAGATACACGGAGAGAATTTTTTCTTAGAGTTTATCCTGAAAATATGATAGTCGTGGGATAACAATGTATTTTGAAGAATTTTAACGTAAATCTCTCATTCATTAATAAAACTACAATAAAGTATAAAATAAGTGTGTGTGTGTGTTTAATTAATTTTACTGAAGTACATGCACTGAGAAAAAAATGCTGTTGATTCAATTAAAATCTATATTATGAGCTGTCACTAACATAAGTAATTAATTCATATATAATATATTTTTATTGACATAAAGGCCTTGATTATTGAAATAATAATTTATGTCGTTATGTCAATAAAAATATACATAAATTAATCACTTATGCTAGTGACAGCCCGTAATATAGACTTTAATTGAATCAACAGCATTTTTTTCTCAGTGTGATAAAAATCTTTAAAATATTGTATTGTACCACAATTTTACCATATTTTCGGAGTAAATTTTAAAACAAAATTCTCTCCGTGTACTTTCAATTATTAATTTATGATAAAAAAAAATTAAGGATTTATTAATAAACTTGCACTTTATATTCATTTGAAAAAATTGCTGTAATTTCGAAATAGGAATACTTTTATTAAATAGTATATTTTTATTCGTACAGACAAAACGGGATGCAAAATTTTGTTGTTTTTACGTCTTTCCATACCTTCGTTGACGTATAAAATGAAATAAATAAATGATAGTATGCACTTTTAGAGCAAGAAATTTTTCACCTGTCTCAATTTTCAAAAATCATGAAATATTGTTTGCAAATTGACCGATTCACATTGAGTGTCTATTAAAATCGATATATGCAATATCTATGAGAGTTCAAATGTCTCGATATATTTAAAATAATTGTATATATAACAGCGCAGAAATAGTAGCAGTATATATTCGACAAAATGTACAACTACAATGTCGCAAATATATTGTTCATTCGTTCATTGCAGCATTGTAGTTGTAAATATATCGCACTATCCGAAGCACCGAAGTAGCACGTCGTGATATTTTTCTTTCTTTATATTCTTATCAGAGATTTTTAAACTAAAGCTGTATTATTGATCCCCGAGGCGGTTTAGTTTTTTTGATACCTTATCAGAATAAAGAATATATAGAAGCCAATTAAATTATTGTTATATTTTTCGAAAAAAAAAGACGGTCTAAAATATTATTGCGAAGAGAATGCATGAACGAATAACGTAACACGTTAAATCGAAATTTTTTTGAGAAAGTAAGTTCGCAGCGGTACAATAAATCTTACTTTCGTGTTTACCGCCGTTCGTACAGACCTGGGACGGGAAAATTATTACGGCAGCGAGTCACCTTCGTGCACCGCAATGCCAGACGGTGCACACACTGTTGGATTATCTATCCTTTTTTCTCCCGTCGCATGTCAAATAGAATTACTCGGATGCTTCATTACGCGCCAATGAAGAACCGCGCCCGAATTTTTATGAATTAAATTCTTTTTATGCTTGTCACGAATGAAGAAAATAGTACGTCTACATAAAAAAACTTTATCGAGCAACTATAATGCCTGTCACCGAAAACATTGGCTATGACAGAAAGCAGCAACATTACTATTGTGCAGAAACTTTTAGATTGTCACTTAACAGTACGACTTGACCTATATAAACTAAACTCCGTTTTATCGGTCACGTATTTTACTGCAACCGCAAAATACAGTTTTTAGACGCAAAAAAAAAGAGCGATATAATAAAAGTAGACAAGATAAATGGATACTGAGAAAGATATAACGCGAGAGAGAGAGATTAATTACAGAGTACAAAAAATAAATAATCTTTTTTATATTTATAGTGATTCGTATGTAGGTACTAACACAAACGAATTCTGAGTCACAATATTCTTTGTGGATGTTCGTCTATTTGACAGACAAGAATTAATTTGATAATTTCATAAGTAGCCACTGGAAAATTGATAGTGACATGGCACAAGTATTTCTCATTAAGTCACTATAGTGAACCGATGACGATAAGAAGATATCTATCCTCGACGTGAGACAAACGTGACTAGTCTTGACTGCGACACGCTAAGGCTCGGATCAGATTAGAGGAGTGAACGCCATGCAGCAATAGGATAATGGAATGATGTAATGAGAAACCGGCTGTGCGAAGCTCGTGACGTCTGCGCGATATGCCCTCCTCTCCTTTTCGCCCGCCCGAGGGGTACCGATGAAACGAGGTCAATTAGTAAAACAGAACCTACATGAAACTTGAAAGCCGTGGCGAAAATCACTGTCGGGAACTTTGCGCACATTACGTCACCTCTTACGTTTTCACAAAAGCTATAAAAAAAACATTTTCAGAATTCTACCTCGAAATTGACGAACTTTTCAGAACTTTTACGGATGGTAAAAAAACAAATAATCTTTTGTCAAATGAAAATAAATATTTACTGATAGAAAAAAATTATTTAATATGTCTCTTTATTAAATACTGATTCACATTGCAGACTCATCGTCCAGAATAATAATCATCACGCAAAATAATATCGAACGTTTATATGTTACAATATTATTGATTTTAATAATCGCAAAAAGTAATACTTTGTAAATAATCCTACAGCGCATGCGTCGTTATATGAAATATTTACGCTTGACATATGATGAGTGCTATTCTAAGAATGTCAATTATACCGCATGGTATAATCCATTAATGCGTAGTAAATTATTTTAAAATGTTATATGTCATATCACGAAAACGTCAAAACAAAACGAGTTCAAAGACAGTATCACCAGTCATCGTTTCCGGGAATACTTTACCAAAAATGAGAGATAAGATAAAAGAACTGTTTGCTTCCTGATAAAATTATCAAATCTACTCAGGAATTTCTAAATAGAAAATTAATAACCCTTGCTTTAAAAAACGCGAAAGCGAATAGGAAAAATGACTTAGTTATCTTATATTACTTTACTGAGGCAAAGAAAAAATTCATACAGGCCGAAGGAGTATTCTAACCGGTTGAAGGAGTTAAGCTAATCACGGAATCAAGTGCGCGACTTTTCGCGAGAGTTTTCCCACGGCGATTATGTGAGTGCTCGTTTTTCCCTCCTTCAGTTTCTCTCTCTCTCTCTCTCTCTCTCTTTCTTCCGCTCCGGTTAACCGAAGTCGTCATATTTCTTCGTTCACTTGCCGCGACCTTGCGCAAAGTGAACTTTTGCTTCTTCGCAAACTGCTCCGCCGCCGGAAACTGAATCAAACTTGAACGGCGAGTACGCAATTCGACTCGCGCGTAACATCGTCGATTTTCCGGATGACGTAGAGCTGGAAAAATCAGCGACAACAGGTGTCAACTCAAACGCCACGGAAAATTCACTGGCGAACAGCGGAGATGCGACGTCAGTATTATCCGTATTCCTCTAGCCTAATGCGCGTTACAACGACGACGACGACGACGACGACGACGACGACGACGACGACGTCGACGACGACGGAACGCATACGCGATGCATAATGCAGCAGTCTAGGTCGCGTTTTCGAGCCGCGCGTAGTGCGTTCGTGTCACACGTCTATGGCTTAATGGCAACCATGCCGACGTTAACCCCGCGGCGAGATAGCTACGGATGGCGTGTCCCACCCCATTATTATTCTCATACATTAACGATCAATCCAACGCGACCTGTTCAATTACTCATACATATTTAATTAAACGGTTAATTATTGTTTGCAAATTATTATCATTTACAATTATGTTTATCTGATTTTATACCAAAACTGCAGTTTATCGAGAAATAAAGGGGGATATTAAAAAGAGGCCAATCTCTCCCCAAAAGAGTGTAAATAAAAGGAAATAAATTTGGACCTCTTGGATACGACAAAAATATTAAAACGTTCGTAGCGTTTGAAGAACACTTCGATTGAACATGATATACATATTTATTAAGGTGGGTCGAAAAAGATGAAGTCATGTTAATCAGAATCTAATAGTGCTCAACGGTTAGTATTTTATGCTAAGAAGAAATGTAAAAAACTCCCATGTGCGATCGGATTATATCTTCTGATCAAGAGTGTCAAGGTTTTCAAATTCAACTTAAAAATTATGAAATATTAATTTCTGAATCGATATCTTTTTGCTTCTATTTTTACTAATCGTCACGTTTCGTTTCAAATGTGAGCGTAAACATTATTCAGGCTGGGTTGTTCCACCTTTCGGTAAACTTCAGTTCACTGTCTTACTCTCTTACTCTTTTGTGCTCTTACTCTTTTACTCTTTTGTTTATCCAGTAGGTTAATTACCACATAGCTTATCCGAAGATGAAACAACCGGCCCTCAGTAACATTTAAATCTACTTGTAAGGTTAGGTGGTTGTGGTTGGGTAGGAAGCTCGTTAAGCTTCAAAATTGCGAATTCAATGTCCAAAATGGCAAAGTAAAATACACTTAAATAGTGTTTAAGCTCAAATTTGAAACTAAACATGACGATTAAACAAAGAAGCAAAAAAGGACATCGATGTAGAAATTAATATTTCGTAATTTTTAAATTTAAAAACTTTGACATTTTCTTAGAAGAAACAGAAGATATAATCCGATCGATCGGAGGTTTCGCACATTTTTTCTTGACATAAAGTACTAACTGTTGCACGCTATTAGATTCTGATTAACATGACTTCACTTTTTTCGATTCACCCTAATATATATTTCAATATTCTTCAATATTCTTAATTTCAATATTTTTCAATATGCTTAATTTTCGAAATGTTCCCCAAACGCGACGAACTTTTTAATAATTTTATCATATCTAGGAGGTCAAAATCTCTTTTTCCAGGAGAAAACAAAAAACACTATTCCTTTTAATTACACTTTTTTGGGCAGAATCGGCCCCTTTTTAATATCCTATTTTTAACTAAAAATTGATAAACAAATCCAGTTCACGAAAAGCGGTAATTCTTTTTGTGACTTAATTATTAAAAATAATTATAATATTTATTATATTTTTATTAAAAATAATAATTTCTCTTTTAAATTCCAGTATTAATGTAGATAGCATTTTGAACAGTGGTAATGAATTTCAATTTACGACACAAGCAACGATTGTTTTCTTTTATGTAAATAAGAGAATATACTTTTTCACTCGTTTTTTCATATCTGGTGGTGATATTTAAAAGCGTACTACTGCAAATAACTAATATTTATGAATATCTGTAAATTTCGGTGCGCGCATGTGGTACAACTGAATGAGGTAGTAAAGTTCGTATGCCAGCTCTCGTGGGAATCTGGGACGGCACCTCTCGCGGGTTAAACACGGGTTGTATTTCATGGAGAACGTTAGAATGTACTCATCGCTAATGCTCGGCGCGGGCATAGCGAAAGAAATTTGAAATTTTCGTGCACTCTAATAACCCATTTAACAATCGAACTATGAAATAACCAACTTTGATTTGCAAAAGTAATAGTTATGTATAGAACGTTCTACTATTTTTGTAACAAATTTGAATGACCAAATTATTATTCTTATAATTGAAATTTAAAGTTGACACTTAATGTTATAAATTGGAGCAGTAATACAATTCTATTCTACACTGAAAAAAATTTCTGGTTGAAAATGGACGAATCAGAATTTTCTGGTTAAGTTTATTAGAATTTTATTTGAAATAATCGGAATTTTGGTTGATACAATATTTCTGATAAAATCTACTAAAATTCTTATTTTTACCAGAATAATTATATCAATCAAAATTCTAGTTAACTCAACTAGAATTCTAGTTGATTTAATCAGATTCTGATTCGTTCGTTTTCCACCAAAATTACTATTTAAGCCAATCAGACCATTTTTCTCAGTGCACGTACATGTAATTTGTAAAATTTTACAACCAGGTAACTATTATAAATAATTCGAGAAATAGAAATAGAAAATAGTAAGAAGTAAAACGCGTAAATTGTATAGGGAAACAAGAAGCTGTTTGAGAGAAAATGCAAAGTCCGATTGCGCAAAGGTTCCGTCGAGAGAACTTATATAGAAAAGTTAAAATGGAAAATTTAACGCTCGTGAAACGACTCGGACTCATGAAAGTCAAGTTGATGTTCGTATACAAGTGCCGTGACGAAAATGTAAACGTTTCACGAAAACAATCGTGGATAGTCGCGCTTGAATTACTCGACTTAATACTTAAGGAAATAAAACTTCTCTACAGGTGATCTCATTTTCAGCGTAAAAGAGATGTTCTTAAAGTAAGCAATAAAGTAAAAATATGATATAATGATACATATTGTTTAAAATGTCTCTCGTCAACTATATACAAAAATATTATTTAAATCCGATATTCCTTAGAAAACTAAAAATCACGTATCATATTAAATATTCCCGTGAAGCATAAATATTTTATTCTTTAATATAAAATATCAAATAATAAAAATTTCTCGTAGATAACTAAGATTAGATAATAGAATTGTTTTATGTATGTGTCATCGTGCATATAACGTTATAACTATATTAAAGCTTTGAGTTTTATCTTAAAATAAAAGCGCACATAAAACAAAAAAAACTAATAAATTATATCGCGCAACTTCGCAAAATACTCAAGAGCTTTAAAGCTACCTGCTTTTTCGGTATTTTTACATCAAGTATGTTGCAAGTGCTAACATTCTCGCTGCACTCGTAGCATCGGTGATATTTTGATACTGCATACGTGAAAGCTAAAATGGGGCCGTCAATTTTATATCTATTTTTATAACTTTTTTTGAAGCATATATATCTTTTTTATGTATATAAATAAGCTTTCAAAAAAAGTAGGAATCCTTAATTATTATGAATAGTCGATATAATATGCCAATATGATTGATGCTGTATGTTCTGATCGTGTGATTCGTCATTCTCAAGCGTTTACTGATGAATGCCTGAACTCCATAACTACAGAGAGCACAAGCCTTGACCCACTAATTCAAAGACAAGTGTCAATTTTAATTCAGACTCCATACGGGCGTCTTTGCATGTATTATAATCACTGTACTCGACACGACTATCAATAATTGATAAATGATATGTTATTTAGTTTCTATCTATTGTTTAATTCGTGCATATTAAAACCATTAACCTTTACATTTAAACTGGTTAGAAGAAGAATTCTTGGCATCAAGAATTTTTATTTCTGTTAATTATACAAGAGAATAATAAAAAAATCAAGATTTATTGGAAAATTAATATCTCCAATAGAACTTAATACATGCAATATGCTTCGCAAATTAATATGTTCGCGTTTTTAAATATATAAATATATATAAAGTTTATATAACGCGATAGAATTGAAAAAACTGCAGAGTTGGCTTTTTGCGCAGATTTTATTTCTATTTTTATATCGTAATTCGATCATCGAATTCATCTTGTGACATCCCATCGTTGATATACGAACGATGAAACGGATTTTCTAGCGCAAGCGGAGTAGAAAATCAAGTGCAACGCAATGAATTAGTATACCCTTTTGACAATAGCCGGGTCTATCCAGCTTTATCTCGTTCACGTTCGATGACTCGTTCTGGCGATATATTTTGTTAAGCCGCGCTAACGCGATTACTTTTCGGGTCGCGAGCGTAGCTATCGAACGTGTTCACTATCTGCGATCTGCATTATTAACGTCGATACATCACATCCGAGGTCCATAATCCAGATAATGATGAAAATCAATAAATGGATAGTTAATAGGTTGAGGACAAAACACGCGGTGCGGTAAAGTGGAAGCTGATAAACGGAAAATAATATCCGCAAGAAAGCTATATATGTGCAAAATGAAGTAAAAAAACATAGCTTATTTGTCAAATCTGTCTCTTTTTGCGCTTAATTGTAAGAAATATGTGAAACCGAATAAATTACGCGATAATCTCAAAGAAGCAAAGTTAATTTTGTACTCTTACCGTGCGTTTCACGTATCGCTCGATGTTTATCTCTAATTTATTCGCAAACCACATTCGCCGTAGAGATTTGGTGTGCATTATCATTCGTGCCAAGACAAATCTGGCAGCTAAGTAAGTTTAGTCAAACTTAGTTGAAACTCGTGCGTAAATTAATACAGCAAAGTTAGCAATATCAAGGACTCGATTATTGCTAACTTTGATAGAAAATCATGTATAATGTATAGAATAAATAATAAAATATAACAGTTCTGTGAGAGATAAATTCAAGAAAAGTAAAAACATTCTCAGTTAAAACGTAAACTTTTTTTAAATATTTTCTTTCAATATCGCGATATCTACTTTCATTCCCTGAGAAAAAAATTATTTATTTGATTAAATTAATTTAATTCGTCTTTATATTTTTTACGAAGAATATATATATATTTAAATCAAACATATCATATTTTACTTAAATATATGCATTCTTCAATGACAGAAATAAAGATTAAATTATTTTAATCAAATAAATTAATTTAGTGAAATAAACCATTTTTTTCTCAATTAATAAACAATCGCAATATTGAAATATATATTTCCACACGGAAACAATATGCATGATCATTCATATAACCGTATAATAAAAAGAATAATAGGTTTCAGCCGCATTGCGGACAACTCGTGTACATCGTATTCGATGGCGGTAACGAGCGTTTAGAAGTCCATCACAACTGACCGCGGCGTTGCGGAAATGGAAGAGTACGTCTCTGAAATTGCATTTATCGTGCATATGAAGCGAATCCGGCAAAGCCCATAACGTATGATCGCGCGGGGGCGCAAAACGCGTATGTTTGTCAGATCGTATAAATCTAGACATGTGTCTGTGCATTTACGTATATGGTGTGCACAACCATCTGCGAAATGGTAATGCGAGAAGAGAACTTTGCGGAGTTGTATCCACGGAGAGTTGCCGCCGGTACAACACATTCTCGCCATTTCTGGTGGAAGATATCGCGTGTCGCGGTGTCGACTAATGCTCTCGTTGTTTCTCTAGTTACCGGGAAACGTACAAAAATTAATCCAAGATTATTCTGAAGCTCCACTATGCTATTCCGTTCCGCAATTGTGACCGCCGCGTAATTTGAAGATCGATCGTCGAAGAAATTTACGATGGCTCGTTTATTCGTTTTGTTATTCATCCGGAAATGAATTTGCGAGGACCGACCGAAGCGCAGCAATTATCGCGATTTATGTCGCAAATTAAACAGAACACGCGTGCGCGTATATTTACTTTATCAATTTGATTCGGAGAGGTTTATTTGTGCATCGAATTACTAGATATTTGATTTTGAATGAACCGTCTGCTATTTCAAGTGACGAAAATAATTGATCGGTAATCTATCCACTGCATTACGATGATACCGAGCTTTACGTAACGAAAGGTTCATATAATTATAATGATACGTACAATCATGATATCTACAATACATAATTTGCGATGTCTATATTACACTTCACAATTACAGGTTTGCGTGCAAGAAGATACCAATGGCAACTTGTTACGCGTATAATTACCACTATTAGTGTAAAGCCGCCAGAGAAGGTAGCATTCGATTAACGATTAACTGAATCAATGTGTTGTCGCTCGTCATAGTTAATCGGTTAAGATGCTTCGCTTGTTATTTTCCATTTTATAAATCAGATTTGTGTTCCGCGCTCGATAAATCGATATCGATTTACTTCTGCATCGATATCAATTGAAAGAGATATGTAATCTCCACATGATTACAACGCATTGACGCAACGAGGCAAGAAAATTGCGCGCGGTTTAGTTGGCGTTGCAACTCGATAATTGAATTATATTCGATATTGACAATGAACAAGCCTTTCTCAAACCTTTATCAAATTACTATGCACGAATAAGCAAAATTTAAATCAAATCGTTATTGCAAAAATATAGGTATCTTTTACCATACCGATCTACAACTATCGAATTTTGTCATGTCATGATAACATTCATATGCACACGATAAACCACTCAGGCTTTTTAAAAACCTGCCAGATAAAAATGTGTCTGTAAAGTTATATGGCGTTTTATCAATTTTTAAAAAATAATGATATAGTAGCACTTTTCATATTTCTACACAGTAAAAAAATTTAGGTATTTGTGTTGGAAACGGTCCACTCACGTTTGTGTTAACAGTTTGTATTGAATTTTTTAACATATTCGAATGTTAATTTAACATAATGTGATTATGTTATTTAAAGATTTTTTGTAAAATTGATATTCAATGTTTCTTAGTGTCAAAATGACACAATTTGTGAGTAAGTGAACATAAAAATAATGTGTTTTAAAATGTAAATTCTGAGATAAATGAATGAAATGTATGTTAATTTAACATATAAATGTTAATTTTTTGAAAAAAAAAATATGTTCCACGGTTTGTTTACAAACTGTGTGTCGATGTTATCTTTCTTTTTTATTTATTCTCTTACATAATATTTACCTTCTAACATATTCATCTTGTGTTAAATTAACTCAAAAATTTGAGTGGACCGCGATTTGGGATATGCGATTTATGTTAAATTCAACACATTTTTTACAACTGTGTACAGTTTCTGATAAGAGTTAAAAAATGTTCTGCATTTTTAATATCAAAAAATCTAAAAAATATCTAAAAAATATGCATGCTAACTTCACGTTCGTTCCAGCACGGCACGCCTCCTTCTGAAGTACCAGATAATATTAAATATTACATTTGTTAAATGTTGTTAATTTTAAGCTAGATTCATTATTAATAATTTTTAAACTATTAATAATTAATAACTAATAATAATTAATAATTTTTATATTAATAATTAATAATTATATAATAATTAATAATTAATAATTAATAATATTTATACAATTTTGAACATCGTACTCCACGGAAACGTGTTGCGCTGATAATTTTTGACACTTTGGAATATAGTTTCGGCTTGTTCCGCATGAAATGAATCGTTATCAAAAGTTGCTCCGCTTTATAAACATTTTTTTAAATATTTTTAATTATTGCTGTCAGCATGTCACTCAGCGGAAATGTGTCGTCCTGATAACTTTCGGCACTTTTTTTTATCAAAATGTTTTGACATCCGAGTAATCAGTTTAAATGCCCTATCTGAAAATTGATGATCTAACAAAATTATTTTCAGTTCTGTAGCCATCCAAATTTTTTGATACTTCAGCAAAATCGTTCTCTCCGTGTATGCAACGATCAATGAAGTCAAGGAAGGAGCCACGGGATTGAATCCTGCTTCAATGTGCCTCCGAGTCAGCGACACTCCTTGTGCGTTCTCCGAGCGATGATTACTCCGAGCCACGATATTCGAGATTCGCGAAGGAGTAGCTGTACGCGCGACATCGTCATCGCGATCGCCTCGCCGATATTCCGTTTCCGGCGCCAACGCGGTCAGCATCCGCGGCCACAACGGCGACGCTAGATAGATACTGGGCTGCCATCGACATTCCTTCGCCTCGCTTCCGCGATATTCAATACGCGTTCCATTCGCCTGACCTCGAAATCTCTCCGTTCTACCTCTCTCTCTCGTAGTATCTCTCTATTCACGCGAGAGAACCGGCGACGTCGTCGTCGTCGTCTCTGTCGTTTTCTCACTTGCTCCCACGCCGACAAAAGGTCGATCGAATGGTGAACGCGCGCTGAACGAAATAGCGGGAACTGTTGAGAGTCGCTCGTCAAGAGAACTCGATAGAAAAGCAAGAAAGAGCCCCGACAACCAACTGTCCGAGAAGTTTCAATCCGCGATTTCGCGTAAAATGCGCGAAACATTTGTCATGTTTCTTCCGGTCTGTTAAATGTTTATAATATCGAAAGCATTTGTTACATTCTCAATAGAGCAAAATGAAACCTCGAACGTAGCATGATTACAAAAGCAAAAGATGCGTACAATATACGCATTTACTCGACGAGCTCGATAATATAAACGAGAAATACCAAATGATAATCGAATAAGTTTCATAAAGTTAAATATTTATCTATTATATAAATCAAAATATTATATTGAATATTCGATAAATTTAATGAGAGAGAGAGAGAGAGAGAGAGAGAAATACAGCAGACAGACAGACAGACAGAATATCAACCAATGTGTTATTTCTACGGTAAAGTAGATAATATGAAATGTTCTATTATTATACACAGTTGGAAAATTTGTTAAATTTAACACATTTCATGTCCCAAAAGTTTACTCAAGCTTAGCGTTAATTTAATGCCAGATAAATAGAAAATAACATAAATATTACGTAAAAAATTAACACAAAAAATTAACTCAATTTGTAAGCAATTATATTTCTTCATTAAAATTAACATTTAGAATAGGTTAAATTAACAGATTTTATCCATTTATCTTAGGATTTACATTTTAAAAGAACATTTTTATGTTATTTCTTCACTTACTTATAAATAACATTTATTTTAACATTAAGAAATGTTGAATATCAATTTAATACAAAATATTCAAATAATACAATCAATTAAATTAAACACTCGGATATGTTAAAAATTCAACACAAAATTTTAACAAGGACTTAAGTGGAGCGTTTTCTATAACACAAATACAAAATGTTTTTTATTGTGTATTAAATGTAACAGATAACGAAATGTTTTGTTATATTAAACCCTTAGGATATTTTTCATTCCTCGTTTTAAATTGTACATATACTGGTTCTCCAATTTTTATCAAATATCGAAGACGCTCCTTCTTTTGCTGCTCTCGGAAGACCCGCATTTCACGTCTATTCGCTAAGCGACACGTAACACGACCACGCCGTCACACGTAATTGTACCGTCGCGAGATTACGTGTGTGCCGGGTTTCAATGGGAGTGACATCGAGAGAATTGACCGAGCGGATATCGGCGATAGCCGAAAAGTGTCGGGGCGGCGTGTACGAAACGTCGATAGCAATGTGCCGGCGAAGCGGATCACAGTGAGCGCTATCACAGTGCGCAGAGACGAGAAACGGGTGAGCGAGAGGGATTGCTGGATATCCTCGCGGAGACGAGACGGAGAGAGCGAACGGGCGGGGTAGCTTAAGCTTTATCGTGACACTGGAATCGGAAACGAGGCAGTTTGTTGCGCGCGTGAATTTACTGCCGAGATCCCGTTGACTGACTAGCATCAGTCGCGGGAGATGATATCTTTGTCTGGATGCGCGCGCGTCTATCTCGATATAAAACGGTACGAATGAGAGACCGTCGGATCCACATCAGTAAGGGAGTGATTGTTGCAGCGAGACGGGTCGACCTTCCCCCTCGTTAAGCTTACTCTTCGATTTATCTTCGCGTTTGCTTTTTTTTTATTTCATTTCATTTTCTTTCTTTGCTTTATTTCCTCTCCTTTCTCGATACGCGCGTTGCGAATGCTCTTTAACGTCGCTCTTTATTTCGCTTGTACGTCGCGGTTTGCACGGATCGCGACGGTGCCGCAGCGCGTTTACTGTTAAATAAGTCGCTTTCGTACATTTATCTTCGTACGACACGGTAGTGCGCCGTGACGTTTACTTAGCGCGATAAATCGATCGGTATTAACCTTTAACTCGGCGAGCGAATGAACGGGTAGCGAATGATACGTTAGTGAGTGACATGATACAAATAGCATCGTGATGCATTTTGTACGAAGAAGCGTCAAACGAATTAATGATAAGTGACATATAGTTCACAATCTGTAGATTCTCTTAAATATTGATATTGATTTATTAATAAAATTATTCATTGTTATAAATTATGATATTTGATATTTACACTGAGAAAAAATTTACTAAATTTTAATAAATATTGTTTTGAATAGTTCTAGCGGAATACTTACTAAGTGTAAACACATATTTATTAGCTACAAGAATCATTAGTCTGATTCAATTATCATTTTTTTTCATTTATTTAAATATTTATTTACTATAAATATTCCGTTAGGACTATTCAAAGAAATATTTATTAAAATTTAATAAATTTTTTTCTCAGTGTAATGGAGACAAATATTTATTCTATGTTAAATCATTCAACTTTTCATAGCTAAAAGTTAGATCCACCGCAGGTCTTTGAATCTTGCCGTAATGCTGAGAAATGGCTAACGATTGACAGGCCAAAGCTAGCCGATTAACAGCAATGGATACAGCAAAGCTTAAAAAAAAGCAGATAAACTGGTAACGAAGATGACAAGTGGAGATGATCTGCACTGCCGAGATGCTATAATTTCATCAGGGTGTAGAAACCGATTCTCGTGCAAGAGATGGCAGGCGGTAGCACCTATCATTCTTTTCAGTCGTTAAAACTCTTGTCTATCTATCTTTTTTACGCTTTTCCTCGATCATATCCCACATTCCTTTTTCATTTTTAAGATCGCTCTTCCTTAACCGCGAAAACTTTCTTCTCTCGCATCTGCCGCGAACTATATAGACAAAACTTCAAAGAATTCCAGGAAACTGAGTATCGTTAAATATAACACATATGTATTCGCTATGTAGTACACTATGTAGTGTGCTTACCGCTATACCTGAAGCAAGATCGAAGAAGAGTTCCATCAAAGCGTAAACAGGAAATAGTCTTCTTTTTGAAGTGAATTTGCGATTCCATGCGCATTACCCCCGAGATATAAAAGCGTACTTTTAATCTCATGAATAAAAGGTGGGAAATAAATGAAGAAAAAAGGGGAAAATCTGTCGATGACGAGTAATTTCTTCATAAAAAATTGGAAAGAATAAGAGCAATAGGAGTCAGGCGCAGAAGACGTCGCGCAAATAATACACCCGTAATAAAGCGTAAAACTTCTTTATTCTACTAAACGCGCTTACATGTTTCGGCTCACTTTTGAGCCTTCTTCAGAGACGACACAAACTAACATATATAATACATATATATATATATATAAATCCATATTCTTTATTTCGATATTTTCAATATTTCCTTCCTTTTTTCTTTTTCTTTTTCTTTCATTCTTATTTGGGTTTAATTTCTGGCATTTAAATTCTCAATGTGTAGGGGAGCTCGCCATGACAAGATAACTTTTATTCACAGTTTATATATGTTAGTTTGTGTTGTCTCTGAAGAAGGCTCAAAAGTGAGCCGAAACATGTAAGCGCGTTTAATAGAATAAAAAAGTTTTACGCTTTATTACGGGTGTATTATTTGCGCGACGTCTTCTGCGCCTGACTCCTATTGCCCTTATTCTTTCCAATTTCTTTTGATTTATAAGGAGTCTTTGTTAATTTGATTTGTTATACGGATTTAATTTTTTCATGTTAGCAATCATAATGACCAAATGACACTCGAACAGGAATTTTAATTCAGATACGATTTTTCTGTCGGATAATATTACTTAAAGTCACCGACGACTTGCTTCGGTTACACCCGTATATACGTACTTATACCATGGATGTGATGGATCGTTTCATCGTGACTGACAGAATGGTGTCCGCGAGAGAATCAAGTGTCAAGGCTGAGGTTTATTTATGTGCGTAGTGCCATCCGCCGCCTGATGTCGAGGGATTCGTGCTTACCAAGTGTGTATGTGTGTGCAGTTTGTATTATATCTTGTGTAATATATGTCCCGCATGTGTGTACTGTCACACGTGTGTACTCCGCCCTTTGTTTCGTTACATATGCACATTAAGAGCTCGTATTAAAGTTATTCAACAAATGGATCGTTATGCTTTTACCGCAAACTTACATTCGATTAAGTTTGTTGACGATGATACATTCTCCGTACCGCATTTGCACGAGAATATATAAAACTGTACCTTGTGTTTGTAATTTTTTACTCTTCTATAGTCTAACAAACAAAATTCTGTTTCAAAAAGGACTTATATTTATAGAAATAGTTAATAATGTACTAAATTCGATGAAAACTTGGGATGCTTATCCAAGCATCCGTTCTACGATCGTTCTACACAATATGCAGACGAAGTCAATTTGCATACACGACAATAGAAGCGTGCATACGAATATTGTTCTCTTTGATACCTTGACAATTGCGTTTTAATCGAAGTACGAGTGTGCCGGCATTTTCTTGAATGCGCGCGCGCGCGCGCGTCATTCTCGAAAGCGACGCATGGATTACTCATCAACGAGCGCGATAATCAGGTCTTAAGCTCCCAGTATAATTTGTAGTTAAGCCTTTAGCGCTGTAGCATTAACAGAGTTGTGCATGCGCAAAATCCTTTCTCCGATCTAAATCTTGTTACACTTCGGGGAATATTCGTTAACGGATAATATTCTTCCAGCGTTTATGCGGATATTTTGGGGAGATTGCGTG
Organism: Mycetomoellerius zeteki; assembly: GCF_001594055.1. Taxonomy (NCBI): domain Eukaryota; kingdom Metazoa; phylum Arthropoda; class Insecta; order Hymenoptera; family Formicidae; genus Mycetomoellerius; species Mycetomoellerius zeteki. The sequence goes on from NW_017257184.1 coordinate 2,073,176, forward strand.
CAAGTAAAATCTGTACTCGCACACCTGTATTCGCGCCGTGTTTAGCCACAAACGTGGTAGTCGGATTCCGAATTGTATTTACCTAACATGGAATTTGTAGCCAATGTAAACACGCAATAGGAATGAAACAACAGCTACATTTAGAACTGAATACGCAGTGTAAACGTATAAACAAATGCATAAGCTTTGTATCCTATAATATTATGCGTAGTCAATAAAAATACTAATGAAGGAATAATAAACAAACGTTTATCGTTCCTTTAATCGTTTCCGATATTCTATGTTTAAAACAATAAACTAGCGCAAAAGATATTTTAGGAAAAAGCGATCCCACGACCTAATTATCGCGCCGCTTATTATTAGTCTTTATTTTATAAATTAATTTCGAATCTGTCAGATTTTATTCGCAATTAATTATTAATCGCGAAGTGGATTTTGTACTTCAACGCAGTCGAAAATTTTCGTCCAAAAATTTCGCGATTTTTACTCACATTCTCGTACAAAATGATAATAGTTCTGCTTTTTCGGAAATAGTTCCGCAGAAATATTCTAAACTGCAATCTTCTATTCACGTAAAAAAAAAATGATTCAAATATATTCTAAAATTGACTTTATGATTCTGATGTAAAAATAAACTATATTAAATGGTGCACCTCGTTCATTCGTTGCTAGCTATCAATTAAGAATTTAATAAATGTCACGCCAGTCCGCAAGGAGTAATCAAATATTTTAATGAACCGGAAATGCGCCAACTTTCATTTCGCGCTGATCTCACTCGAGTGGAGGCAAAAGCGTAAATTAACTGAATACAAACGTAATGAGCGAGATATCGGAGTTGAGCATTTATTTGCAACACGACCGTCTAAAAGGAAATGCTTTATTTTACGCTTTAAAACTAAAATACAAACCACACAAATAATATACAAATATGAATAACGTACATGTTATTATAAACGTTATTAAGAACTTTCTAATTGTCCTATAAATTAATTAATGCTAGCAAATAAAACTGTTAAAAAAATTTCTTATTTTTTTATTTTTTGATTCGTAATATCAAAAACAAAATACGTGACTAAAGGATTATATTTTTTCATATATTCTCTTAATGTTTAAAAAAAAATGCATGTAGCATACAGGTATTGACGTAACAAATGACTTCACCGATCGAACCGCGAGTCACAAATAAATAACTCGCGCCGCCAAAAGAGATGAAAAGTAAGAGAAACGACATCGCGTAATCGGCTTGCAGTAGTCGTCCGCATTCCACGATCGCGATGGCATAACGGCGAGTTTCCTTGCGCAGCGTTCGTCGAGGGAGCACGACAGAGAAATCTCAGAGATCCGTGCGTCGTGCGGAGCATGCCTGAAGAGCCGCCAACATTTCACTTTCATTTCCTTTCTACCGCGATCGACAAAGCGATTCTAATGGCGCGCGACGCGCGCGGCACTTGATTAAGACCGCAGGTGTTAACAGTGGTAGAGAATGCGCTCGTCGAACGAATTCTAAATGGGATCCCTTCGCAATCGCAACGAACACATTCGTCTGCATGCAGTCGATCGATCGATCGATCGACACGAGAATCGTAACACATTATGAACGAATATGCAAATTTAGATAAACAAACGTGAAAAGCATGATAGATGGCAACAATAGGTTTACACAAATTTGACGAGCCGTTCCAATTCTCACTATTTGTAAACGAAGCTAATTGAGCCATAGGACCATACCATTGACAATAATATAAAGGATTGAAAGTGTTGTTAAAATTCCATTTGCTTAATCGCTATTTGTCCTGCAACCCAATTTACGAAACTCATCAATTCTATTTGCTCTGTAAATGATACTTTTGTCTAAACATGTATCTAGAACACAATGTCACATATATTATATATTTAGCTAACAACAAGATTCCATTAATAAAGTTGAGCATAACGCGCGAAAGTTGTTTTCCGTATTACAAATATTTGGGAAGTCACATTACGTATAAATCTATTCCGAGACATGTTGAATTTTAATAAGAGCAAACATAAACTGAGACGCAGTGTTGAAAAGACTTATGATGCATTTGACATTTATTGCATCGTGCTCTTCCGTCAGACTTTGATAAGAACCTAACGTAAAAGCTGAAGAATTTCTCTGGGAGGATATATTATATTAAGTTACATCTACCTCACGTCGGACTACGCCGGTATTACGCAATAAACGTCAGTGATGTAAATCTAGTATTGCATTACTTTCGAAACAAACGGCTCATGCAGTCTCGCGGGCTCAACTGTGGCCGCAGTTTGACAGAATACGGCGGAAACCGGGAATTATGAAACTGATTCGAGCTCGGTCGGACAATTTTATTACGGCGCAAGTATTGTTGTTTTACCGGAAAGTCAGTAACATATGTCGACGAAATACATACATGTATATATATATATATATAAAATATATGTATATATATGCTGTCCAACTACGTCTAGCTCGAATAACGAATAACGAAAATTCGCGACTATTCTTTCCGCGCGGATCGCGGCCCATCTCAAAACTTTTTACATTTCCTACCGACGCGGTCTTTTATCTTCCGCCGAGTGCTCGCAATAAAACCAACGATTCGACGGTCATATATGCATAGTACTCACTTATGCACGTGTTCGTTCGCAAAATTTTCGAGCCACGAATACATATGTTTGCGTACGCACGATTGCCTATGAAACTTTTTTAGAGATCAAGATTAAAAGCCGTCCATAAAATTGTACAAAATCGTCTATAAAAATGACTAGCTCCTATAGCCAGCGGCATATACGGGTGACCGCATTATTGCAAGTATATCACTGCGTTGTAGAAATTTAATCCACTACACTAGCATAGTGATGTAAATCAGACGTAGCCAACCGCGAGCGAGAGTGGTCGATCGATCGATTGCTAAGCGATTCGCAATTGGCCTCTTTACAAGAGGATTGGTCATTGAAATGTCAGCGAGTGCTCTCAACGCTTTCGTATATTCCTCTATTCCTTTAGCGTCAAAGTATATGTCTTCGAAATATATCTCCGAAGTATGTCTTCTGCTTATAATCTTTAAATTCTCTTCACGAAATTTATAATATAAGATTCCAATTTTTTTATCATCATTCCTACACTGTTAAAAATTTCATGAAATTTAATATACCTACTTTTAATTTACACAATTTGAATTTAATTTCATGACATTACATTAAATTTAATATATTTATAACTGAAAAGTGTATTTGTGTTCATGTACATGAAATTTAATGTATTTTTCATGAAAATTTATGAAATTTAATGTACACGTTCATTACATTTAAGTAATTACTGTAACTTAATTTTCAGTTAAATCATTCATTACTTTTAATTTCGTTCATAACCACGAGCTTCGTTTATATGTAAAGGAAGCTCGTGGTCACATTTCTAACAGTGTATCATTTTGTGTATTTTCCTGAAAAAACCAAATGTATAAACTTACATAATTTATGTAAAGAGTTTCATATTTCTATTATATGTACTTTTATATTAAATTTTAGTTCTGGATTTTTATATATCAAAATTCTGACCAAATGAGATTCTTTTAAAACAAAGATGCCTCTCAAAATTATCTTGCAGAGTCATACGACATCGATTCCAAACGCGCTCGCACCTTATAAACGCTAAGATAAAGATGCATATGTATTGTATTTAAAATTAAATTAAAATTAAAATTGAATTAATTTAAGATAAAGATTTAAAATTATAATAAAAAAGATCCCTATCGAAGTTGCAAGCGCCTTTGTTGCCACAAGAAGACTTAATCTTTTGAGTTATGCACAGACGCGACGGTGCAGTATACATATTCCACGTTTATGCACTCGTAAAAGATCTACGAAATGCGATTTTCGCGGTACGCTAGGCTAGTAGTAGCGGTTTACGTGAGCGACGCTGGCAACCGTCCGCGACGCCAGTGCAATGATAGTAACAACAGTAGCAGCAACCGCCCGTTACTAACAAGCAAGTCAAATTTAATGGTGGCTCCTGCTGGGAGAAGACGTACATTTAAATCTGCATTAAATGCAGCCACGTGACACAGGAAGGAAGCCGGAATACCGTTTTCACAGATGACAGACTTCTGCGGCTCCGAATGTGAATTAAATGTAACCATCACAGCTGCCTCTTCATCCTATCATATCATCCACCGATGACATGAATTCGGATAATTAGAAGCATCTGCGGATTCATCGTTCTCATAGGAAGTGGCACGGTTAGTTACATGCGACTCAGGTGGAAACTAATTCGAACTATTGCAGTTTCCCTAAGCCACAGATTCTTTGAAAAGTGAAGATTTGAAGGCTACAGCTGCTTTCCAACTTTGTAACTGTCAGTATTAAATGCCTGAATAAAGTCTAATTTAGCATCGTACTAGAAGACTAAATCTAATTTCTGAATTCCTTTACTATATATTCAGGCTCAGTTTCAAAATATTTTTAATTTTTAACCTAATGGTATCTTGTACCTGCATATCATCCAGCAATATTTAAGTTAAATCTATTACATACATTATCAATACAGATATTGCATAGTAAATAATAAGAGTGCTGTAAAATCTATATTTAAAAGATCAATCAACTTTTTGTATCACAGAGATAAATACATGAACTAAATGTACTGGATAGAAACAATTTTCTATAATTTATCAAAAACTTCATTTGTCAAGAACGAAGGTTTCAAACGCAGCAGTTCAAATCGTCAGATGTTGGCACTGAGATATTAGATATTAGATATAGAGATATTTTATCTATATGAAACGCGTTTCTTTTGTAACGCAATCACAAATTCCCATCGTGAACAATCAATCTCGAATCCACATAATCGCAAAGACAATAATGGAGAAAACGACGTTCGTGAAAATTTAAAAGTGTGTCTAACGAGAGAAGAGCATTTAAATGCACCGTATCCGATACGACGAGAGATACGTTTACGTAACGCGCACGCATCGCGCGTCCCACTCGGCTCCAATCTCTAACTGCGTGCCGACGATTTTTATGGCCGCTTAATTAAGAGATACGAGCTGCCGCGCTTCGACGATTTAACGCTGATTGAGTTACTCAATCGCGTGCGGTTCGCCTTGCGCGCCGACATCTTTCGTTCACCGCGCCCGCCAGAAATCAACTTGAGAAACTCAGCTAATTTTCTCGGCCTTTCGAAATGTGATAACCGTTGGTCACAAGTTCTCCGCGGAATTGCAAATATAACGATGTCTGCCACAATTGAAAGGAGCTTTTAAATCTTTAATTAACGTTTAAAGCTTTAGTTAACGTTTGAAAATCAAAAATAGATTTCACAGTGTATAAATCAAACGGAATAAGCGAATATGTAAAAAAGTATCCTATTTATAGCTTACTTTGAATTTTCGCTATGTGATTATACTCTTATATATGGTAATTTATTTATGATTATATATGTAATATTTATATGAGAAAATAAGTGCAACTTTATCACATGCATTTGAATTATTTTAATTTTAGAGAGATAAGAAACATATCTTCATATAAAAAAATTTTACTCACGAAAAATTATTTATGTACTTTAGAATAATTTTCATATTATATTAATAACAATAACACATATTCTAAATAGTCTACACATATATCTGTAACTCGCATTGCTGTATTATTATCTTGAGGATTTTAAATCGAATATAACTGAGAATAAATTACACCGTCATTTATAAAAAATAACATTAATGAAAATTGATAGTTGCAATAATTATATTTAGAGCCACAGACTAACGATAATAAACCAACTTGTATTATCTATTCTGACTATAACTGCGTACTTTACAATCATCACTTAGATTTAAATGACCTCTTTGCTTCCATATCAACTGAAAACAGCGCCAGACTTAAATATGAAAAATATCGTCGCGCTTGCGACTGGCTATTAAACCACCGCGTTGGCTGACAGAAACAAATTTGCAACGCTTTACAGCTCTATCGCTTGTAAAATTTTTAAGATATTGGAACGGTAATCAGTAATGCCTTGTGAAACATACGGAATACTTAAAAATATACGTATATGTACTTCAACCGTCAAAATGATGATAGAATATTCGCTCGTCAATTTTAACGAAAATGCAGTTTGCGATCTACGTGATTTACAAAATATTGCGTTATTTACAGAACTAAAAAATTCTCTCCGTGTATTACGAGACATGATTATTATTTAACTAAAAATGTATAAATAAAATATTCAATCTCACAGTAATTCTTTCAGAAAAGATAATAGTAAAAGCAGAGAAATAATTATTAGAACAATACTTTTACAACAAATAAGTATTATATAGATACGGATTTTTTATTCGGAACGGTAGAATAATTCCGAATCAATTACATATATTATTGTATTATTAAAATTGCATCATAATGTTTTATGCACCCGTCGTAAATATTTGATCGCTCCACGTTTTATTCTGCATCAGGAATGGAGAAACTCGAAACCACGACAATTAAACGACCTCACAAACATAATGCAACAGTATGCACTACAGTACACGAAACTTCATACTAATGCTGTGCCTGACACTCGAAGCTATTAAGATACCGAGTTCAACCAAGATTCGCCATTGTATAAACGCGACGCGCATTAATCCGATTCGCTCTTATCCGCTAATTACCGTATCATACTTGACAATAAGAACGGCTGTCAAGTTGAAGATATACGACCATAATCCTGCGCTTCCCACGCGATAGTACATTACAAACTAGTGCGTCATGTTTAGTGCGAAGATTGAACAATGTTCAAATATCCACCAAATAATTAATATTAGACTTCATAATGTTTATGTTACATTTAATTGACATGATCACATTTCAAATATAATCATTTTTTATAAATATTAAATTTATCTACAATCGCGATCTTTTAATGTAACTTCCTATTTAATAATAATGACTATTACGTCGAATTTAAATACATATTTTCGTCATATTGATTTCGTTATTTAAAACACTGCAAGGTAAAAGCTTGTAATAATTTCCTTTTTGCGAAATTTTCTAAATATAATCCAAGGTGAGTGAGCCTCGAGAAAGTGGTTTTGGGTGATTGGAAAGACACATGAGCAGAAATAAATATCCAGAGATGTAGTCATGTAAATTTTACCTCATCATTCTTTCCGCCCACTTAAAATATTGGAAGATATATTTTATCTCCCTATTTTCATAACACAAATGCCGTAATAAGTGTAAGCTTTGCCGAATGTAAATTATCGCAACGGGAGAAGTCGAATATGGATAAAAATGACCGCAGTTTCGGAAAATTCCGCGAATTTTTTCTCGCGAAAGAGAACTCGCCCGAGAACGATAGCGCGGACAAGTAAAATCTATCGCGGAACAGGACGATCAGACTTTTCTTCTTGTGCGATTTTACGCGATTTCTCATGAGCTACGTCCTTCTGCCGAGAAGCCGATATTCTTCACTCGAGAAAGTTTCAGCGCCTCTCAAGGAGCGGATCGACTTGGCACGTTTCTGCAGGCAGCAGCGGCAGAAGCAGCGGCGGCAGCCGCCCACCACCATCACCCGTGGTCCATTCTTCTTCCCCAGTCCTAACCCCCCGCCGCGATATCCTTTTATTCTCATCGTAAATTGATTCACGGCCCCGACACGGGCTATCCGCACGGACACACTGTGAAAGTTTCGCCATACTTGAATTATGATACGTGTATGTAAGTCATCGACTACGATCCGGATTCTTCGTCCAATTCGATTCACAATCTCCTAGCTACGTTTATGAATAAATGTTTCCCATCATTCTTTTAATGTACTTTTTAATAACGTGCACGATATTATGGATTATAATATTTTTACATTTTGATTATCTATGCATTTACATGAAAAAGAAAAAAAATCGTTTTACATACATATGTGAGAAAAAGATTAAAATATTCCCCGAATATTGAAAAATGCAAAAGCTCACGATCATTATTAGACTGTGCCTTGCAACGCGCGCGCTTGATTCTCGAGCGAGTAATTTTAGCCTTGTAACGTCGCGCTCATAATTCGGATTTATTCCTTGATGTTCGGCGTTCGAGGGGCAGAAAGGATAATCCTGTGAACGCATTTAGCATTTGCAAGGTTTTCACGCTTAATAGCAGTGCGCATACCTATAACTACCAGACATATTTAACGGCACTTCAATGCAACGACGTATTTAAGTTTGCTCGATACGCCAAGATGCTGAGCGCATTTCGTGCCACGCAATTTACATGTTATTCCGGCGTTTATGCATACATTACCTCGGATTATTCTCGCGTTTCGTTACGTTGTTTCGACGTATTTCACGCGCCATGCATTATTTTCACGCGATACATATATCCACTAATGATACGTTCCACTGAAAAGAAAAGGGAGATAAACAACAGTAATGTCACATTAGATTCGCCGCTTATTGGAACATTTCATTAGTAGTATTTCGTGAAATTTTAATGTAGGATCGCATTTCTGCGTTAAATCGCGAATCGAGATATCACGTTCGATCGCGATACGATAACGACTTCTTCGCGAGATCGGGTCGCGTCGATTACATTTCGAGTAGATTCGGGGTCGGTTGAGATTGCTAGACGAAGCGAAAACCAAGAAAAGTTAAAAGTAAAGTGTCTACGAGTTGTGAGTCGCGCGGGCAACGAATTATACAATTACGAGTTACGCGTTACGGAAAGATGACGGACTACGAGAGACAGAATTACGAGTGAGACTCGTTATAGTGACGTATAGAACTGAGAAAGACAGAGATATATGCCTAAATTCTAAGCAGAATCGTAAGGCTCGTAACATATTCCTGTAAGACATAAGAATTTTTAAGTGCTTATACCTTTATACAATATTTTTGCAGACAGCTTCTTACTAGTCATAAAATTTACAAGAAATCGTAGATATTTACGAATAATCATACGTCTTATGATACATACGCATAAAATTAGAATACTAGTCACAAGTTCTTACAAATTTTACGAGAACACGTTACGAATCTTACGAGTCTGCTTAGAATTGATCCAACAGCCTGTAAAGCGCGACTAAATCCCTGAAGGCTTTCGTATCGCGATATAATAAATTTAGTATTTTTTTTCTTTATTTAAATTAATCGAATCTTTTACTTATTTTTCCGATCTCGCAAATTCCTGAGTCGCATTCCTACATTAATGAGCTTACATGTGTAAATGAATCGTCTAAAGCGAAAAATGTCAACTGTGCAAACGATACTTCTGACAGAATTAAAAAAAAAAAGTAAAATTGTAGTTTATGTTTGTTCATCCCAAATGAAACACGTTATTGCGTGATAATTCCATCGTGACGATCAACGAGAGAGTATTTGGTAAATCCGACTTCCGCTCACCGTTTCGACCAACGAGACTGCGCCGACACAAATCGGTTTAATTCAACATATCGAAGAATGAAACATACGGGAATTCGATTGCAACTGCATCGCTGTTTACAACACGGAGAATCTCTCGAGATTTGAAGTGTTCTCCGATTAAACTCTGGCGTCTCAGCATTTCCTCGCGATCTCGCGTTTCCATCTCACAAGCTTCTGCGAACGAAAGCGAAATCCGAGAGCGTCCGCTTGCTTATCGAGTTGCGCGCGTGTGATACGTCATCATACACCGAGGACTTTGTTCCCGTTCTACGAGGTACACGTTGGTTCGTTTTCAGGGACGAGCGCGGAGGCGGATGGATTATTAGCTTCGAGACGCGTACAGAGACTGCACGAACGAGAATCGCGGACAAAAGGAATGCACAAGTCAGTATTAGTATTAGCATGTTAATTCCATTATATGTTCCGTGAAAACGATAACAGCACAAGGCGGCAAATACGAGGAACAAAACAAAATGTAAAGCGTGAGATATAACACGAACCGAACAGATTTAAGTGAAAAATAACATAGTAGATTGAAAAAATTGTATCGGGATAAAAAATGCATGATGCAATGCATAACATTCTATCAATATAACTTTGAGATAACATAATAGATAAAAATTGCTAAAAGACAGAAGACCTGAAGATAAACGACAGTATAATATATATGTGTGTATATATATATATATATATACTGCAAAAGTATTACAAGTTTTGCAATTACACGGACGTCTCTCTACCCGGGCAGACCTTGGCCGTATTTAACGAGTCGAGGAGCTAACGTATTTCTCTCGGCAGAAACTTTCCTTTTAAGCAAATGCAGAAAGGCGTCGCGCCCTCACGCCTCAAAGAGCGGTGAAATAACGCTCTACAGTGAGAAACGTGCTCGCCAAAGAACGCTTTTAATAGCTTTTTTTTTATTTTTTTCCTCCGTGCCTCTTTTTTTCGAAAAACCAGTCATCGATGTATTCGATGCCGAAGTCAACGTGCACGATGTATCCGTATACATGTATATGATACAAGAAACAAGACTAAACAGAGAGAGAGGGAGAGAGGAGGCGAGAGAAGAGGGGAGGAAGAGGCTTCGCATGCTTCACGCTGTTAATTAGCGATATTCGCAGGGTATTTCGTTTCGTATTTCGAAGCTTCGCACGGTCCTTTCTCGTGCTCAAAAGGCGAACCATCGTGATCGCCGCTTGTTTCCCTTTTTTTCTCCTTTTTTTTATCCTATTGAATCGCCCGATAATGTGCAAAGGGAGGAACGAGACTATAACATCGCGAGAGAGGACAAAAGATAAGCACGAATGACTAGATTTTATAAGGCCCTCATTAAGCTTTTTTTTTCGACGCGCGAGTAATTCTAACGTATAACAAAAAAATATGTAGACCAAGTCGAGAAAAACGGAGACCAAATCGAAAGTCGAAAAAAAGAGACAAGATCCGGGTTCGTGTAACGCTCGTTACGATTGTGTTCCGTTCGGATCATCGTGACCTATTTTATCCGATCTGATAGTTACAAAAAGTCCGGGATAACGAGAAAAATTCTGTTCATATAGTCACACAAAACGTGGATTAGTCACTTTTGTCATTTGATATATTTCTGCTTATTTTAAAGACGTCACGAAATTTTCATCGACCGCATGCCATTTTTCCTGACACGTTTCCTTTTTCACAATTACCTTACAAGTTTTATTTAATATTTTACTCAATTATACCATATTTCTTTCTTGAAATATTTTTTATCATGTTACAGACTGATACGCTAAAAAAAACCACCAAATAATAGCAGCAAATGTTTAATAAAATAATTAAATGTTTGATTAATATAGCCAAAATTAATTTTTCTTTCCTAAATATTTTGTAAATATCAAACGATAATCGATTTCACTAAACATTTAGTGGCTATCACCAAATTCTTTTTCAGTGTATAATTCGATCGTTTGTTTGTCGACGCTTTATTGGTTTGGTCTTCAAAAATTAAATTTAGCTCTCGCACAACATTCTTTTTAAACGATTGAATAAATTATAAGTATACCCAATGGAGCAGTACTACTTAATAAACGCGAAACTGGTTAACAGTAGTGACCAATAAAGCTCGAAGTACACAGCACTTTTTGAGTTACATCCCATTGTATCGTCCGGGGAGTTATGCTCGTAAAGTCGAGTAACACCCAGTGTAACTGACATAATCACGAGCAGAGCGGAGCGTACCAAGTAATACTGATTATACGACGTACTAGAGCACAAAATGAAGGCATGTTCTAACATTTCATCTACGAATAATGATGGTATCTCAAACAGATTTAATCGATCATAAAGAAACTTTCAATTTTATAAATGGCATTGTTGTAGCCTTCGCGCCAAAGAGATAAATTTTTCAAAAAGCATCAACGGCAGGATTTCTTTAGTCTCATCTCATCAGTAAGAAAGTGTGTGCGATGACGATGGAAAAACTGTAAAAGAATTGTGACACTCGGGAGATCAGCGGAGTGGAGGACATAAATCACGAGTTAATTTTTTAAAAAGCACTCGCGGTCGCGATGCACTGCAAATGTGCAATTAATCTTTCCAGTGAGTCGTCTTTGTACAGAAAAACCGCATTCACGTACAATATGTATATATAGCGTATATTTAATTAATTAATTCGCTCGCGAATAGTTTCCTAAGAAACGAAATTCAAACGCTTCTTTTTCAGGCCGTGGTATGCAACTAATAAAGAATGCATGAATTTCATAGCATAGTTTCGAAAGTATGAAAACATTTTCAAGTAATTTTCACTAATTCAAAGTAATTCATGTATTTCATTGATCCGATAAAGTTGAACTTTCTGCTCTTTCAAACGAACAATTTTCTCGCTGCGCGTAAAATTTAATTTTCATTGCGCGTTATCGCCTCTAGATAACCAATTCAATTAATCTCGTAATAATGGATGAAGAAGCAATCGCTCAACGGCATCGTTCAGAAACGAGCAAAACGCCGCGTATAGTAGCAATCGACACGACGGACGGCGCGTTGCTAGTCGCCACACGATCGACCTGCCGATCGATCAGCAATAAACAACAGAATGATCGACTTACCGATGATGCAGCAGAAGAGCAGCAGGACCATTACTCGTAACGACCTCATAGTGTCTTCTTCGCTTGGGATCACGCGCACACCCAACACATACACGTACATTCGACGGATAACTTTTCCTCTCGTCACGTCATAACCGGTGTCTCGAGACCGAGTTGTATCTCCTGCTCTGTCTCTCCTGCTCTTCGTAGGTCTCTCAATAAACTTCCATTATACGATCGCCGTCAACAACACCGGTATTTAGCACTCTTTCGCACCGGCGCTATGAGCGAAGACAAATATGTATGCTCTATCTTCCTCCTGCTCGTTGATTCTTCTCTCTCTCTCTCTCTCTCTCTCTCTCTCTCTTTATCTCTAGCACGTGCGAGCGGTTACGACAATGTCGCGACGATGAAAAACATTGGAATGGCAAAAGCGCAGACACAATCGATACAACGTGCTCGTTACGTCATTACGAATCTATTCCGTTCGCACTGCTGGCGTGACGCAGATTATGCGAGTCGGCGGTTGCAAGTTCACGTTCTTTCGATTGACGAGACTTTCTTCTGCAGACAATTGAAATTCAATAATACACGCACGACATTCGAACTCCGCTCTTTTCGTTTCCCTTTCTTCCCCGTTTCAATCTCGCGGCCTTTCGAGATAAAATTCCGCTACGAAGAAAGATCCGTTCTTATTCGCAAAAATACTGATATTAATTGCATCGTAAACAACATATCAAGCTCGAGATCGTGCAAAACAAATCACGATTCATCTGGTGATGAATCTAAAGAGGCAGGACGTGCAAAAGAACAGTTATTCCTTTCAAAAGAGCGTGCAAAGGAGTGACCTTCCTCCTGCGCTTAACAATGCGAGACGGCTCGCTGTTAATTATGCGTCTCCTCCGTCAGCGAGACTAGCATTAATGACCTACCGCCGTCAAGACTCGTTTGTCACTACACCAGCTCGATGATAATCGCCACGAAGTAGTGCAAAGTGCCTACACTTTTCGGTTCGTTACTTTCGGTTCGTTAGACACTCGCCGATCAGTGGACACGAAACTCACTCTTCGAGAAGGGGAACTCTTTGTCGCGCGAACAATCAAAACTTAGGACGACTTCCTGTATATATTAACTGTTCAGTGATTGTAACGCACGGCACTTGACGGTTATTGTCCCACGAGATGATGGAAAAGCCCACGTCGCTTTTGTTAATTGCCTGGCCTCCGCAGAAATTAAAGGACGTTCTTCTTAGTTTGAAGACCTTAATGAACCAAATTATCGCACAGCGCCGTTCATTCTGCAAGTAATTAAGATATCCGATAACCAGTGATTCTGTTCGATGTAGCCTGGATTCACCGTCGGTCTTCTTTCTCTTCTCCTTCTACTCTTCCTCTTCCAATTCGTTCTTTTTACTTTTTGTCGCACGACCAGCTTCTCCGTTCAGTGTCCAACGTTGTTGTTGCCTAACAAAGTTGGAGCACGATCTAATAAATAGATACGCCAGGGTACCTTACGTGGCGACGATATTGCCGATGCCTGAGTTACAAGCGTCCGATTAGACGACCCGAAGCTTCCAAACTACAACTGCTATCTTGAAATCGAGAACTACCAAATCCTTTCGAGAGATCGCGAATTCTAGATGCTACGTGCGTTCTCTTCATTCTATATCAAAGTCGCGAAGTCGTATTAAATCAAATCTTAGACGATTCGTCATGTCTGAATATTCCAGAAATATTAGTTCCAAGATTTTCGATAATTAGAATACTTTGAGAAGATAATACCGAGATCTTTACGTGCACCGCATTCAGAAAAGAATACAGTATAACTTAATTTTTAGAGATAACTTAATTTTTTTCTCTCAACCAAATGAGATATTCATCTCATTAAGTATAATTAGTAATTATAATATAAATATTATAAATGCATGTGTGTGTGTATATATATATATAAAAGAAAAATTAGTATTATGAGTTTTGTGCAATTAGTACGCTGGTTGAATAAATCGAAAAACATGAATAAGTTTTATCATAATATGAATATTTCAGCACCGTATACTTTACCGTTATTTGCAGCAGCTGACGACGTTAAACTCGACGCGAAAGTTAAATACTTTTCAAGCAATCAACTAGCCAGAAAGAAAGATCGATCCTTTTATGGACGTCACGTTTGTATGAAATGATCGAACATAGTTTCTACTATTCATCGTAAAAGCGGACCTACCTAGAGCTTTACGATATCTAGGATAGACCATACAGGGACTCGATTTAATCTATGCTACATGATGACGTGATGAAAGGTAAGTCGTATAACGGCCCACGATTGGAAACTTTATCGACTTGATCGGATATCTCCATGATACGAATAATCCGTGGAATACGCTGTTACGTGTATGAAGGATTTTTCTACTTTTTACCTTCAAAAATCCTCAACATGCCCGAGATCGTATTATTATCCGCCGGCTTTGCGTTACATGACGGCGGCATCGCGCAACGAAAAAATTGACGTAAGCCATTCATATCGCGATATAAAAGCAATGGATTATTCCGCAAAATTTGCGAGCTAGTACAGCGAACATCTCTTTTACGCTTTTCAAAGTCTCTCTTTACTATTTTTATAGTGAAGCAATCATTTCCGCATTAATACATAATCTCAAAAAATTCCAAGTTAAATTACATCTTCAATAATCTAAAAGCTGAAATTTATTCATATACTTGTTGAATATAATATAAAAAATAGACATCCACAGAGAGTCAAGAAAAATACATTATACGAAATATATAATGCAGGATGCATAAACCCTGCCTTTCTGCACCAACAATAGAGGTCGAGAAAACAAAGTTACAAACAAGTTGCCTGCCGCCAGTCGCTCCTAGGTAAACTCTTTGCGAAGTTGTTGTAAGAGCTTTTGTATTCTATGATTAATACGGGACATCCCGCACGTCGTGCTCAACTCGCGTAGTACGAATGGCTCGCACGCCAATCGATAAATCATTGTAATTATACCTCCGACGTTGGCCTATAACGTTATCTCGCGGGAGCCGAGTTGCACCGAGTTGCAATCGACCGTGGAATCTAAGACGGATTTCTTTGTCGCATTAACGGCGGTTCCTCTCCTCCTCCTCTTTCACACGGGAGAGGCTAAAACCTTTTCTCTATCTTTATATCTGCAGTTTATCTTTATAACTCTTTAAACGTGCTCTATCGCGCGAAACGATACATGGCGCCTGTCGGGTAAGCGTCCGTCTTGTGATTCAGGTGCACCTTTTGAACGCAGACGCCTTATCGTATAACATCTGAAATTGGGTCGCGTATATCAATCCGCGTACAGGGCGGGCCATAAAAAATTCCTCGACTTATTTACGATCCTCGAGCATACTTTGTAAGAAGTTAACAGTGGTGGAGAGAGCCTGTTACCACGCGAGCGGGCAGCCAACGGTGAAAGCACATGCTAAGAGCATTAATACTTATTAACACATTGGTTTTTATCATGGATTATACGATATTTAAATGTCGACGAATTAAATCGCCGCATCACCGGTGAGCAGAAATAAAATGCACGCGGGCCATATTTTTTCCTCAACAGCAGCAGACAGAAAGGATACTCCCGTTAAAGCGATTAATTCGCATTAGTGTCAGTCGGGACCTTTTTTCTGACTTAAGCGATCCGCTCGCGATTTATCTATTCTGTGCAGCAGCTTCGTTCCGCATTGGAAACACACGTTCAAAGGTGACAGCGTAGTCGGTCTAAACAATAGGCACGCGACATCGAGAAGAAAAAATTGATGCCCACGTGCTAATTTGACGGAACAGATATGCGTGTGGGCGGAACGACAAGTCCTATGCCAGCCTGACACATCGACGACAACTTTCGCGGGCGGTATCTTTGAAACTATCCGTACGAGCACCTGCAAATGCATGAGCAGATGTACCGCGCGCGATCCATTAATCAGCAATGCAGTCGACTCTCCAAACCGCGATGCAAATGAGTCGCGTTTGTTCACGTTTCACGATAACAAAGGTCACGTGCACGGGCTCGTGGCAGACACACGACGCCCTGGAAACGAAATCGATCTTTCAGTCTCGCGAAAGCATTGAAAGATCAATTATACTACGAATAAGTTAAGTTCAATCGTTCTTGGTGCTTTTCAGCCTACATCTAGCAATTTGCCAAACCATTTAATCGAAATTATCAGTGTGTGATATTCATAAGACAGAGATCCCTCAATTTGCAAGATTAACGTTGGAGAGAATCATTTTGTGCGAGTAACGGTTTAGTCTGTGAGGTGTAACTAGTCGCTATTCGTTAATTCCGTCAACAGATTACTCCGTGATGACTCGAAACATTAAACGCTGCGAGCTGCTGCACGGGAACCGCAAGACAATTACTGCTTCGGTTGCAGTCGCGGAGCGGAAGTCTCGGAGTCTGGAAAGTCGAAGAGCGAGTGACGCGCAGTACACCGCGGCATGTCCAACTGTTTCGAAATTCGTCGAGTTTCCGGCTGAGTTTCCATGTGGGGTTGAAGACAACCATTAGAGAGGGCGGCAGAGCGAACCCAATGTGTATGTTTTAGAGAGCTTCTCCACACGAAGATTCACAGCGGATTGTCGTTGTTGTCCCTGCGAGATACCGGCGTACGTGCGCCCGTTCAGCATCCCGAGATTAGGGACGACCGCACGAATGCCGGGACGCTTGTCGTATCGACATTCCGAGGAAAATCGACGAATCGCGATCGATTACGTGCGAGCCACGCTGGACCACGTTTCAGCAACACTATTGCGAGAGGAACGTGTGTATCGAGAAAGTCTCGAAATTACTCGCTTGAGAGTAGACTTATTGTGGGGACTTTTACAAAGCGTGTAAAAGAGAGCACGTTCGTTACACTAAACTCGTAATGTCAATAAAAGAGAACAAATATTTGATATAAAGACTACAAAAAAGCGAAAATTGTATATTTTTAGACAAATTATTTTAATATCATTTCAATACAGTAACGAATAAATATCTTGAAATACAAATCAAATATTCAATATTACAATTAAAAATTTATTTACGCAAATTGCAATACGTGATTTCGCTTTATATTCCTTTTGAAGTAAAAAAACGTGTGCTGCGCTAAAAATATTTTCATAAATAAAAGAAAAACATTTTATTTATATGACTTGATAGCTCTAGATATTCAATAATGAATCGCTTTCGCGAATGTGTTATTTGCATGTTCCGACGGAACTAACGGAAGATTCATAAATTTGAAAGAGGCCGAGCAAGTCGCCAGCGCCCGAATAAAGCTTTCGTGTGCGAAAATTTACTCTCGTGAGAAAATTATTGAAACACGCCGTCGGCCATCACGCATATCGCTGACACGAGTCCACGCATTTATAAAGTACCGTCGCGCGCGCAATATATCTTTCGGAACGCACGCAAGAAAGTTGCAACCGCATTCTCTCCCTTTCGTTTCGCGTCTCCTTCGCGCATACCTCCTACATTAACGCGTGAAAGACTTTCATACGTGATGTACACTATTATTCATAGTGTCAAATCATACTCAGTTTGAGTTACTTTTAATAATTTCTATAGGTCGCTACTCCTCCTACGATGTCGTTAATTTAACTAAAACTAAACAATTTAACAAGAAAATGTACATTAACTTTGACTCAAATTTAGTTTACTAAGTGCATACATTAATATAGACGTTATTTACTTTGAAACTAATCACAGAAATGGATTTATTTACATGTTGAGACACATGGAAGTTAAAAGCAACAAAATGATATTTAACTAAAAGAATTGAGTTATTATTCTGATATCTAAAATTTATAAATTTACATTTTTTTTTTGAAAAATTTTATTATTTCGAGCGATAAGTTTCAATTTATCTTATCCATCAGATAAAGACCGCGTTATATTAAATCATCATACATTGCCTGTTACACAAAAATATTGAACAAAATTTATTCATTGCTGCACACTAAACGGGGAAGTAATATTTAACACTGTTCCATTAGCAACAATCAGATTGGTACTATAGATTTTGTAAAAAAATTATATTTTTAGTTAAATCTGAATAATTCAACGACAAATATCAATTCCACCCTATGAAAGATAAATAAGTTACGTGACTCATTCAATTATGCATTTATACAATGGTTCATATTGAAAAACAGCAATTTCACATTTATCACACGTATATACATATAATACACCTAAGTGTATTAATACGCGTCTAATGCTTCGATCGTGCATATTGGATATGGAATATTTTATTATATCGCATCAACACACAATAGCCATTCGAATGCATGGACTCTGGCAGATAGATTTAATAAGTGAAAACAAAAGGAAAATACGATGATGTCGTTAATGTCCTATTATTTATTTATGAAATACTTTAATATTGCAAAAAAGGTTCGAACTCTTATTGATATATCTTATATTCGCAAAAAATATTTTTATCCAAATTTAAAAATTATCAGAGTTATATATATATATATAGAAATGCATGTAATTTTATATAAATAATTGTTGCCAATAATTCTGAGACTTAAAACAGCCGTAAAAATTTTGTTATCCGTCACAACTTCTTAAGAAGGAATGGGAAGGAGGAAAAACCTTTTTAAAATTTCCCGTCAATCTTATATTCACCTCAAGCTACAATTTTCTTACTGTTATCTTCGGTCAAAATATGAAAGAGAGGCAATAGGCTTCTCGAATGTCAAAAATATACGTCACTGTCTACTTTCGCTTCTCATCGTATTTATGATCCATAATACATGAAGCGGTGGATACGTGCGATTCCGCGTGCACGCAATCCAGCCGTTTCACAGGATCGTTTCGATACACGCGCCTGCGAGCATCAGTGCGTAACATTTTTATCGAAAAAGCAATGGCCTCTGCGCAAGGCAAAAGGCATTCGAAATGAAGTAAACGAATACGGTGAGGCCACCTAGACGGCGGCTGGTTCGATGACATCATCACCCGTATTACATTAGCCTACGTAAATGTTCAGCACGCGTGCACTCGCTCGTATGAATACACGTGGATTCGCGCACATTCTCAATTTCTCACGCAACGTCGCACGAATACGCGAACGCGTACATTTTTAACGTGTACATTGTACGTACACGCGGCGAGACTCACTCCGTGTCGTGACAGAAAGAATCGGAGGAGGAGTAAAAGAGCGCGAACGAAAGATCCAATCTCTTCTCTGATCTCTACTGTAAAAAAAAAAGACAGTGCCCGCGTGAGTCGTTAAACTCCGCCGACAGGCGGAGACCAAGATAAGAGGGAATCGACAACGAAGGGTTCCCGACGTAACCACTGCATGCGAATTCTATTTCCGACAGGTAAACGCGGCCGTCGCTTACGTCGTATCAACGCGAGTCAATTTGCACAGCCAACACTTTGCGCCATTGTAAAAATTAACTGGTACATGTGAAACCGACGAATCCCGACTGCGCATCGGGACATATTATTCCTGATGTCGCATAATATCATCTACGAGCACCGCTTTGTGTACAGGATATTTACGAGCGTGATATTTAGACGTGAGATACGAAAGCTGAGATTTTCATGGAATTATTTGTATATTTCAAAATATCAGCACAGAAAAATAAGAAAATTAATATTTATATTTTTTTTCTCTGTGTAATATTATTATTGTGCTCTAAAAAAAGTCTGATAATAGCTACTAAATGTTGAATAATAATTTCAATCAAATGTTCGGTTAATGCAACTAAGTAAGTTTTACCAAACATAAATAATATAATCAACTGTTTGGTAATAATTATTAAATATTTAGAAAAATAAAATTATTTTTAGTTATATTAATCGAACATTTGATTGAAATTATTTCACTCAACATTTAGTAGATATTACTAGACTCTTCAGTGTAAAAATCGCAAGATATTTGCAATTAATAAGGATCGCGAAAGACATTTACTATCCAGACGAATGGCGCGACGTTCGCTAACGATGCATGCCTCGGGCTGTAATATCAAAAGGTGAAGGGCAGCGATTCTCTTAAACCAAATATTATTCCGAGTACGATCGTGTCGCACTACGTGCGTTGCAATTTACAAACGAATTGACCGTGATGCTCAACGCGGTACGGCAACGAGTGGCAGCTTATCCGGATGATTCATAATAGAAGAGGAGAAAGAGAAAGAGTGAGCTAGAAAAAGAACGGAATCAAGATTGTGTGCTATCAATTCTCGGAGAAGGGAGATATCCCCGGGACGAGCGCCGATGCTCTCGCTCGCTAAGCACGCTGTGCCAGGATGGGTGTCTAAGCGCACGTCCGCTAAACAGCTAGATACGTTCGCCAGATAGGAGATACTTATGGCACTTGGGGGTACGAACTCGTGACCGTCGGGACTGCAGGATATAGTCTCGTCCTCTTACCGCCTCGGGAGTGGATATAACCTACGATATAACGGGTATCCATCTCAAGGGCGGAGAGGGTAGGAGCGGAAGCAATTGCTGGAATTGCATTCTGCACGCGCAGAATCATCTCCGTCCTTAGAGGACAACGTTTCAACGATCAAACTGCGATTTACTTTGCTTTCTTTCTCATTCTTTCTGCCCATTTTCCCCTCTCTATCCTTTTCAGAAAAAAAAAAAAAAAAGATCTTCATTTAAAAATGATTAGAGAAACACGATTGCTTTTGTTTGTATGAAATCTCATCGCTGCTAAATTAGCTCTTAACATTGTACGATTTGATTTCAATTGAATCGTAATACGATTTTCATTTGATCTTCTTTGCGCCACAAAATGTTTTATCTTCTTCGTATAAAGCAACGTGGAAATCGCCGCAAACAATCCGCTTATTGTTTAGAATTCGCTCATTCTACGCGTGCACGTGTAAACCACATAAATTTTGACTACGCTCGGCGGATTATATAAGATATTCATCCGTATGAATTTATATCGCACCGGTAATTCCTCGCGATATCACCTTGCCTTTACAGAGGCTTTATAAAGTATCCCCCACCCCCTCCTTTCACCGAATCTCCAAAGTAGAAGTGTATTCTGCGATATAAGGGACACCCCAAATCCTCGTTTCTCGCACACGAGGGAAAATTTCTTGGAGAGTAGCGTGGTTGCGTCATTAAAGCGAAACGGATCTCCCGCATCGCTGATCACGCGCCTCATTGAATTTTGATTATGTTCCAGCGGTGACTCCGCGTAGTCACACGCTTGATGACAAGCACGAGCGCTAATTGGAAATTTAGATAATTGCATCTACATAGGTATAGATCGGTATCTTAGTTAGTCGACACAATCGTCTCGACGGGATTAAACGACCTCGTTACAATCTGCAGATACGTTGCGGCCCACCTTGGAGTCTCACGAAGCGACGAGCCGATATGCTTTCCAGACTGATCGCGAATGTAACCCTTAGAGAACGGCATGACATTCACCCAATACTTAACCCTAGCTATACGCACTGAGGTCCCAGAAACCTCAGTGCAATTTGCTAAATCGAGATTTTTTCGTGTTTCTAAACTTTTATTGTTCTTTGAACCTATATATACGTATATATCTCGAAGCTCCTTAATTCTATCGACTTTTACACATTATGGACTTGTTTCTTAATCAATTCTCCATCGATTGAAAAAAAAATTAATTGAAATATGTTCATTTTTATGGAAGTTATGGTAACAAATATGGATAGGGTTCCAGAGACCCGAGTATGTATATCAAGGGTAGAAAAAAAGTGTGTATAGCTAGGGTTCATATTTCGATATATTTCATAACATCATAATAAATAAAATAAGTATACGTGATATATTTTGTGCATGTACGCGAGATAATAAACTTCTGCGAAATGAATACGACTGTTTTTTCTACATTATAATTCACAAATAGTTTTTCCTTTTGGTACATTTGATTAATTTGACGTTGATTAAAATAATATCAAATTGAAAAGTAATATTTAATTTAAATAAATTGACAAAGTGCATCAATCTTCATTATCAACGCTTTATATAGAAATTGATATAGAAATTGATCAAGCTGGTCATCAAACACCTATTCCCGGCTATTTTCTTTCGCGAGTTAATCATTAAATTAAATTTAAATTTAAAATGACCGAACTACTGCAGGTCATTTAAATAGCGTAACCACATCGCGTAGCAAAATTGTACATAGAAAATTTTCAGTTATCATTCAAAATTAAACTTTTGATTATCTTGAAAATAACATTTTCAAGTGTACTGTTAAAACAGTAGAATATATATAATATCGCACAATTTAAAGCTATTTTCTTTATAAATGATTGGTAAATCGTAAAGTTAATCTTCTTAATCTTCCTAATTAAAAAATCAATATATCCAATTACGAAAAACTTCGTTTCAACTTGAAACATTGTCAATAGCGTATAACGTTGCATTTTCTTTAAATAAATTTCGATATTAATCCACTGCATCAGGCGCAATTGAAGCGGAAGTGCTCGAAAAGTGCAAGAACAGTGTGAATTTTTCACAAACTTCCGGAGCGCGAGTCTGGGCCGATAAATCGTCGGTGAATTTCCTATTCGATATGCGTAGAGAGACCGAGATGCACGGTTGGCACGGCACACGGGGGAATGCATATGCACTTAACGTTAATTGAGTCAGTCCATCCGATTGGAAGCTAACGCGCCATATGAACGAACCGTGGAATCGTTTGTCGCTTCGACGAGTCGACGATTAGCCACCGCGCTCTCGAGTGAGCTTGGCGATCGGAATCGACGCATTGACTCTACATGTCGACGATGGCCCCATCGATTAAACTCATTGTCACGATTTCCTGCTTCGTCCTGAGAATCCTGCGCGAACGATGGCCGCAGCGAGCAGCTCGAAGTCCGCTCGAAGCGATCGATGTCCTCTCTCGCATATTATACTTCGGCGAATCGATCGGTCTGACGAAACTACGTGCCCTTGAGCTCTTATTATCTCGCAGCATTGACGCATTAATTGATCACAATCATCCAGTCAAGATTGAGAACAGAATACGGATCGTAAAGCAACAACAGTATGAAAATTACTCGATATTATTTCTTTTTACGATAATATATCGAAAAAAAGATAATCGTATTCTGAAGATAAGCGATGTCGCAATCTTCACGAAAATCTATCATGTTATTCCAATATTCTATCAAATGCATAATATACAAATTATATTATACTGCAAGAAAAATGTACTAAATTTTGATAAATATTTGTTTGGATAGTACTAGCTGAATATTTACTAAATGTAAACATATATTTATTTGATACAAACAATGTTATATCGTAAAATTATAATAGTATTATTCAAGTAAATACTTATTAAAATTTAATACATTTTTCTCAGTAAAAATAAGTCTACGAATTTACTATCGTATATTAATATTTCCAATATCATATATATATATGTATATATACATCCAAAATTAATTCAATATACATTTGGTAATACTGCGGTGTAGTGTATGATGCCGTTCTATATTTCCAGCGCCAAAGAATGGGAATTATCAGGCGTGTATCTCTCTCTGATGGCGAAATATTAAATTCCAATATCAAATTTTGTGCGTGCCATCGCTGCGTAACCAATAGATGCGACTCCCACGCTATTTCGACTGCTATTTCGTAATCCACTGACAGTACTGCTATTCTATTTCGAATTCGGAACATCGTATTATTGTTATAGTTTTGAACTTTCAAGAGAGAGTATATATATTACCGACGTTTTCCATTGGGCAGTGAAGAATAATACAAAGCTTTTCGAAATTTTACTACGCAAAAAAAAGAAGAGATAATCGCCTGGTGGGGATCTGTAGATACCATAGCATCGGGCATTTTAGCATGATATTTCGCTTTCAACAATGATTGATAAACCACACATATTCTCCGATGCATCGCTATCGGTGGCGCCGCGATAAAAGCTGTGGGTGAGTTAAGCCGATGAAAGATACGAAGCGTAACGGTGCCATTGGCGGTCTCGCGTACCGTGGAGAATTTGGTCGTGCATCATCGCGCGGCTCGCCAGTCGACCACCGTCGTAATTGCCAAATTTCGTTGACGGAATTAAGAAACGTAGAAAGAAAGAGAGCGCAAAGTGCTGTAATCTACGGGAGATTTTAAAAGTCGGCGATAAATTACGCCACGCGGCGCATTACGACTGTCACCGGTCGTCAAGCATCAAAAGGCGCACCGTTAAAAGGTAAAAAGCCAGAATGTTCGACGCGAAGGTCAAGTATTTATCTTAATCAAAGAGAAATATTAGGTGCATTTTACTTATTTCGCGAGAGGACGAAAAACGCCAGCCATTCGCCGGATGAAAAGAGCGAACGATAGGTTGGGATGAGTGAAAAAGAGGAGGGAGGAGGAAAGAACGAGAGAAAGGAAAAAGGAAGGAAGCGAAAGAAATGGAATGCACCCAAGCGCGAAGATTCTTCCTCGTCCGTGTTATCAGGCATGATGTCGTCGAAATAAATCTTGAGGCCTGCAACGTTCTTTTTCACGGTACATCCGGCTCGCCTCGACTCGCCACGAAAGTATGTTATACGCTAGCAAAAACGAAGCTAATTTCGCTGTTCGAATACACAAGGCGCCAGGGGCTCTTATCGTCAAAGAGGGAAATGGACTTATCGTCGAAACAGATTAAAGAGTACTTCACACATACAAAGTTTCGTGATAACAAAAAATGCCTGAAATTCCTCACTAAATTAAATACATTAAATATAAATGAAAAATTTCTTATTGCGCAATTATCTTTATTACGCGTATAAAGTGACACGATATTAAAGCTGTTTTATGAAATTGTTTACATGTTCTCGTCGTACGTCATAAAAAAATCTGCTTTGCAATTCTAGTAGTAGTTCATATTAAAAATCTCATTCAATATTTACATATAAAATAATACATTAACATTATATGTTATTATTACCAATATAATCTATAAATTTTCATACAAAGAATGCCGCAAGTAATAACGTATGTTTTCTTGATTTATATATAATTCAACTATAACTCCAAATAAATAAATGATTCTTTTGGATTATTCCGTTTTGCGATATCTATCAGTTTTGCGATTATATTATATACAAGCACTCTTATAATTAAACGGCCGTATTACTTTCATACTTGCGACCGGATATTTCTTTTTCGCGCTTTCCAGCCCTTTCCGGCTCTTTCTCGAGGCGCGACCTCACGGCGTCATGAATAAAAAAGTAATCGACGCCTAAGTGCAGTAACAAATCTTCGCGCGGACCTGCTTCTCGACCTGCGTTTTAATCTACATAAGAGAACTCTTTAAAACGCAATCGCGCGGACACGTCTCCGGCTGATCCATTTCATCCGGTTAATCCCTGCGGCTGCATCAGCACGCCCCGAGATACAGAAGCATTAGCTTTTGTATAAGCGTCGCGCTTTGCAGTCGGATTTGCACGCGTATTTGAAACCGGTGCAAACCACTCCTTAAGAGAGAATCATAATTTAACGGCCGTACGTGGCAAAGTCCAATTTATGACCATCCGGCTTTTGCACGAATCGCCAGTGATTTTAGTTTCACGACGAGCACAATATTTTCGATAAATCAAAATTAAGTCCTATTAATGTAAATATTTTAATGTGTCCGTAAATGAATGATTAAGTGTTCTCTTATTATAAGAGATTATTTTAAAACTGTTTCAAAGAGATCTGTTACAAATAAGACACAAGATATTACAAGTATCACATTGCGCACATGCACTTCCTTCCTCTTAGAATAAATAAATTCCTTAGTTTTTCGAGATATTAACATGTCCTTTCCGCTTGTCTTGTTTCCCTGAATAACGCGGTTTCCTACTTGGGCTTGTTTTACGCCTGTCAGCCCAATTGGCACGATTTTTCTCGGGAAGCCCTGAATTTTTCAACGATATTGCGACCCCACGAAAGTTCCCCTATGGTTCTCTCGTTACGCGAAATATGAGAGGAAAAAATTTTCAATCGCCAACGCACGGCTTGTCACAGTTAAATTATCGATTTGTAACGATCGTTATCTATGCGTACGAGCACGTTACGCGTTCGGTATCGGATCCCGTAAAGTGACCGCGTGTATGTTGGCCGCGCTTCCGGGCGCATACGAACCACCGAGTTTCGCATTTCACGTTCGGGGCGCCTAACAAATCCGCATTACTGAACTTTGCCCGATATCACTGTGCGCCGCGTGCGACCGTTTGGCTCCGGCTTGTCATCGAAAATACCTCTGCGCGTGACAGACCGTTGATTGCCGCCCAAAGACCAAACGACAAACCCGCGAATGTTTGTGAAAAATTTTTTATCTCTCTCTTTCTTTCTCTCTTTTTCTCTTTACTGGCAGAAAAAAACGCAATAACCCAATTTGTTCATTTCAGTTATCTACGCGCGCCAATCGGATTTACGCAACAGATCGATCACAATCCATTACGTTTTGTACATTTTCAGCTTAAATCGATGTTGCGTTGAATGGTCACGCAATATTACAATATATAGTATATCTTTAATTATCTAAATCTATTTGATTCTATGTATTGTTATCTGAATATATATATTATTATCTGAATATATTTGATTTTAAATTTATGTATGCATATATATGTGCTCAGGGCTGGAGACACGTATTTGAAATACTTTTATTTAAAACACAGTATTTGCAATACAAATGTATTTTGTATTTTATGTTTCAGCGGAGCACATAACAATTACGTATTCCGTATTTAAAATCAAAAGATTGAAAGCTTTTTGTATTTTGTAGTTCAATTAATAAGATTGATTGTCTCACTCACACACGATACACACACACACACACACACACACACACACACACACACAAAAATCTTAGTATTTGAAATATGAAATACAAAATACAATTGTCTTACTCTCTAAATTTCTTAGAGTGAAATCTCACTCCAAAAGAGTTAAAATACTGTCCGCACTGAAAAAGAGTGAAAAATTTGTAATCTTGAATTGAATAAGAGTGGCAGATTTTCATTTTTTTTTTGGAGCGAGATTCACTTCCAAAAGAAAGTGAGATTTCTTTCATTTGAAATGAATTTCACTCCAAAAGAGTAAAAATTTGCCACTCTTATTTAAGAGCATTATTATGGCAGCATTTTAACTCTTTTGAAATGAGATTTCATTCCAAGAAATTTAAAAGAGTACAAATACTATTTTCCAAATAAAAGTGTTTCGAATACATGCCAGCCCTCTATGTGTGTGCTTAATATAATTTTCCGTAGTTATGATCAAATATATATAGAGAAAATTCAAAGCAACATGTAAAATCGTGCAAAGAAATTCAATGATACAATTAAAAATTCGACAAATTGAATCTTCGATTCGAACAATCTTTTCGCGTAAACGACAAAAATTTGGAATTCAAACGATGTTTAAGTGGCGCAACGTCGCCCGCATATCAAACCACGACATTGACAGCAGAACCGAACGCCACAGCGTAGAAAATTTTCCACAAACTGATTCATTCTCCGATTCACGTTCGAATATATATATATATATATATATATAAAAGAGAAACGAACAAACGAGATGAAATCGGGAGAGAAAAGAGAAATACGCAATGCAAAGGGAGGAGAAAATCAAATGGCTTCCTTGTTTAACCAAATCCGAATGCGGATGCGTCCGACCGCGGTCGCGACCGAGAGCAAATGCCAGCTGTGAAACGTGATCTGTTTACCTCGTGCAAGAAAGTGGCGGAAAAAATTGCACCGTTTCCACGGCGAACGCCTGCCGTCAAAGGTCGAATCGAGTCGAATAACATCGGGCGCTCGCGTCAATCGGCGCGTATCGTCAGTATGGCTTTATCGCTGTGGCCCTAATTTGTTTCGAATCGCAACGAACACGATCGAGCGAACACGCGTTTTGGCTCTCTCTCTCTCCCCTCTCTCTCTCTCTGTCTTTCTCTCTCCTCTCCAACGCACTCGCAGCATCGTTTGATGAAAAAACCTACTGGCACGGAAATACCGTCGACAGACAGATAAAACGAAACTCGACGCCTCCGCCTTGCGATTTATGAACGATCTATTTCCGGAATGTGCGGTGTGCCAGAGATATCACGCGTATACGTCCCTCTCATCCCCATGGATCTTTCAACGAATTCGGAGCGGATGTTAAACAGTGATGGACATTGACTTTTCTCTTTCGGCAGTTTTATAAATTGCACTTGTAATTAAGATATGATAATTGTGATGATACGAAACCCTCCAATTAAAATTCCATTGAAATGAGTTAATCCAAGCTACAACGTAAATACCAAAGATAAATTCTAAATATTTCGATTAAAGAAAAATATAAAAAAAAGGACTGATAATCTAAGTATCAAGTAAAATATCTGGATAAGAGTGTCTATGCAAATTTAAAACTTTGTATATGATTTTTTTTTATTTTCAGAAAATCAGGTTGATAAAAAAAATTATTTTTTTTATGTAATACATAGTCCGGTTTGTGCAGAGAAAGAGTTAAATGACGCATTTCGTCGTCCTCATTCCCGTCAGGTTTCTCGACGCACGTCTGCATCTTTTACGTTCTTATCAAAAGTATCGTCGATCAGTAGCTTGTAGTACGGATTATATCAGAAATTCCCGATACTATGCATGCGTTTGTCCGGTGAATATAGAGAGTACGATGCCCGTTTCTTCCTCTTTTTTATTTTTGGATCCCGCGAACGGCGAAACTGCGCACCGCGAGAAGCTAGCAAAACGTGAGTTATGAATACGAGAGTCGGGAGTGCAAACACGTCGATACTTTCTATCTCCGAGCAAACGTTTTTCTACTGTTCTCTTCCTTTTAATTTTTTTCTAATGTCTCTACTTTTCTAAAGTTCTCACAGAAGTTGCATGCAAACTTGAGAAACGAGCTAACGCCATTCCTTGACTTGTTCTTTCATCTTGCCGGTAGACTCTTATTATAGAAATATACGCACATCTTTACTGTCTGGAGACACGATAGTGTCTGAGTTATAGTTAACTCGAAATGGATGAGTCAGAAATATACCGCTAATTGAATTTGTATGGAATAGTATGCTTCCGAAAATGCACTCGACCAATATAAGTACAGCCGACAAAAAAAAGAAAACGATCAAACCCGACAATCTCTGTTTTAAAATTTCTGTCTTGTTAACTTCGCTTTTAGTTGAACATTAAAAAAAAACATTTCTAATTATAGTGTTCAGTTAAAACAGAATGATTCAAAAGAGATATGATTTACACAATAATTAAAAAAAAAAAATTTACTCAATCTCATTATATAATTCCAGGAAATATTGTATCCACTAATACGATTCTCCACACTGAGAGGAAAAAAATGATTGCAATTACCATAATTTAACTATAATTTATAGTTATTTTCGGTGCCGACTACATATTTTTTGTAGAACTATAAATATAATTTATTATTACTAACATAATAACTATAAATTATTTTACAATTATGTAATTATACGAATACCAAACATTTTTTTCTCAGCGCATAAAGAAACTCGTGGACACAGTTTCACGCTTACTAAGTAAATTACTTAATAAATTCTTCATTGGCCAATCACTGACCAGTCATCGCATCGCAGGTTGTCGAACTTGGCGACTCGCGAGAATGCATCTGCTTTATACGATAAAAAAAACAGACTCTGTCCGCGATTGCATATTGCATTGCCACCGACTGCGTCGTAACTGAACGTCCAATCTATATTGCGATTGTGCGAATCGCGATAAGATCCATTCTCGAAAACGCGTCGGGGTCCGATAAGATACTCGGATGTACTGGAAATCTGGTCGGCCCACTGATTAATCACCGAATGCCCATCCGGAGGTAGTCTCTTGATTTATAATACTAACGCATAAATCTAACTGCGTACGATGGAAGTTTACGCGCAAAAACGCAACTGTTGCCTTTTACGTAACGGATGGAAATGTGAATCGAGTATGAAACTGATCTTTCTCTCTCTTTCTCCGTCTCTCTCAGTTTGACATTAATCTTACCTAAGATAGAATTCAGGGTCAGTGATAAATCACGGTATTGCGTCATGTAGCACTATTTCAATCAAATATTTCATTCCATTGATATCATATCGTATTACAGATATAAATATGATGATTATTATAGATATAAATGTCAAACAGACATAACTATGTCGAGAGTAATTTTTCTGAGGATAAATATTAATATAAAAAGATATATGTTGCAGAAAATTAATTGATACATTATTTTGACCTTTTTCAAAAGAGATAGCCATTTACAAAGTCAACTTAAGTTATTTTCCCGT
The DNA here is from genome assembly GCF_001594055.1 of Mycetomoellerius zeteki. NCBI lineage: Eukaryota > Metazoa > Arthropoda > Insecta > Hymenoptera > Formicidae > Mycetomoellerius > Mycetomoellerius zeteki. Next base: position 2,103,872 of record NW_017257184.1, read on the forward strand.
TTTATCGTTGAAATATCTTCGCCCGAATTGGGAAAGCGTCGATGCGCGAACAGCTGGAGCAATTCGTTCGCTGTTGGAGAACGGACACCCAGAGCACGCCGCCGTACAGCCCATAAATCCACGTCGTGAACTTAGCTGCGATGGCTAAATGCCACCCACGTAACCCGACCTAAGCTAACGTTAACGAGTGTGTCCGTCGCGATACCGCATCGCGGGTCGCAGCGCCATCGCGATAATCGACCTTTACTATTTCGAGAAGGCACCTAACGTAAACGCTCCAATTATCATCGCTCGCTGAGCTCTTCGACCATTCTCTATGTATGACCGACGCTTTGTCCACGAGACGCTCACAGAAAGGGAGAATGAGAAGCCCGGAGGGGATTCCCCTGACCCCCCCCCCCCTCCCCCCCCCCCCCCTCTCCCCATCTCTGTATCGCACCTCGACGTGCACGGTAAATGCTCAAAGCGAGAAGCTATTTTCAGTTAATGCAAAATAGGGGAAAACGGAAAATCCGCACGGTACCCTTGTCGTTGATAAACGGTTTATTACTGCGTCGTGTCATAAATTCGATAACGATCAATGTCTAAGCGTATTACGTAAAAGAGAGGTACGATCTGCGTTTTGTTTCTATTTTGAATATTCGCATAATCTATTGTGTAGACCAGATTAATTGTAAGTCTCTAACAGTATTCGTTTATGCAGCGTGCGACATTCTTTGATAATCTTCGATAACGCGACATTCGACTAATCCGATTTAGATGTGAATTATAATTTAATCGATAAATTAAGTTATATAAAAAGAATAAAACTGGATGAAAAAATAAATAGACAGAATATTATTCGATACGCTGTATCTAATTATCGACAATGAAAGCGAAATAAAAAGATTTCATCGTGCAAATATGATCGAGAAAGTGCGAAAGAATTTCAGCCTTCGCTATTCTTTTTAAAGAACGATCTTCGCTTCGTCAGCTCGCCGTTATTAAAATTACATCAGCATCGACGTTCTACTTAATTGTTTCGTAGAGTTCTGAGAACACGATGGCGAATAATTCGTTCACCGTCAGCTGGTTTAAGTGTACGTGTTACACAATGGTGCTTTATGTGTGCTAGTACCAGATTCACGTAGACCTCTCACTTAAACCTTATAGTGAGAAAATAAATAGACAAAGTACTATTCCACATATTATAATTTTCTGCGGTTTGAAAACTCTTTGATTCAAAAATATTTGACAAGTACGACGGAAAAATTAATTGTTACGAAATGAAATAAGATGATGACTACCGCGAATTCTCTGAGACTTGATCGTCCGTTTAGATAATCTCGATATTTGTCAAGAATGATGAGATCGGAGCAAAATTAAATATACCATGTGCGACAAAGATAACGATGTATTTCGGACGCGCTTACATCATTTTATTATTATTTTCCTATGTTGTAAGCTCAATTTTAATGGTAAACAACAATGTTACTTAGTAAAATTTATCTTTCCGCTTTTACACCTCTTCCTTTCATGTATTGAAATGTATATGATAATGCTTTACACGTGTGCTTCTATTTTAATCCATCGTCTCGTTTGCCTTTGCAACATGTTTAACTTTACCTTCTCCTATACCTACACATATGTGCGTGTTCCAACAATAGCATGCTCTCGTTACATGACTCGGAACTAATTATTTCGCAGGATTTAATTTATTAAGATTAATAATCTCATATTATTCTTAAGAACAGGGACTAAGTTTACCCGTAATTTACCGATTCTTATTACTCATAAAAAAAATTTCATAGAAATATGGTATATATGCAAGTACATTAACATATATAATATATATATATACACATATATATATAATTCACATTGAATTATTTAAACATTACAGATCTAGCTCCGACCGGTATAGGCATTTTTAATTTCTAGTTATTGATTGTGTTTTCATAAAAAAAAATATGACGAAAATAAAACACAATTATTTATCACGAGAAAATGAATGTGGCTTACATATAGCTTCTAACATATTTTTTTTCATATTTCGAGTTTACATAAAAGGAAGAATAATTCGGTTCTTTAAATATCACGAGATCTCTCGCGATTGCTCGCGCAGATCGTTGCGTGGTCGCAATCGTTGAAAGCCTTCGCATGTGTCGAGCATGTTTTGACGTGAATTTAACAGATCATAAATTTGCGTCGCGCGACGTATAAAAATGGAGATATTATTGCCCTATTCGCGCTCCCGTGAACGGGCCGAGAGGACCGAATCGAGACCGAACCGCGCGGCGCTCCTCTTCCGCGTTAGTCAATTCTGACCGCCACCTGTGGCTTCGCGCGCGCGTCTTTCACGGCCACCTCGAATTCCTACGTCGTCAACCGCCTTCGAAAACCGCGTGCCACGACACACGCACACACATAGAGCAGAGATAGACAAGTACTACAAGGCGCGGCGCGGCGCCGCGCTCTCGCAGTTAACACCTCGCGAAAAATAAACATATCGTGCTGCGATAAGCAGAGCGGACGCGCGCGGTCTTCAAGGCCATCTTTAAAATTCCAGTTCCGTTTCAGATCGTTCGATATGAAAATGGAAGAAGAAGAAGCTCAGAGAGATTTGAGAGATAATCGAACGTAAAACGCGGAATAACACAGACAATTCTTTCTTATAATGAACTTTCGTATATATTATACCATAAATTTTAAAAATTGCGTGTTATTATCAAATAAAGACGACCAAAAACGAGCAATTTGGACATATTAAATTAATACATTATATATTAAATTTTAATACTTAAAATCATATACAAAACTGAAACCGTTTCAACTAACACAGAGTCTTCATTAGTTCATAAATTAATAATAACAAAACGTAATAAGATAGTGCAATTTTACATATTAAAGTAATAATACTCATATAAAGTAATAATCCCATCCATACAGTAGGGATATGTTCGTCCTCGATCTCACGTAGAATATCTTTCCAACATATGCGGACTATATTTTGTCAAGACATCAACGAAAATTACCTTTCCAACATTTGCGGATTATATGTTATTAAGACATCGACGAAAATTATTCAACTTGCTGAAGATGATTTGAAGAAAAACCGAAACGTCCAAGAAAATTGTATCGACACCCATGGTAGATCAATATATTATGTGAATATCACTCGAATTTTTGTTATATAATTTGCGCACCAATTTCCGCGCTGCATTAACGCTCTCATTGCCCGTATACTTTATTATTTTTTTTAAAGTAATAATGTTCGAATGTGAGAGTTGATTTATGAAATGTTATTTATCGTAAAATTAAGCACTTCTTTTACGAGTGTAATAAATTTTACGTTGATATTTGTAAACCAAATTTGTTTCTATAGACTTTATATATTGTTGCAAAAAAGTTACAAAACTATTAAGTGTTTGCATCGCAATCAGTTTTATTGCATTTTGCAATTATTATTAATTGATATAGGGGAAGACCGGGGCTAAGTTGGCATTTGAATTTTGAGTGACAAATATATATCTTGTGAGTTCCTAATTTATATCGTAGATAGCATCTCGTGCGTCTTCTTTATCAACGAAGTTTGATTAGTTTAGGTGAGCTGCCGCGTTGTTATGATGTTTAGTCAAACGTGTTTTCGATAGTCAAAAGTAATTTTTGCGATTTCATTTTCCGAACACATCATTTTTTGTGTATATGGATGAAATGAAGTTGCAAACACCAAAACTTTTTATTGCCATCTTGTAGTCTTATAATCACTCTATAAAACGCTAATAATCATTTGACTAAAATCGTTTACTTTGTTACTGAAAATTACAATTGAAAAAAACCCACTTAGCCCCGATCTCCCCCCACATTCAAATATTTATGAAACATTTCAAAAGATAATGCGATGACTGATAACACGACTGCGAGACAGAGAATTAATGCACGTTGCGAGCGTCACGTCGCGTTTAATCGAACAATCGCACTGAAAAAATTTCCCGACAGATTGTTGCTCGTCGAAAGATGAGAGGTGACAAGGTAATTTCCTTCGAGCGAGATAAAAGTGTCGGATAACAACAGACGCACGATTCGATTGGCAATTTCTCGACTACCATTGGCATTTTTATTTTATTTATTCCGGATTTTATGCAACGATATGGATGAAAGATCCCGAAAAGATTAGTTTTATCTCTCGCACGCGCGCGCTCACGCGTTATCTCCGGGACCGTGCAGTGAAGCGCAATTATTTTCGTCCAGTGTCGACAACGACGACGGCAACGACAACGACTCAATCGATCTCTCGTGTCTGACAGCGGACTAACAGATAGGCACCGGCGCTGTCAGTCGAAACGCTACCAGCTACGCGCAGACGAACCAATAATGTAGAACCGAACGCGAGCACAACTATACGTAACGATATCTACTGACACAATAGGTCTGTTCGCGTTGCTTGAAATCTTCAAAAATTTGTGCGTTTAAAACGAGATAAATATAGATTCGGGTGTTGAAAAGAATTAAAGAAGATACTGACATGAGTGCAAAAAGTGCATGTAACGCGAATAAATCTAATATTGACAATACCTTTGAAAAATTTGTATTAAATTCAGTACAAGATGAATACGTTAGAAAGTTACTTATTTATTTATTAAATATTACGTAAAAGAATAAACACAAAAAAGTATTCTTGACACAGTTTGTAAACAAACCATGGAAGCATTTTTTTCAGTAAAATTGATATTTATGATGTGTTAAATTAACACATTTTATTTATTAATTTTAAAATTTATGTTTTAAAACACATTATTTTATGTATTTGTTCATTTACTAATAAATTATTATTTTAATGTTAAGAAATGTTGAATATCAATTTAATATAAAATTTTCAAATAAAAATCACTTTATGTTAAATTAATACTCAGATGTACTAAAAAATCAACGCAAAGTTTTAACAAGGATTTGAATGGACCATTTTTAACAGAAATACAAAATGTTTTTTACTGCAGTGTATAATACTTTCGTATGCGATATTTTTCAAGAGAGAATACAGCTCTTAATCACAATTCAATTTTTTTTAAAATTTCTTAAGAGCATGATTAACTTACAGTCTTAAAAATCTCTCCTATTTCATCTATTTTTTTTTATTTCATGAATGAAATTAGTTGATTTGACTTTTAAATAATTCGAATGTCTAAAGCACTTCTTCTCGCGTCTCTTTATCATATCAATAGCGATCGTTGCCGGCAGAAATCTTACTACACGAAATAACCGTCTGACGCACGGCTCTATAAAGAATTACAGACGTATATATATGTAACAACAATATTACGTATTTTTGGAAAACTGCGCTCCACAGGTTTTTAATCCAAATTGAATGTCTGAATGTCATCGTATGACAGAAAATATTGTTTCTGAAAACATGTCACGAACCGCCACGAAAAATTATGCTGAGAATTTATCGACTTCGATATTTCTAGTTGGGAAATATAAATAAATCGAAGCACAACGTAGCAGTGTAGTTATGTGACAGCACTGGCGGATCCATGGTCATAATCCCCCCCTAGGAGTCTCCTTTTTTAAAAATTTTAAAGCAAATTATATATATATATTTCTGAAATGCTTGATCATAATTTTGATAATCCAAAAATATTTTTTAATTCAAGAAACTCCTAGATATGAAAAACATAGATTCTATTATATTATTCTTTTTTTATATTAATATAATTTTAAAAGAACATTAAATTTTTGACCTATTACGAATTTAATTAATTTATGATGGTAGAGGGTCCAGGTTAATGGAGATAATTTTAAATAAAACGTTTTATAATAAATTGTACATTTAAATCATACTTTTTCGATGTAATAATTTAAATAATAATTTAATATTCTATTTTTTTAAATTTGATAATTAAAAAATTTCGCTCGAGACACACCAATGGCCCCCCTTTGACAAATTTCTGGATCCACCAACGTGTGACAGGAGGCTTAATATCGGGTCACTTACAATTAATTCATCGCGTTTTTATCACTTCGAAATTAGTCGGGCCGCCATGAGACTCCGCATACTGACGTTTCTGCCATCAGTCGCGTTAAACGTAGAGACGTCAAGATACGATGACGAGAACGCGTGTACGTGTCGCGTCGCAATTTTCGGCATCACTCTCAATCTCTCGGCACCGGCAACATCGACGCGCGCGTGTTTACGCCGATACTTACTACGCACTGTTTTCGCCGGCGAAAACGTTCTTGTCTCCCAACACAAGCGAAGCGTCGTCCTTCGTTTTCGACGTTCGAGGTCGTCGATGTCGAATGGTAGCGGTGAGCCTCACCTGCGAGTTCCCTTTGTCCCTCCGATCGGCCCTTTTTCGGGGGACCTTCGGAGAAGTGAGGCGCACGCGAGACCGCGCCGGGACTCGCTTTTGCAACCTTGCCCTCAATTACTTATCCATCAATGTTCGCGTTTCGTATTACACACCTCGGCCGGTTCACACACGGTAATCGCTAATCGCGATATCTCCTCCCTTTACTTATCGGTTCGTTCGTTCGCTCGCACGCGCGACGAGCAATCGCAACACTCACGCGAGGCGCGAGCCGGGACTGACTCGAGGCGCGACTAGTCCGTCGGTTTTATACGAGTGACTGGTTTCCCCCGGCGGCACACGACGCGTATGTACGCGTCGAAGGAGCAGCAGCCACCGGCCGTATGATACCTGGCCGCCGGCTGCGCCGCTCCGATGATCCAACTGAACGACCCGAAATTTCCTTTGCCATTTGCCGTTTGCAAAATCGCTTCTTTCTTTTCTCTCTCTCTCTCTCTTTTGTTTTTCCTTTTCTCATTCTCATCAGTAAACCGACAAGTAAACCCCAGGGAACCGAATTTCTTAATTTTTTACAATTTCTTACTCTCTAAATGACTTGGAGTAAAATCTAACTCCAAAAAAAAGGAGTGAAAATCTGTCACTCTTATTCAAGAGTGTAAATGTTCTCACTCTTTTTCAATAGTGGCGGTATTTTAACTCTTTTTAGAGTGAGATTTCACTCCAAGAAATTTAGAGGGTCGAAGTATGAAGAAATCTTAATTAATTTTAGCTTAAATTGAATCTTTCTCAATTAAAAAACATTTTTGTTATTTTACATAAATATCCAATTTAAGCTATAATTAATAATAAATTTCTTCACTTTGACATAAGAAACAACTGTAAAAAGTTGAAAAGTAAAAAATTGAAGAAAAATCGGCGTCTAATGTTATTTGAAATTTATTTGTTAAAGAAAAAAATGTTTGCAAAGACCATAATAATTTAACTATAATTTATAATCTTTTTAGGACACTATATATATTTACAGTTATTTTAATTATGCAAATATAATCAATTGTGCTGTTAATAATAATCTCACACATATATTTGAAAATCTTTAGTTTTTTCTTAATATTTTTTAATTATTATTACCACATATAAGTAGTAAGTAAATTAAAAAAATAGTTATATTTACTACAATTACTATTACATTTTTACTGTATAAAATTGTTTATTTTATTTACCATTTATATCTTGACATTTTACAATATTAATATTTAAAATTAACATATTTTATAACATAATTTTTTATGTTTCAGAAAACATACATGGTTATTATTATTAATATTACATCAGTAATAACCATAAAAATGGAAGTCCTAATTATAATTATTTTACTATGCAATTATAGTCACAAATACTAAACACTTTTCTCTCAGAATAAACTCGCAATGACGTTCTAATGTAATAAACACTTTCCACCTTCACGCAACAGATCGACTGCCTCTTCCTACGCTTTTCCCAGATCTGCGGGCAATTTCGCAGAAAACATACGGCGAATCGTACGAAACATCAAGATATCGGGACGAGATTTTGTTTACACGCCTTCGCGCTAGATGATGCGATCCAATCTTTGAAGTGTCCAGAATAAGTCGTTTGTAGTGAACGCTAACTTCATGAATATTTCTCTCTGTGCATGTGTGTGTGCGTGTGCGTGTGCGTGTGCGTGTGCGTGTGTGTGTGTGTGCGTGTGTGTGCGTGTGTGTGCGTGCGCGTGAGTGAGTGAGTATGAACATTTTGATGTATATTATTATAATTGCGTGTTACATATTCACCGCGGCAACTCGTATTTAAGTTCTGCAAATATTTTGAATATTTCATGGTAGGCAGGTAAATATGACGATCGTTGCTCGTTATAATTTGTTGATTATCTCAATAAAAAGTTAATCCAATTTGTTTAACAGTGCTAGAGAGTTACAAGCATGAATTTTCATGGATATATTTATTAACATTCTTTAAATAAAATATTAGAATTAATAATAATAACTTTAATAAACATTCCCTTTAAATTTTTATTACATAAAATATATAAATTTTAAACAAAACAGTATATTCTACAATTTTTACAAAAATCACTTAAATTTAAAAATACATAGAATAAAATCGTATTTTGCTTTTTTCAGTTATTAAATGACTTAAATTTTATTGCTATATCGTTATTTATGTCTTTTTATGTATCACGAGTGCGAACAGCTCTGATTGTGACTCTAGAAAAATGAAAATCATTTCAAAATTATATAAATCCAAAAAAATCTTATCTAATTCTCTCGTGTGTGGCCAGAGGTAGAATATTCTTTTATCTGCGCTCTTCATCATCCTCGAAGCACGATCTTATATCCTCATGAATAAGGATAGTTACTGCATTATGAGTCACTCGCTAGAGAGTAGGTATCGATATCACTACAGAATATCGATCGGCAAAACTTTTGCGCCAGCATCTTTTCAAGATGCCTATTAATCATTCCCTTTGATACTTATTAACTTTAATGCACAAACTTTCTTCGAGAGCGCGAGCATCGATATCCCATTAGTCTGCAAAATCCTGCTGCACGCGCCGCGAGACGCAAATTACGCGCGTGAGTTAACAGGAGACGAAACTTCGCACGCGTCGCCAGCGTGACTCATTCGCGTGCTATCAGATATATTTACGAGCTCGACGACCCTGGTAGTGGTAATTCATGTAATAGTCTTATTTCCGTTTTGTGTGTCGCGTGCTTCGCGACTTCACTGCGAGCATAGAATTTTGGCAAGCTTCGTCAATGCCACGATATATATTCGCGTTTCCGCCTCTTTAATCCCTTCATACTCTGCGTATATATTGTAATATACATCAAATTTGAAAACATTAGCTATTGAAATTATTTAATTCTATCGACATCATCTGAGATCTGATGTATTATACATAATAATGTATATGTTGGAAGAATAGTTAAAATTTTGAAAAAAGAATTAATCGTTAAGTATGAATTACTTATTAAAGCGCGTATGAATTGAATTAAAAAAAAATCTTTTTTAACATAGTTCCAATAAAATCAGGTCTGAAGGGATTAAAATGACGTCTACAATAAAATTTTAAGACGTAAAACTTAAGCCTTAAGCGGTAAGAAATTGATAAATTATAGTCAATTCTTCTCTACACATTCGACTGTGATAGTGATTTTCTTACGGCTTGAGGCTTAAGTTTTACGCCTTAAAATCCCATTATAGAAGCCGCTTAAGATTCTCGTCATCTTTCCTTTAATGTAAGAGACGCATTTGCACATTTTCGCTCTTTTCTTTCCCTTAACGAATTGTTTGTGTTTTAGCTTCGCGTTAAACTGTCGTGCTTCGATTGAAAGTATCACAAATACTCTCGCATTCTTTTCGCCGCGCGGGAAGGAATGTCAACTGAAGCGAACGGTAATGTCAAGCTAAGAGTCAACGAACTCACGATTGATTCCGTCTCTTCCGCCGATTTGTTTACCCACTTCTACGTGATGTAAACGTCAAGGAATGATCGCCACTTCGAAAGACCACCTGACACAACAATTCGCCGCCTTATTGATATTGTTGCCGAGTTTCTACGGTCGGTCGGATCGGGAAGATCGGAACAGTTTCCGGCGAGAAGCTGTATGCCCCACTTGACCCTTCCGGGCTATCTTCCTCGTTTTCTTTTCGCCGTCTCTTATCCGCGTGCACTGTGCGATGTAAAGGGGTGTTTCCGTATGAGAAGAAAAAATTATATTTGAAAGAGAGAGAGAGAAAGAGAATGAGAAAAATAAAACGAGATTACGACTTTAATAAAATTTTACGAAAAATATTCTGTCAATCTTTTATCGTATAAATTGTCTTAATATCCAATTTTGCTATCAAAATAGCTTCGTCCAGAAGAGATAAAAATATTGCTTGTGCCAAATACTGCACTTAATTTAATATCACGAAAACCTACACTTTTAGATATCAAATAAGTCATAATAACTCAAGCTCCTTCAGTTGAATAACAGTTTGTTATTTTCAACTTCCATGTGTTAAAATGTAAATTAACTCATCTCTGTAATTAGTTTCAAAGTAAATAACGTCTATTAACATCTATTAATGTATGCATTTACTGTTAGTAAATAATAAACTAAATTTTTTTTAGTCAACTTCAATATATTTTCTTGAATTAAATTGTTAATTGGCGACATTGAGTGAGAGCAGTGAAGACCTATATAGAAATGATTAAAAATGTTTAAATTTAACAGCGCATGTCTAAATAAACATCAAAATATCTTCGTACAAATTATGTAAATTTATAAATAAAACTTCTTACTGCATTACTGCAGCTTTTTAATACTACTGTGCAAAGAGAGAAAGTTTATCTATAATTAAAGCTGAATGACGTCGGTGCAAACTGATCCTAGGAAAAAAAGCTCGGCGATACGTCTTACTAGGAGAAATTCCTATAATTACATTGCTACTCCTCTTATAAAGAATCATTGCGGCAAGAAGTGTTCGAATCCATATTCGTGTGCCAACACACGGGGAAAGATCCTGCCATCGTCAGATCAACGTAAGCATCTAACCGCCTACCTCGGGCGCTCTTCCTAAGATAACGTGCGTCAGAGCCTTCCAAAGACGCGACGTTTGCTCATGGAAAATTGCCTCGACGTGCTCCAAGAGAAACAGAGAAAGAGAGAGAGAGAGAGAGAAAGCGCGATAGTAGCTCTAAAATCTACCAAAGTATATGTCTGTATACGTTTGCGAGCGAGAAGCGACGATTATTTAACGAACGAGAGAGCGTACGGTCGTCAAATTTCACAAACTCGACGCACTGAACGACAAGTGCGGGGAGGAAATGCCGCACTCGGCTTTGCGACACGTGTTGAACTACTCCGAAGGGAGTACAGTTAAATACATATTTGAGAACGTCATAATTACATCGTTCTGGGAGTTCGCGCTCCGTAGTCTACTGAGTGAGTATACGAGTGTATTTATAACGTGCGTTATGAAAAAGTAGTTTTCCATGTTTGTAAATAAAATAATATGTTGTACGACACATTTAAAGATTAAAAATCGAGGATTATTTTCCACTTTTTTTCTGATTTATGACAGATCATCTTAAATGTTATAATCGGATTTACAATTATCACACAAATGCTAATTATTCGCGTATTATGCAATAAAAATACGAGATCTCCCTGTTAATTAAGACTCCTGAACAGCTTAAAAGATACTTTGCAAATTCTCTTCGATTTTATTTTCGACAGGAGAGAGAGAAGGGTTCTCTCATTTATCTTAGGATTCGTGGGATATTGCAACGCTACCGCAAACTCTCCGTCGTCCATGTATGCGCGCACTTAAGCGCATAATGCAGCTCCGTCCGAGTATTACGCGACGAAACGTAACGTGTTACACGATACGGGCACGTCGACGTAATATTACTATGAGAGTCAGGCGGGACTCGTATTTTATCGAGCACTCTCTCTCTCTCTCTCTCTCTCTTCGAAACTAATGAACGTATTGTCTCGAGATCTTGTAGAACACATTCTCAAATTATCTACTGTCTACCCTTTTCATTATTTATAAGAATTTACAGAATAATATTGAGCTTTTCAGGATCTAAAAAGAGCCTATATTCTATATCTATATTATTTATATCAATAATTTTTTCTTTTTTTAGTCATCAGCAACGATTAGCAGAAGCATAACCAAATCATGTTAAAGAAATTTTATAAATTTAAATAGACATGAAAACACAATATAAATTTTTTTTATAATATGTCTGTTCCTTTCAACTGCATTTTATCTACACTGTCTTTTTTTTCCTTCATCCAACAGACCGTACGAATATTTGTTTATTTCATTTTAAAATGTAGAGGCTGCAAAAAAGTGCACCCGAGAGGAACAGATAATTCCAATAATTCCTGGCCTTTACCTCATTCCATTTGTATCGACAAAAGTGCGCATTCAAACTACACTATGTACTCAGACGATGCGATTCGTATTCATCCAAAACACGTTTTTCTCAACCTGATCTCGACGTGATCCACGTGGAACCGCGGCGTAGCACGTAGTAACGCAAAAGGAGGCCAACCTACGCCGCTCTAGAGAGAATAAATAACCACCTACTATCGATCCTATCGTGACTCAGGACGAATCTCCGTTCGAATGAAGCAATAGATTTCTATATCGAGTGTCCCGGCTGTGCCGAATGTCTCTCGCTAATGATAGACCTCTTCCAGAAACACATATAACTGTAGATGTTTCCCCGAAATGTATTATTTTTTAGGCAGATTCTCTTATTCGTATACGGTCAATTAACATATACACAGAGGTGAAGAAACGCGTACGTTGTATCGTAAAGTGTGTATCGCGCTTAATGTTTTCTCGAGGTTATCGCACCCGCTAGTGACGTAAACCCGTTGGAAGGTAATAAATCGCTTATCTGAAATACTTTAAAGTTTCATATTTTATACGCAGTTTCGCAGTAATATATTGAGTTCCCCATACAATAAATATGTCTGTGCCCGTTTTTCGACCAATAAAGTAAGGGAAAAAAGCATATCGGTTCTACGACGTCGAACCTATGAATAAGCAAGTCGTCGCTTATTGACATTGAACGAAGCTAGAAATAGATCCATTAGTTTCGTCAGTTTTTACATTGCATGAAGATGTCATACACATGCGATATTCTCATTTATATAATTGAATTTCATCACATATTCTGAATAATATATGTGCTGTGCATAATTTTGCATATTTTCTAAACACGGGGCCTCCGAAATAGAACTATTCGATTTTCGATAAGGAAAAGTAAAAGAGAATCAATAAATATGCGAATATGTTCCGATAAAACATTTATATCCGATAAACCGAGCGATTTGTACGCAGACTAGGGCACGAAGATACACGATGCAATAAAGAGTTTACGAGAGAGTTCGCAATTTATGATAATCTGCTATCAATCTGAATGCACCGGATCTAAATGTATGGGAACAACTCGACTCTATCCTTGGATACTCCTGCTAAGCTACTTCGCTAAATCCGAAGTTGCGTGCCATTCAAAGAAAGTACTAGAGAGAGGAAAAGAGGGGAAGAGAGAGAAAGATAGACGGAATTACGACATAGATCAACGGAAAGGAAACAAGCTTTGAAACTGAATTCTAGCGACGATTCTAAGTCACCGACTTTCCTGGAAGGAACATCGAAAGAAAGAGAGGTTGTCTTAAAAGTCGTTTTTCGATTGAAATTTCGCAGCTCAAACCTGCAGCAGTAACAAATGTCAGGTAAATGACATCGAGATACAATCGCTAATTGAGAGCTAATTGATCTACGGTATGCAATTACGTGCCGCTGATGTGCATGCTGATTAGAATACGTTTGTTTGCGCGCGATTTCGCTAGCAAAGGCTAGCCACGATATCGTGAGTCAAAACGAGTTCCAATCCGCGCTGTGCAACATTCTGTAATTCAATATCGATCTCTTGTGTTTACTGCATTCCGGATAATAACTTTAGCGTAAACGGTAAATCACAATAATTCGTCTCGGGGCAACATGCAATTACCTCCATTGCGTAAAATCGTTATTCCACGATAAATTAGGCAAAAAAAATTAACGGTTTTTGAAACTCACTATGTTATTACCTATCCGAGTAACACGATTAATCGTGTGTAGCGACGTCAAGATATAAATTCAATTATGATATTTTGAAAAAAATAGTCGTGTTTGACCACCAACAGACCGGTAGAAAGGGCACGTTCGACGAATTCGATGACTCACGATATGTATTTTTAGTCCTCCCCGAATGGCGCACAAGAAATCGTGTGCGGGATTTCGACCGCAAAAGTTTGTATTTCGCTTATGCAACGCGCGTATGTACTCGATGTACTCGCGCGCGTGTTGGAAATTCAAAGCTGTTGGTCGGCTGCCGAATCGGCCGATGTGCGGTTGCACCGTGACGCAAAGGACGCTCGCGAATCGGGCGTCGATTTACAAAGCTGAAGCCGGATGGTGCAGCGGCTGGTATTTCACTTTGCGATTTCTAAAACCGCAACACGGCGCAGCTTTAAACTATTCGCACGAGCGAGAGAACGAGCGAACGCGACGACTCGCGATATTTCGCTGATTGCTGTCATCGTGTATCTTGTGTATGTTATATCTGGACGCGAGAAATACTCTCTTGTACCGTTCATTCATACGTGACGAAAGCGTATCACATACGAGATGAAAGACTCCCGGCGTGGTAAACGCGAGCTTTCAGTGAAAAAAAGGTCTGCGGTCATTTTGTTTCGGAATATTATTTTCGATTTAACGTTTTTTCTCTGTGGCGCACATCGAAATATCATCGACTGTATTTGCGTTATAATCCATTGAGGCTAAAATTAATAATCGCGTTATCCTCGCTTTTTGCGTTTGACACGAGTCTCTGTTTGTCTGACTCCCGGTGACGGTATAAAAAAGAACAGGATTTAATGCCAAATGTCAGCCGCTAATATCGGTCCAGTGAAACGCTATTTGTCAATTGAACAAAAATTTCCATGCAAATTCTCACAAAATACATCTCACGTAACACAATATACATTATGTGCCTTGACGTGGATATATTGCAATATAATTCGTTCGATGTGTGATTAACAGTACAACTGTGTGGCAATAAAACATAATTAATTTTCATTGTTAAAATATATTATATTACGTATATTCATTTTAACGTAACAGTTGAGTAATTAGTCAATGATTTGACTAATAACATTTGATATTAACAGTCAGCAATAGTTAAGATGCATAAATATACGTACATGCGTATCTAATTTTAATAAAATCAATAAACACTTTGATAAAATGTGATTCTTTGTTCTTTTTGTATATTATTGGCATTATTGCACATATGTTTTCATTTAAATCGGTTATGTATCCCCTATTAATGTACATCTATGTTTTCATTGCAAGTATTACTCAGTATTTTATATTCATATATCTCGATTCATTAAAACTTTTCAACTGTTATACCGCGCGAAATGTTAATAAAAATTTTGCAAAATAAAGCAACCCGTGTTAGTTTAGTATTGAAAGTAGATTAGTATATGTACATCGTGTATGTATGTGTAATTTTCCAGTAATGTTCTCTAAATCGTGCAACATTGTGTACAACATTTTCGGTGATGTCAATTGAAAATTCTGTAGGATGGATTACGAGAAATAGGAACTATTTTTTAAGTAGGTACACGAAGCAATTGTAACTTATTCCAACGAGCGTACATCTCGTGGAACATTTTCTTAGGCAAATTCACCGTTTCTTAAACAAGATTTATCTGAGCATCTTGTTGCAATAAAACCAAGACAATACACCGCGAATATGTATATATATGTCTGACAGATGCATGCGAATAACAGAAAAACCAAATTATGATAATAAAGAAAATGGTACACTGTTAGATATTAAAGGAGCACAATAGTAACTCAATCTCTTGAGTTAAATAATATTTTATTATTTTAATTTCAAAACGTAAATCAATTCATTTCTGAGGTTAGTTTCAAAGTAAAAACATCTATATTAACATATGTATTAGTAAATAATAAACTAAATTTGAGTCAAATTTAATACATTTTTCTTGAGTTAAATTGTGTTCAACTCTATTATTTTAATTAAATTGAGTAGAAGTAGTGGCGATTAAAAATAACTCAAATTGTGGATATAATTTGACATTACGAATTTAACGGTTCTTATAAGTGAAACGAAGGAAAAATAATAAAAATTAGATAAACTAACTTGTTTCTCAAATAAGCTCTCAACATCAAAGAGTTGTAATTAAAATTTAGCTACAATGAACTGATAAACAAACCAACGTGAAATTCATTTTGACGTTCGCGTTTAAAAGAGATCGAACAAAAGGCGAAACAGTTAGAAGCGACGGTTGTTTGCGCATTATTAACGTTAAAGACGAGTAATTGGAGCACGAGAAGCCCCGAACAAAATCCGTGGAAGTATGCATCCGTTTAAATGTCGCCCAGGGAGCTTGCAGGAAACGACATACATCAGGCGTACCTTTACGGGAAAATCGTTGCAGCGCAAGCTTTTCCCCTTTCGCATTCCTTCGGAGCATCGTACGTAGAACTCATTGATTTCCGCGGTACGTGACAAACGCGATCGACCGTGAGTCTGGATCCCGGGGATCCCTGGAATCCGCATCCGCGGTAGTAGGAACCAGAAATGGATCCCGTGCTTGCACGCTCTTTCCTTTGCCTCACGATAAAAACTTCCGAGTGGATTGTCTTGTTTTCCGGATCAGTGAGATACCCTGTTCCCGATCCTGTTCCCCGAGCGTAGGTACGTATAACGTATCGTTTTCGATTCATCGACATGGACGCTGTGACGAATAACAGAAATACGAAAGAGCGTTATCTTGTCGATGACGAGTCCGTCATACGTGAATCCACTATACCGACCAGATTTATTCGCATTACCGAAAAACACTGCTTCTCGATCGACAGCGAGCAATACAAATATTTATTTTGTAATAACGCGCTGTATACATATCGCGTATTATACATCGAATGTATTATGATTGTTATATAGCATTATATTTGTTAATATAATACTGAAACGGTTCTCGATAATACCCTCGTTGAAACTTCACTGTGAAATTTTGCATTGTGAAATTTGTCGACTGCTCGGGAAGTTCAAAATAATTTCGAATGGTTACATCAATCTTTGATTGTTACAAGAAAAATTCTGTACAGGTAGCACTTTTCAAATTATTCATTAAACGAGTAGTAGTATACAATACAATACGTCATATTAAGATATAATGTTAAATATAAAATAAAAATGCCGCTACACTGAACCAAAACTGTAGGTAAATACAATAAAATATTCATTGAATTATGAAAAAATAATGAAAATTGGTCCAATGAATTCTCATAATGATTTAGATTATAAAACTATTCCTAGAATTCATTGCAAGAATGAATATATAGTTATATAAATGAATCCAGTTATTGTATCAATGAATTAACTACATTAAGTCGGACATTGATTAACGATCATCCATTGGACCAAAAATGAACAAAATTTTTTTTCATTATAGTTAAATTACGTTTAAAACAAAGTATATTATTGTACGATCTTTATGATTACCGTTGTTCCAAAATTTTAACTATGAAATATATACTGCACAATTTACGTGCACATTTATCATCCGTGCCATTAGACCCATAGAAATGGTCGAGAATTTGCTGCTAAAATGTTCAGAGGCGCGTATGCGTATATTCACCTTTTACGTTCTTCGTGCGCGTTCATGGCCATCTTTAACCTATTTGCATTCATAAACGCGTATAATGGACTAGCCGCTATCACGCAAGCATATTGCTGCCCATCA
The DNA here is from genome assembly GCF_001594055.1 of Mycetomoellerius zeteki. Taxonomy (NCBI): domain Eukaryota; kingdom Metazoa; phylum Arthropoda; class Insecta; order Hymenoptera; family Formicidae; genus Mycetomoellerius; species Mycetomoellerius zeteki. Next base: position 2,121,537 of record NW_017257184.1, read on the forward strand.
CGTTCCCGTCGAAAACGTTAAGCTATCAACAAATAGCAAAAATGCACACACATATTGCAAGCTCTGTTTATGATGCATTCTATCAAGTGGTCTCTTTCTTTAATAATAACTAATTTTTATTTCTAATACGGCCGAGATTACTAATTATAAGAAATAAGTAGGATAGAGAGCGGGACTTTTTTGTCCATTCCTCTTATAATATTTATATTTCAAAACAGCATATGCCATATTGAATATTTGAAAGTCATGTTTGCATATTCACAAGAAATAATCATGATTGTGTAATGTAGTTGTAAGCATGTTACTGCAGAAGTAAGATAATTTGCTGCCGCAAATTTTCATATTACTTTAAGGTTGACACCAAGAATAGTCCCATTTTATCTATGTGCAAAAGTAAGTAACTCATCAACTAATCTTTTCCGCGTAATTAAATGAAACTCGTGAATAATAAATATTTTCGATAGAGTCAGATACACAAATGTTCCAAATATATGGCGTATATTTTTTTCAGTGTTGAATGTTGAATTTATTTTTCTTTAACCTCCTTTTTTTAATTTGATATTCCTTAAAAACTAATTTCATTTTAATATCTTAGAAACTAATAATAGTATAATTTGAAATTGATTAAAGAACGAGTTCCTTTTCAGTAGAGAAAGAGAGAGAGAGAGAGAGAGAGAGAGAGAGAGACAGCGCCTGTTTTAATTGAGAAAGAAAATAATGCAAAACATTAGTAATGGTTTCACGAGTACCGGCGACATTCCTATCTTGTTGTTTTATTCACGTATCTTCCGGCAGTTTTCCGATACATGTTAGCAACAAAATCGAATGGGTGTACGTTCGAGCAAAGGGTAAATTGCGTTTCGCAGGTTGCGAAATTTCCGTCTGGTTTACGACATAGAGCGTTCGTACGAAGAGGCTTCGTAGTGCTACGAATTGGCCGTCGCAGTCGGACTTGAAGGTGTTCGTAACAGGGCGTGAAACTACGCGAAGGCACGCAAAGTGCAGTTCGAAACGGTTTAACAAGCGCGGCAGCTCCGGCAATGGACCACGTCCAAAGTAGTCGAGCACAGGCTATTCGTCACTCGTCCTTCTGGTTGCTCCCATTTGCCGGACGCGATTGCGTACCACGGTTGCTCGATGGAGCTGTCGGTTCCGGACCGGTCGCCGCACTGCCCGCCTTTTTTTCAGTCAACAATAACGATAGCCGAGCTTCGGAGAAGCCATTACTCTTGCCAGTTTCAGCCCCTCTAACTAACGTACTTTCCTTGATGGGATATATTAACTCTACGTCGTCGTTAGAAATATCCGACTGTTAAACCACATAGATTAATGGTTCTATATGGAATAATAACTGTCGTGAAATTAATTTTTACAGTAATTAACTGAATTCAATATCTCTTGATTGCATGATAATTCTTAAACAAATTAATGATTACACGATTATGTTAACATTGAACAAATTTACAGATATAAATAATTATATTTATTAATCTATAACGACATATATTAAATGCAAGAAATTGAATCAATTTTTATAAATTTCATTTACCTTAAATGACAACAGATGAATAATAACACAAGAACATAATTAACTGTCGCGTAAATTTTGCCTCGTTCAAGTACGCCTCTCTGCAAGTGATTATTGATTTCTCAATTAAAAAGAGTTTTTAAATTCCTTCTAATTTGTTACACGCGTCGTTCTAGGTGCTCAGCGTACCTCCTAACGGTGCGAATGACGAAATAATAGATTTTACAACACGGAATCATTAGAGCGCAGTCGAATGACTCTTGAGAATGATTCCGAGCGTTCGCGGGCAACAATAAATTTAATTCTCGAGTGATAATGATGGAGAAAGTACTCCCTTGCGCGCAGACAAATCCATCATCGCGCCAGTTTCTCAGGCATCAATCAAGCATACTTTTAAACGTAAAGGATAAAGGCGTACATATATATTCTATTATTTACGATTTACATACTCGGCCGGTCACTTCGACGAAAAAGAAATGAAGATTCCACGGGGGTAAGAAGAATTTAAAATATTTACGTTTGGCGTACAAAACGACCCAGGAGATAAGGACGTTTGCTCGCGAAACACTCGCACGACATTGGCAAACAAAGCTTGTCGTACGCACGCGGGATGAATCTCAACGTCGGTCGCTGCTGCTCGCAAACGTTACTCTCGCGGCTGCGTTCCCTTTGGAGAATTGTGAGAGTACCTTCGCCGTGCAGCATTAGCGAGAGTAATAAAGATAACCGGTGGACTAACGGCCGCAAAAGTTTCTTTCCTCTTGGCCGTCTCGACTATGCATATTACGCGGTATGATACGGTGTGAATACGGCATAACTCTAAATTCAATGGTCGCATCCTGTGGCAGCTGCCATTACATCGTATAGAATTGTAATTAATTAATTGCATGTAATTAGTTCATGCTAATCAACGGACTGTTTTTTAAATTCAGTCATTGGCTCGCGGGTATGCGAACATATGCGCATACTATCTGTAGCAATGTGCGTGGAGTCGCATAACGAAACGTAACAATTTGAAATCAAATTGGAACACGTGCCACGCTGGCAAATGTATGCAATAACGGAATCGGATGATTATTATTGAGGAAGTTACACTGAAATAGGAAATTATACAACGCCACGAACGAAATTAGATTATAATTGTTGCTTGTTTATATAGAATCTCGTACATAAAAGTTTTCCTGGGTTTTCTTTCGAATCCTTTTCGACTTTTAAAGTCAATGTCGACCATAAACGTGATTATATGGCTTAGATTTAATCGAAGACAGTTCCATTTTTCAAGAAAGCAGGAACGGAAGATCATGGAGAATCGATTGATTCTGGAACTCGGTACTTCGCCAAATCGATGCTCCGCACACATTTCTCATTGGGATCTAGGAACGAGGTTAGCAAGTGCGGTCCCCCGGTCATAGAAATAGGATCAGGTCGAATGGGTGCTCTTAGTGATTACATTTGCAAGTCAAACGAGGCAGTCGACAAGATGGTGGAAATATATATATACACACACACACACACACACACACATGCGTTATTCGTACATGCACACATATACATGTGTGCGTGTGTGTGTGTGTGTGTGTGTGTGTGTGTGTGTGTGTGTGTGTGTGTATAAATATATATATATACATGTGTGTGTGTATATATAAAACATATGTGAAATAATATAGCTAGGACCTGCAAGGATGACACGGGAGTGAGAGAGAAATCTCAACAGAGTTTACCTGATTCCAAAAGTACCCAGGCGAATTCCAGAGGGAGAAAGAGTGAAGAAACAGAGAGATCGATGGTAGAATGACGGGGCATCATTTTGCGTGAGAAGGGTGTAACAGAGCATGGAAAACGAAGGCAGCCATCGAAGAGAATGTGTCATTGCCCTCTAGATCCGCAAGAAAAAGAAAAATAGCGAAGAGAAAGGGGGAGGCTGAGAGAGAAGAGGGGGTGAGATAGAGAAGATCGAGACAGATCGTAGAAAAAGGATATCGAAGAGAGGAGGAAACGGAGAAGAGAGACACATCGAGAAGCGCGGAGGGGCGAAGAGAAAAGAAGCAGAACCGGCGGAACGACTCGGCAGGTTTATCCCGGACCAGTTTCATTTTCAGCCCTCGTCTGAATATAAAAGACAATTTAATTATAGGGGGATTTTCCAAGGCGGGTCGCGTATCCCCCCTCTCGTCCCTCTCCTTCTTCCCTCGTTTTTACCTCTGCCCCCTTCATCACACCCTTTTTCCCTCTATTTGTCGGCGGTGAATCCCTTAGAGAGTGATGACAAGAAAACTCGATATAGACACATGCGCAACACGCTGTCGTATCTGCGGATACTCATCGTACCTATGTGCACATCGTTAAACGATATAAGCTCATCATGTAGGATTTATATGAGACGAGGGTCACGTTAAATCACGTAAAAGTAGAGTAAATTATGAACAAATTTAATCGGACTAGAATTGCCTACTATACGCAGTCGAATTTGTAAATTAAATGTAAATAAATTAAATAAGTAACAGTACTAAAAACAGTATCACGTTCATCTGGTATAAAGCGCGCGGGCAGCCCTATTAAAAATGTAAAAGTCCAACGAAAAATGCGTAAAAATTCTAAACTAAAATAAAATGCCCTTTAACTGCCCTTTAACGCAATCCGTCTTTATGCACGGATGTGCATGTACTGCTAAATTTTCTGAAATAACATGTAATAGAGCATCGTGTTCTCAGTAAATCATTGTTGCTCACTCTTCTTCGAAATGTATATATATATATATATATATTTTATAAAATAATATTTCTTTCAAAAAGATTTTTATATAAACATCCGAAATTAAGGCGCAATCTAATCGGATTCGAGTTTCTATTTTGAATATTATTTCATGATTCAAAGATATATAACCGTAAAAATATATACGAGTATATAATCGTATAAAATAACAAACGTTTGTAATAAAGTGTATTAATATGAATTAACATGTTAAATTTTTCCTATATATTCTAATTTATTTTCGCCTACCTATAGTAAAAATCATATAACAATTATATTGATTATACACGCGTGACACAACACATGTTACAAAAAAAGGAAATAAGCTTTATTAAAAACATGTCATGTATAGCGCTATCTGCCATATAAGTATACGTATGTATTATATGTTACTTAATTACTATCTACTGTTTCATTATGGTTCTTTTTGTGATATATCATTTAATAATAGCGAACGGGCAAAAGGATTAATTAAAAATAGGACGTTTGACATATCTCTTTTTAACAAAGGGTATATCCACGAGGCAAACGGCGTTGCATACGGCGTTGATAGTTGAAAATTATTAACGCAACGTACATGCGAAATGGGATTTCGTAATGTGTAATTAAGCCAGCGGCATATGAGTTGCACAATTTTGCAAAAACTAATTAACTTTACATCATCTTTAACAAAGTTAATGATGTGTATACAAAGGATGCGTAATTCGTCATTGAAAGGTGTTATTATTATATTCACTTGTGGTGTTATTACTTTAATTTACTGATATATCGATTATCCGAGTTAAATTAAACATAGAGATCATTATTAGATAAAATAAATATCTTTAAAACGAAATGAAAACTTTCCGTAATTGCGTACATAAAAATTTTTATTACGCAAAAGTATAAGATATGACGTTTTTCAAAGTAAAATCGCCGACGCGACCGGCGCGGAATTAATATCCGCCATTTCGTGATCAAAACAAAGTAAAACGATCGAGAAGTAAACAAACACGCAAACGCGACATGCACACGGGCGAAATGTAATTTTACACTAGTTACGACATGGCACAGGTGTAGAATTAATGGGAAACCACACGAGTCTTTGAGCCGGTCGGTGTTTTTGCGATATCGCGGAAATATCGCGCACCCTCGCTCGCTCCCTCACTTGCTCGCGATCGCGGCTATTTAAATGGACATAATCAACTTCCATGAATGCAATTAATTTCAGCTGCAGGCGTGCAGATAAAACCCCACGGCCAACCACACTGTCATTGCTGCCGCCGGCGTAACCCGTAGCAATAATTTTCAAATATGCGATTTACAAACATTATATGATAATTCTGAAACTGATTTCTATGAGCGTTAATAAAATTAATAAAATATAATTTCAGATTTTTTTATAAACCCAAGGAAAAAAAATCACGTTCAAGAATATCTATTAATTTCTAAATTGCTTTATGATAATGGTTTGAATTATTGATTTTCTGAATAAATGTGACTTATTTATATAAAAAAGTTTTAATCTACGCACTTCGTACCTTACTGTCATAGCCTCTTTGTTATTTTAATTCTGTGATAATAGTTTAATATATCTTCCCGCAAGTACACTGAAAAAAAGATTGGCTACTGCAGCAAATTAGATGGTAAAATATGGCATAGCATTTTTAATTGGCTGCAGCAGCCAATCTTTTTTTTCAGTGTATAAATGTACGAATTCCATTGAATCTTTTTACGGTATACTATACAGTATGATTCTCTTTACGTATCAAATTATAAACGATCGACGATAAATTCAGTTGTCTCGGATCAATATCTTATTAATGGAAAATTTATTATGTTATTTTTAGTCAGGCGCTTTTCGCTTCTGTCTCATAAACACTATCTTTGCGTCTATCGAGAGCGCGCATGATTCTGCATATGATTCCAACATTAATACGAGTATAACCAATTACCTCTCTTTTTCCTACCTCTCTTTTCGCTCTTTCGCGGTCATAATTAAATTCCGCATCTGGCCGGTAAGCACAGTTTGCTGAACAAACATTAGAATATAAAGTCGTAATCTGACTCTAATTTTAATATATGTGATGATCGATTATAAAATATTTTATACCCACCAAAGTACAAATACATGTTTAAAGACCGATAATCGTTATTTGCAACATTATAATGTTATATCACAAAAAGTATGAATTTTACACCATTGATATGTACAGATATTCTCGCCAATTAATCCTAAATCATTTGCCCTCTAGTGAGAGGTAATTCCAAATACATAGATGATTTATTTGGATAAACAGAGTAATATCGATAATCGTCGATAATCTCTATTTGATGCGCAAATAGATTCAATTTAATGATACTCATAATGCTTTTTTTCCTTTCGTTTATTTCTCTCTACAATCGAATATCTCGTCATAAAGTATGCGAGAACAATGTATTAATTGTACGGATTGCGTGTGTGTCGAAAACAATATGCCGTCATCAAAGACGAGCGCAGGGCATATACCGTTCTATAATCCGCGGATTTTATCCGGTGCTTCACCCAAGCCGAGGTTAACAAAGACGATGCACAAGCGTACGGTATGTAAGCGTGGATCTCGCACAGTTGCTATTCTTCCGCGTTTAGATAGATGCCCAGTGGCGCGGAATCAAAGCCTTCGCGAGCCCTTTATTCACGGACCGTCGCTATTTCAGCAGCCCTCGGGCGCCCGGGCGCGGGATTCTCGCGCCCGTCTCCGGAACCGGATGCTGCTGGCGGGTAAAGGTCGGCACCATTTATACTCTCACGGAAAATCCGGGCGAAATCTCGCATTTTGAATGCCTCGGCGGGCCTCGCGGGATATCCGGGAGACTGGCCCGAGTTCAAGCCGCAGTGCACGTTACCGGCGAAACAATAGGCATTATTAAATATTCGGCGTAGATGGTATGCCGCGGGAGATACTAAATGGAACGCAAGGGGTGCGAGGCGGAAGCGCAGTGTCATTTACATATAAATTGCCTACCTAAAATCATACTCACATTTAATTTTCCGCTACCAGGCTGTCTCACGATCTGTCTCTATACCTATACTCTTGTGCCGTTTAAATTGGCGTAACATATCTGGCCGTCCTGATCGCGCTTAAATCACGACGGTTTATACCGCGATGAAGCTAGCAGCTAAATGACCGAGCGCCAGCATTTAACTATTCGAATGAAAATTCGTGCGAACATATGCGGAAATTCGTGGCAGTAGCTGTAAGCGGAATCGGAAAATGAAGGGTATATTTTTGCGATGGGATGAAAGGAAAGGATTGTGAAAGAGACAGAAAGAGGCAAAGCTCATTAAGCTTCGAGACTGATCCTTTTGGAGCACAATAAGAGCATTTACCTTGCAACGATAGAGTTGATATCATCTCAAATAAAGTCACATAATACAATTATTGATTTAAAAATGCACAGAAAATTGACAAAATGTTTAATAAAAACTGACAATCACATGTACTTAGAAGTAATCTTCTATGCGTAAAATAATGTTTATAATTAAATAAAAAAATATTTATATTATATAATTAAAATTAATTTACAAAAAAATAGATATTTAATATTAATAAATATTAATTTACTAAATTAATATCAAACAAATTTTTGATGATTCTACTTGAAATCATAAATACATATATTTTTGATCAATATATGCTATACATAAACGAAGACAGAAAATAGAAAGGTAAAACAGAAGAGGAGAAAATGGAAAGGTAAAAAGAAAAAAAAGAGATAAACGCGCAAGTTGAATGCTAGAGTGCAAAGCCGTTCTTTTCAGTGGCGCTACATCGTCCTGCGACTGCGACGTTATTTACATGATGGACGATTAAATATCCTCACAAACACACCCTCGCCCGTGTCCGCATAAGCTCGAGGATGCCCTTGCGAGAAAATTCCAAAAAAGTCGGACATAGATCTAACCGACAGTCCGCGCCAGTGAATTATTATTCATATTCGAGAATCCGGGAAAGCCTGCGATGTAAATTCAACGAGGTAAAAGACACCCACCGGCGTGACTCTGTTATTACGTTGTTCAAAACTTCTTTTTGCTCTTTTCCTGCAAGCCGCTATGAATAGGAGATATATTTCAATCGAATATTAATTCGCAGGTCTAAAAGTTCTCGAGAGAAAGCTAGCATACAGATTATATAAATGTCGTTTATTATTATTAATTAGACTCTTATCTTTATACTCGTTACATGAATCTGAAAGTACCTGATCATCATTAGACTAAAAGTCCATTTATTACACATCAAATAAGAATTATTGATGTTTATCGACATCAATTTGTTTATTATAAAGCACGTACTCAAGCCAGGTACTCTTAAATTTCATTTTGAGATACAGGCGGTTCAACATTTTGATTAAACATCAATTGATATCAGCTGATTGTGAAAAGTGATACGATACCTACTCCGGTGAAATCTGATATCGTTAAAATATCAATTTTTCTCTAGTATGTTTTATAGATATAATTTATTTTTATTTCATTAATATATAATGTATTGCAATATATGTCAATCTCGTAATATTAAATATCGTATAAAGAAATTAAAATTATCTTTAATTTTTAATTTTATATTAGAATTTTATTAGAAATTAATTAACGTAGATCTATGTATATTATTTTCAAAATTTTTACTAATTTCTAGTTTCAAAAAATCAATCAAAATTGAATATCATAAATTTAAAATATTTTATACAATATTCTTTTTAAAATTTTCTTCAAATAATGTAAGATATTTATTTTTTATGTGTTAAATATTATATAAATTAAAAGATTTTCTACCGGTAATAAATTTATTATCTATCATGTAAAAATCATATACAATATATATTATATGGCACGTTAAAAAATTCTAGAAAGCAACGGAAATCAACCATATGTTTAAGCTAATCATTTTAATCCATACTTGCAATTAGCCACACAAGAAGATGCGTCGCATAACAACGAAGTTTACGTTCTATGTGTACATACATGAAAATTGCAGGGAAGCCTCTGGCTCTGCTTGTATATTTCATATTTTATGATGTATACGTAAGACCGTCGCGACGGCAAATACGGTAGAAAGGCAGAGCGGAAGAGCCATAGAGAAAGAAAAAGGAAGAGAAAAGTAAAGTTTATTTCACATAACGGAATTCCATCGATTTATCGATTGAAAATACAAACTCTAACGATAATGATTATGTTACTAGTATAAAGTTGATAACATATCCATCTAAAATAGAATACGATAGTATCAAAATAGAAGAGATTTAAAATTAAAATATAAAATCATTTTATCCATACTACTTCCTTTGTTCTCTTTAAAACGATCACACTTCTATCCATAAGCGATATTAAGCAATATCATTTCTCAAACACTACACTAAATTCTGAAGATTATAAATACCACGTTTCAGTCAATAATACGAAAATATGAAAATGTACGAAATCGGTACGGATAATGGGAATGATTTAGTGTCTTTTATGTTAGAACAAGCGTCAAATGTACTTCGCTACTTCGCTAGATTCTGCATAGAATAAGGGCGCAAATGAGACGTAAGTCAGCAGAAGCGACGAAGAGAAAAGCACTTTCTGCAATACATCCATCCTCGTACCAGAGACGAACGCACAGTATAGTGCATTAATACCAAGCGTTTATGTAAGACCGAGATGCGCACCAACGAGATCCGCCGTCGTCATGGCGTCAGCAACGGCGGCTGTCCTCGTTTCTAACGATCCTCACTATCCATCGTCGAGATCTGACTTTTTAGTCGCTGCTATGCCAGTATATGCGTTAGCTTCATTAAATGACGAACGAGCAACGAGTACGTAATATTAATGGCGCTACTTTTAGGTACGAATTACGGCTACGCCGTAACCGCTGCTTTTATTGTGTAAACGTCGATTGTAAATATCGCCAGCCCCTGTATTCCTATGTAACTCGTTATGACAGTAACGATATCGTTATATTGTCGTTACGCAGATTTTGTACATGTTAAAAAGCTGCGCAACGAAATGTAACGGTATCGTTACTGTTATAACAAGTTACAGAATACAAGGGCAGCGAGGATAATAATATCTAACGAACTTTATCTCTCCCTGTTGCTTCTGCAAAGGTGAGCGAACGGCCTGTGCATTACATTTGACATCCGCCCTTCAAGAAACGCCAAAATTATGCATTTTCGTATTTCACAATAGTGACTCGCAAATGGCGAGTGTATAAGCTTGTTAAACCAATGGCCACAGGTTTATCGTCGGCCTGAATATCATCCTATTGTCCGCTTTGCATTTATCGATGACGTACGGCCACAATTTCCAGATCTCATTTGCGATTTATGAGTGGACGAATATTTAGAACTGAATTCGTAATAGCGAACGTATATGTAACGAGATGCCTGCTGAATCGCCGACTGACAGCGATGCGCGACGCTAAATAAAATGTTCGTTCGAGCGTGCGTGAAAAAAACAGCACCCGGGAGAATATTAATCATGTTGATCACGTTTGTCAACCGATATCACGACTCATTGTATATTCGGACGTCTGCCGCGAATACTCGTAATCGTACTAGTACTCGACATGCGCTATGACGACGCCGCGGTTGAATAGCAACGGCGTTATATTGAAAGTGTCAGGAATTACGTCACAGTAATGAGTATATACGTGATTTGTGACCCACCGTTTGTCATGTTGGATGTGCCATCCCTCTGATGCAGCTGGTTAAACTGTGCCGGCGAATTAAATTCGGTCGGTATACCGGCTACGTACGTTGATTCAGCGCGTAATCGTTCGATGCAACATTCATGAAGCCGACTAAACGAATATCAAAGTTATATGCGCTGTGTGTTTCTACGACCGAAACTTGGGCACAGACACACGTGAGCACACGATTTATTTTCCTAATATTATTTATACGTTCGCTGTTTATCTTCAAGTAACATTATAAATCAGCCGTAGCGATTATAATGACTATAATAATGATAATCTCGGAAAAAAGATGAACTTTAATGCATAAAATTTCAACTGGTATCATCAATTTTAAGTATTTATTACACATAAAAAATTAATTTATTTTATTTTGCGTTTTATGTAGTAAAAATATTTACATTTTTTTGTACAAGCGCGTTTTTCAAGCAGATTTAATTTCCATCATATAGGCCTCTAAAAATAACGATCGTCCATTATTTCTCGAGCCGAATCCGATAGCATTCGCCGAAAGCTCGAGAAACGCTTAGGTATCGTTATTCAAATGTAACCCCTGTGGCAATTTTCCGGTTCGCCCTCTCGTATTTTTTTGCTCTCCATTTAGTTGAAATCGATAAAAACGTCCTATTTCTCGCGCGCACGCGAAAAATGTTGGGCAGCCGCCCTTGAATTTCGCGTGAAGCGCACGCTAAGAAAATATTTTTCAATTACCCCTGCAAAACGTTCCCATCCGTAAATCCGAACGGATCTATCGATGCCGAAGAAATCGATGTAACTCTTTATTTAGATTGATGGTGGCAAACAAATTTGATCGACGTTGGCTCGTCCGATTAAATTTGTCGCCGCTGCTGTTGAGCAGCAGTGTATTGCAGTAAATCTTGTTTCGCAGTCTTTAGGATTAATAAAACAAGCTTTGCTACTAAGATCTCAGGTTCTCGGCAAATTGTGACTTTCTCTTCGGAGTGTAAACGAGAAATCGAAAAAGGTTACTCGAGAGAACGCGAGAAAAAATGAAAAGGAAGTGCAACGAAAATGCATAAAAGCTTCTCCAAAAGGATCTTCGGGGATTGGAAATTGAATATTGTACATAATCGCTTGATCAAGATACTAACATCTTGACGATATTCTGTTATATAAAATGACGTTTTTAAATCATTTAAAGAATCCCCCACGTATTACTTTTTTTTTAATACTACAAGCATTAAAACTTTTCTGTGTTGTTATAAAATTAGTTAAAAGATGTTAAAAGAAAGATGTTAAATCGCACATGAAAGTGCTCGAATATTTTATTTTTCGTGACTTGCATCGTGATATTCGTAATCCAATTGATTAGTTTCATTATCGCTGACTGATGGGTGATGAAAGCAACAGCTTTCAGCACCGGTACATCAGACCGTAAATCATCGATGATTAAATATAAAAGAAATGTGACAGAGGACAAGAGACTCGCAGTGATAGAGGACGACCAGAGGGAAAGATATAAATCGGCCATCCCAAGTCTTACCTTCTGGCAAACGTTATCAAAATTGAATTTCCGAATATGGAAGAAGAACGCGCAGTGTCTGCGGATTCGCCGGTTGGCTCCTTCGTTATTTATGTCTGCGACGTACGGCCCGCCGGAACCATTGTCGATATACAATAGAAATTTGTTCGCGCGACGTGTCGGGCAACTTGAGGAGCGACTCGTCTTTTCGAGACTTTTACCAAGATTTTGAAGAAATCGCGGAAACTGCCTTGGATCCACAAATGCGCATGAGGAAAAGAAACGGGAAGAAAAGTGGAGGAAGAGGCACACATCGGAGGTCAGATTGATTGCTCTTTTATCCCTCGCCGACTCAAGGACGAACTACAGATCTCGCTAGAAGGGTCGCGTTTCGTGACTTGTGTGATCGAATTTTTTCTATCCTATCTCCGAGCTCTGATTTCGTTCGCTTCACGGACTGATTCCTTTCCGGTCTTTAATGCCGCTAATTCTAATATGAGATTTAAGTCATTATGTTTGCTCTTTTAATGTGAAAAGGAAAATGGTTTATACAACATCTTACCCCTATACATATATTCGTCCAAATATAAGAAAAAAATCTGTTATATATGTGTGTGTAAAATAAACTTTTTTTAAATGTTATTGAATCCAACCTAAATAAATGAAAATTAAATTGAATTATTGTGCTTTTAAAGACAAAAGTATTTATTATTAAAAAAATTATTTATATAAAACAAATTCTTTGAACAAATTGTATATATTATTATACATATTTTATGCATATCATATATACATCATAAATTTACTTAATTAAATTATTGTTCAAAATCGTACAAAACTTAAATGGTTCGATTCAAATTTCATTACTAATATGATCTCATTCCTAATTCATTGTAATAATTAATTTTAAAAGTAACCGCTTGAGCTTCTTCCACGCCTGAAGGTAAATTTACGGCTGATCAAATGCGAAGAAACCCTCCTAAGATCGAATTCCACATTCCCATCTAACTTGGATTCCCTCCTGCAACCCGATTCTCTTACAGTCATTAATGACGTAAAACGATTGGGTATTGGAGATCGTTTCGCAAAAGTGTCGTAATTAGAGAAACGTGCCACAGATCTAGAAACCTCAGACTTTTTACACGTTACTGCCGGAATTACTCGGCGGATTCCTTCACAAAATTTCATTTTGATGAATTCTGCGTTCCTTAAAATACTCGTTATAGTTTTCCTTAAAAATTCTGCTTTTATTTTAATACTATATATATTTACTTTTTTAACGATGCAAATTACAAATTTAGAACGCAATTTACAATTCTATTTTAATTAAGCGCAAAGTGCATTTAATATATATGTAGATAAATTATTATATTATATATTACATACTATATACACACATGTACAGCTTCTCCCACAAATGTATAATAATTTGTATATAATATATAATTCTGTCAAAGGCAGAATTCCATTTTGGAACAATAAGTTTTTAAATAAAATATATGTATAACCGCGAGAATTAGATATTCATAACGCTACATTGGCCAAGCGTTGTTGCATTTAACGAGACCGTGTAATTTCTATTAAAAGCGTGAGACAAATATGCATGCTAATTTAATGCGCTTAGCTGCAAAGCACCAGCTGTTACTAAATGAATCAATTAATTAAATTATCGGCAACGTTAAACGATGCATACTGAACTTTCTTTAATGTACTTGTATTTCATCAGAAACGTGCTTTAAAATCTAGCGTCAATACAGCCGGGACCGTAAGAAAGTAGGATATTCAAAATTATCATCCAACAGCATCCGAGTTTCAACATTTAAAAAAAAAGAATTTCTAGTTTCATTAAATTTTAATATCAAAGTCAAATAGTTGTTTAAAAATATTGAAGATGGATAAGAGGTATAACATATTGCACCTCAATATTTTCAATTAAACTGACAATGGTACCTATATAGGTTATAGGTATGGTCAATGATATTAAAATGCGATCTTCAACAGAAAAATTTCAATGGAATCGAGTGATGCATAAAAACGATCTTTTCTTTTCTAATGATAACAATGAACAAATAACGAATTTGTCGACATAACAGCAACTTATGTTACGGCTGGCGAAAAATTGTGGCCGGAGACAGGCAACGATCAAATTTCGACAAAAGCGACGAAAATGACAATTTGCTACATTTTTTGTGACTATTTTCGCGAAATGCTATGCCATGTGAAAACCAGCGACAAAAACAAGAACCATAACTAGCAATTATTATATATATATATATATATATATATACAACAGCCGGCGCAATGCTCGCCTTCCATACTTGATGGAAGCAATGAGATCTTGGGTCAACCAGCCAAGCAGTCGGCTAGCCACCCAAACTAGCAGAAGCAGTGAATGGACACCCACGCGTATAATTTTACGTTTGCTCTGAAGTTACAGACGAGATAGTCTTGTCGCTCCTGGCTATTACTCGCAAATCAAGTTGGAAGTAAGAACACAGCGAGAGATGATAGAGATAAAAGAGTGAACGTAGAATAATGTTAAGAGAACCTTAACCTGTTCGTAAAAAGAGAATATGTTAAGAATACATTTTAGAACTCAAGAAAAATTTTTTGCTTTTGGCAAATAGAAATTTTTGTATGGAGTTTTATCATTTAACGATTTTGTTATAAATATTTAGTTATAATTTACATAATATAGATAAAATAATACGACGTATTCACGCAAGATTTAATGTTACGATAAATGTAGATTCGCATGTTTCTCAGCAAATAAGGGACTAAGTACACTGTCTACAGAAGTTTACTATCGCGTAACGTCGTCATTATTAACGTATTAATAATACAAACTTGATCACTTAATTCAATTATTTCGCTATCGATTGAATGGAAATTAGATGGCAGGTAAGGGCGGATCCAGAGAGTTATTCTGGGGGGGAGAGGGAAGGCGGTATGATGAATGTAAATATTTACTTATTATTGATGTTATTTTTAATAGATATTTTTTAATTATTTTTATTACTTTATTGTTTTATAATATTTACTATTATTATTATTACTATTACTATTATGATCATGAAATATAAATTATACATGTCTGATATTCAGCATTTTATTAGCCAGATATATTTTTACATATGCATTAACATAATATGAAATGTCATTTAAAAACAAATTTTGTTATATGATAAATTCCAACTTTCTGTTTAGAAAGGTCTCTGAGGAAGGGCGATCGCTCCTTCCGCCCCCCCCCCCTTCATCCGCCCCCAATGGTAGGTGTAGATGTTGTGAATAATTTATGCTGTTCTACCAGTACGTTGAAACAAGTATATTTGACATTGAAACAAGTATATACATTTGTAATTAATAACTTGGCGGAGAATCGAGTATTAGGCGTCGTCTACAATATGCGAAGTAAGCTTGATTTAAGAAGTAAGAGTAAGAAATTGATCAATCACAGTCGATTATTCTTTTCGACTGTAATTGGTCAATTTCTTACTCTTCTTCTTAATCCAAGCTTACTACGTGTATTGTAAACGGGCCATTAAAACTACGTTAAAATCTTAATTCCTTTTCGGGATTTAATCACTATTTTAAATAGCGTGATTAACTTCGATAACTGCGATTAGCGGCTTATCGCCTTTCTCATGTTGGAGGCATTCTTCAGCATTTTCGCGAGTTTCATTTATTAGCGGCCGTTTCTTACCGAGGATTAAAACGTCATGAAAACGCCCTGTGGAATCTAAAACACGGAATCCCAGCTCTTTCTTGTTTCTTGCGTGTATATTGTTCGACAATAACTGATTGAATCTCGACAAAATAGCAAATTCTTCACAAAAATAAATAAATAACGTATTTGTTATATACTTTCATGTAATTGCGTCCGCCTTGCGACGCTGGTTGTCTTCTCGAACAATCGGGGTTCCTTTAGGAAACGCGAATTTCCCTCGAGACTCTCTTAACAACGCGGTCAACACCATTAAGCGCGCTTCTTGGATTATTTTCAACGAGTACTTGGCAAAATTTCAATTCAAATAAATTGAATAAGTTTCAATTTAAACAAGTTTATAACAAAAGAAACTCTACTTATCAGTTACAGTTCGACAGCGCTTGGAAATATAGACTTTTAAGATAAACATTGTTTTTAATTTTTTAAATTGAATCTTTTATATTTTTCAAATCAAAATTCTAACGTGAATTTTTCTATGTATCTCAATATATCTAAACAAACGATTGTTGAAATTGCGACCGAACGTTCTATCGTAAACGTTTTTGTAAAAATGAAGCAAAATTTCGAGCGCTTATATCAATTCAATCTCATCTTTGTAGATCCTTTGAGCTCAGAAGAAATTTCAAGTTGAAAGCAAAATTAATTTTTTCGTAAAAGCAGTTTTTATATAGACAGTAAATTAATATATAGCCTGCGTGTCTCTTGAATTACTGTAAAGTTTAACAATCCACTTAAACCAGCAGCAAGCTTCTAATGAAATCAGTTCTTGTAAGAAAATAGTTCTATCAGGAGAGGAAAACAATAAATTAATTCACGTTTAATCTCAGCCCGACCACACCCTCGGATTACTCTTCGGAACGCCGAGTGGAGTCTCACGATCCACTTAGGCCCGTAACAAGTTTGTAATAGAAAAAAATTAATTTGACTAAATTGCAGTCGCCTTATTCGAGAGTCTTCCACCCAACACGAACTGACAGATACAAAATGCGATCAGTCGTCAAATTTAATCAATTGACGTATTATATTAGATCGTTACATAAGAACCTCCGTTCGACTTCACGTTCCCATATTCGTATCTGCCAACTTAAAAAACAATATTTGCTTCTGTGTGTATCGCGAGGACAATAATATGTCGAATTAAATTTGCTCCGTCATTAATTTTTATCACCCCATGTCGACAAATGAAATTTCAGAAGAGACTGAAGGCAATAAATCTAAAGTAATCTTTATTCTCGCATCAATTCGTATCCATTGTCGACGTATCTATTGCGCTCACCTGTCAACAAGACGGCATTTCGACGTTGAAGCGTTGAACATTATATTTCGATAGAGAATTCCTCCTCTTGACAGATCCTCGAACGAGCCGGTTTAATCTTACCGTTAGGACTCGCAGCGGAGGAAAGGGATATCATTTTGATAAACTACCATCTGGCGACGTCACTCGCTTTTCATAAAGAAACCGAGCGCAGCGTTCTCTGTTCGGAGGATGACGACGACGACGACGTGGCCCCCGGCGCCTTGTTACTTCGCTCAATTTCTATGGCTCGAATAAACTGCATCGTCGTCGTCGCAAACTCGAGACAACCTATCCGTTTTATCGAGGCAAATATGCTCAAGATCTGTACGCGCGAATACCATTTTCTGTCCGCGTTTCTTCCTTCTCGTCCTTCTTGAAAATTACCTACTCTCATTGCTGCCGCTACGAGAAAACATAAAACCCGAGGATGGTCCGCGAGAGCACCATCATGAATGTTACATCTATATTGCAACTCTTATTACATTTGATCTGATTTGGAGTTACTTATGGTTTTGAGTTACCTCTGTCGTCACCGAAAGCAAAAATAATCAAAAGTTATAATTCATATCATATACTATTGGCTAGTTTCTTAATTCGAGATTAATTGTTTGCTCTAATCACATCAATACGATAAAATTAAATCTTTAAATATTAAATATATTTTATAAAACTTTTCACATAAATTTATGAAATATTTCATCTTTAGAAGTAAAATTTGTACTCAAAAATATGGAATTCATATGTTAGAGAACTAAGAGCTAATAAAAATGTTATCATTTACTGATATAGCCGCGTTGCTAAATTTTTAATAGCTGCAATCCGAATAGTTTCGACTTTTTTGTAATTTAGAATGACTTGGAAAAAGCGTATCCAAGCTATGGATACTTCCTGTATAACAGCACAGTGTTTTTAGAACACTTTAATAAAATATGTTATATTATGCCCGCGCTCGGACGATATTAAAGTTTGCCAATGTTTGCACGTTGCTGGCGCGTCATAGCCCCATATTTACCGAAGAATCCTTTCTCGGAAAAGAGACAGCGGGCAAGTTTATTTAATAACACG
The DNA here is from genome assembly GCF_001594055.1 of Mycetomoellerius zeteki. NCBI lineage: Eukaryota > Metazoa > Arthropoda > Insecta > Hymenoptera > Formicidae > Mycetomoellerius > Mycetomoellerius zeteki. The sequence goes on from NW_017257184.1 coordinate 2,140,080, forward strand.
TAGAGCAGCGTCCGGGGAAAAAAGGGTCGCGGGAGAAAGAGCGCTTCAAAATAGCGCTTCGGATAGAAGCTGGTAGGATAGAATCAAAAGGAAACTACCAAGATAGGTTGCCGCTCAAGGATATCCGAGATCCTCGAGAAAGTTCGTGAAAGGCACATCTCGTAGACTTTTGTAATTCGAGAAAACGAAGGATACACGCGCTTGCGAGTTTGATTGTTCCAAAGAAGCGGCTTTCGTCACGTTTTCGCTGTGCTAATCCATTTGCTTCTAGCATCCTTCATCAAAAGCATAGAACGGTAGAACATACAATTTCCGTTTAAACAAAAATGTGGATTCATTTTCTATTAATAAAATTACTCAAACATTGAAATTTTTAATTAGAAATCTATGGTACTTACATATTATAATTTTTTTCCTTTATCTTTAATTGATGAAAATAAAAATTTGAAATTCTGATAAAATCAATTTTTGACATCTGCATTTGCAAAAGAATGCATTTTTTATTAATTGTCGCGATTTCATAGTCACAAATAAATATAGAAATCAAAATTAATGTATCTAAAACTTTTTAAAAATTCCGTAGCTACATACAGATTATGGAATAATCAAATTTTCAAAAAGTAACAAAAAGCTGATACTGAAAGACTTAACGCCTGGATGTCTGAGACAAATGTCTTCCGCGTGGAAAAAAGCACAGAATATTCGATGGTCTCCATTATAGGAAACATATTGTTCAGAAACAAGGAAGAGAAGAACGATATCCCTGTATCACGAAGCAGATCGACTCCATTCAAAGAATATACTTTCAACAGAATGTGAAGTACACGAAGCGGCTTAGAAAACGAGACTGTTTATACTTTTCCATTTTTTTATCATACCGTGCTTTTCGTGTATTAGGATTCAAGTATTGGAACAAAGATTTTCATTTGATTTCGTTATTATTAATAACACCTGGCACCTTAACATTAATATTGACACTAATCAAAAGAAAAGTTGTCCCGAAGAATTCCATTCACAGATCGTTTCGCTAAATTTAATGAAGTATACATCGTCTGCCACACATATGCTTTCATTGACTTTAGCTGAAAACGTTCCGTATCGATATACAATTGCATTGACGAACTTTGCCACGATTACTCTTTTTTACTCTCATTCACAACCAACCCATGAAAACTCTTCATGAAAACTCGTTGGAAACGGCCGCCCGACGGTAACCACGATGGCTAGCAGCAATAGGAGGGAAGTTTTTATCACTCGTCTGAAAGACCACCCGATAAATTAAATTGCCCTTGGCTCTTAACTACACGGAATAATGTAATTGTTCTCTCACTTTTGAAACAAACTCGATTTTTGCGATTTACAGTGATAAATATACCACGGTTTTGTTAATACCGACATAACATCCACAAAAAGAATTGGAATTGGTGCAATAGTAAAATTTGTCCAATTTTTTAAGAACTTGGAAAAAGTAATCTTAAAATACTAAAACAGTAAAAAAATTTGGAATCAAACCAAAAAAAAGTGAGATTTGAAGATTTTTCATATCCTGCAATCCCAGAGAAAATCTGATCTTAATATCTCAAAAGTCTGATAAAAGTCTAACCATTTATTTTCTCGATTGTCATTGTGCCGTAGTGCCGTTCGTTTATCTCGAAATTTAGATGAGTGATCGATAAAGCTTCCTGTACGTAATTTTAACAAGTAGCAGTTCGAAAGTGACGCAAGTGTAACGCGAAACCGGCCATGTATCGGTGCGATAAGAGTAAAAAAACGGAAAACGATCTTGCTACTTCAATTTCACGGTACACACGCAAAAGTGTAATTTTTTAACGCATCCAGCCGCGTCGGAAATTCTCTGTGAAAAGTTTCGCCGCAAATGTGCCGCGGTATACGCGGAATCTTCTCCTTTGTTACGACCATTTGGCGCATCGTCGAAGTTCGCCTTCTTTTCGCGCTGTTTGTTACAAACCGCACGATATGGGCTAACTATCCAAAAAAGGGAAGTTTTTATCTTCACTACTTTCTTCTTCCTATTTCGCAATAAAGAAGAAGAAAAAGAAGAAAGGAAGGACAAAGGGCAAATGGAAGGAACTTTCGCCTATTAAATTTTAAACCTTCCCCATCTCGTTTGCCTGTAATACTGATGCTTGACCCTCGCGAAACCTTTTCCCGCAATCTCTACGAAATAATTTAATTCCACATTGAGTCGCTTATGGAACTATCTTGCTGTTACATTGCTGGTAGTGGTGATTATCCACTTCCTTGTGCACCTAGCATCGTCCCGAAGAACGTGGTAGATGTGTGGTGCCGATAAGAGATGTAATTAGTAGCAGCGAGGAGCACTGATATCGGGGAAAGTGGCGGAGAAGAATTTCTATTTAGCCGCAGTATCATTTAAACGGTATCATTCCTAACATTGTTCCGTTTCAAGAAAACAAATTTTAGTCGTACCTTTAAGACAATAAAACTCATCAAGTGATACAATTAAAATATCATTTGATTTTAGTCGTAATGTTATATTACTAAAATATTTTATCATCTTTTTTGTAATGTTTTCTAAATTTTTCATGTGATTCTAATTAAGACAAGCAAATATTTTCGAGATATTTTAGTAAAAATATTTTTGTGCATAATTATTCCACAAAAATAAACGTAAGAATCATAGAGATATGAAAATAATTAGTAGCGATACTTGGTTATACAGAGGCCTCAAGGAGACAATTTTTTAGTAATTTTCATAATGTATAAAACGGATGTCGGTAAATATCAAATAATTATCAATCAAATAAGAAAGAGAGATTACGTTCTTCTGGCCAAAATCTCTTAAATATTTTCATAACCATTGCATTTTCCATAATGTGACTGAATAGAGTGGAAAATTATTGGCATGAAAGCAATGTTGAAAATATCCGATCAACGTAGAATAGATACATTATTGTAACTGCATTTATATCAAGTGAAAAGTAAATAATATAGTGATAAATTTTATTTCGTTTACTCAAGAATATATTATATCCAAATTAATAATAACCTATATTCGCGCGCGAAGAATTTTTTAAAGATTCTTCGAAAATTTCGATCTAGTTAACGTTTGTTAACGATGAATACATATATATTAATGCTGAGAGTTAGATATTGCTGAAGTGGCTGAAGTTACGATACAGTATCAAAGGAAGAGTCGCGCGTAGTTCACTGTTGGAACGCGGACTCGTATAATTTCCCTTTAATCCCTTAAACACGATAGCGGATGAATACTAAACATACTCAATTAAAGCCGCCCATTCGTGAAAACTTCTGGAATTGGTTGAAAGTAACTTACCCTCGATGGCGGTGCTGCTCGGCGTGTCGCCAGAATTATAGAGGTCATCTGAAACAGAAGTTAGAAGTTTATCGGCTGCGGTGGTACTTCTCGGTAGACGGATATTGGGCATGAATTAATTAACGAGTACTTGCGAAACACTTCATTAGATTAAACTTAGATAGCATTCTCGGGCACGTCCATTATTTCGCGATCGGGGGTGCCCGAGCGACTCGGTTCGATCGAGAACTGCTAACAAGTAAAGTAATTCAGTCTTCGATAATTACGTCTCCATAATGACCAGCGCCGTAAATGCAATTTAGCTCCATTAAAATACCAAATCGCGTGTCATCCAGCGAAGTAATTGGCATTGATTAAAGAATGAATTCACAAAGAAGATTGCATTAGTCAGAACCAATTGATGATGGACAATGTAAAAGTAACGAAACGAGAAACTATAAAAAAGAAAGAAGTTAATATACGAGAAAGAAATATGAAAGTATAAGAATAAGATGAAGACACATTTCTTACCGAAAATTATACCTTCGTATTTATATCTACATATATCTATTTTAAAATGCGTTTACATTATTTTGAACGTAAATTGCTGTTTCCTGTTGTATTTCGAAGCTCGATAGAAAATGATTTTAAGATTTATGTAAATATTTAAGAGCCTGACAATATTCTGCAAAAAATACCTCAGTTGTTTCTTTTGTTCAATCAGATGCGCGCAATAAATAATTGCTCTATAAGTACCTTGTCTTATTAAATATCACCGCCATTGCGGGCACCAACGCGTTATAGATTATGAATTTGCTTAGGGGTGAGCAATTCAATATTTCGCTCTGCCGCAAACGTTTGTTATACAAATATCCGAATGGATTGCCGCCGGACGTTTAATATAGCGAGTAAATTTTACGCAACATCGACGCGAGTTCCGGGCAAATATCGGATTATTCGAAAGTGCAGGCAAATCCACGGAGTAATTTTCCTCGGACGACCGCTACGATATTTACTATTAATATTTACCTAGCCGGAACTGCCCTTCGTCTTCCATCCAATCAGCTTTTCACGTCATATACTCGTAGTAAATATTAAATCAACGTTAACAAATTTTTAGACAAATACAGTCTAGTATCCTTTTGCATTGATTTATATTGATATAAAATGTGAAAAGCAGTAATAACAAAAAAAAAACAAAGCAATTATACTTAAAAATATTTGATATTTCTTTAACAAATTCATTCATGAACTTCGTATAAAATGAACTATTTTTCACACTGTTGGATATCAAAGGAGCAATAGTAATCCAATTCCTTGAATTAAAAAAAATATTTTGTTATTTTCAACATCCAAGTGTGTCAAAATGTAAATCAATTCATATTTCTATAGTTATAGCTTCAAAGTAAATAACATCCATTACAACAACTATATTATGCATTTAAAAAAAATCAACGCAATTTGAATTAAACTTAATACATTTTCTTGAGATAAATTATTTCATTCCATTGTTTTGGTTAAATTAACGATATATTGAATTGGAACAGTGGTAACTGTAAAAATGATTAAAAATATCTCAAATTTGGTATAATTTGACGTTATGAATTTAACAGTGGATAATGTATTTATAGATTAACTTAATTATGAAAACAACAAATTTAGATTATTAAGAATCTTTATTTTTTTTAAAAAGTAACAATTATTTTCAGATTTATCTCATGTTTTTTATTTCCGTTTACCTCAACAGATTAGAGGAGAAGGATGACAGAGAGAAAAGAGAGAAGAGAAGAGGAGACACATGAGTGATAAAAAAGCATCCGCTAATATTGTTTAATTTCTTTTAACTTGTTTACATTACCTACGCCCATCATTGCTAATTATATTTATATCACGTGCTAATCTTACACATCTTCGCGCAAGTCGTTAATTTATAAGTAGGTAATTTCCGACGAAATTAATGGTTTCGTTTCATGTTCTGAAGATAGCTTTATAATTTATCCGTAACCGTGCACACGAAGATCTCCGTCGGGGATTAAGTTGAATCTAAAGATCAATAAGCGTTCCTGTAATGACCCAATTATTAAGTTACTGGCTGTTGAAGAGTACGAAACAGTAAGGCTGCACCAGCACGACTACATTGGTATTCGTAATCCTACACTCCCGCATCCTCGTCCCTCACAATTAGATCGTTGGACATCTGACATTTTTAGATTGGACTTGACTGCGTACAAAAGCGATTGGTAGTACGTCACTCGATCACGTCTGACCTCGTGTTTATATCGGCGCGATTGCGTAGTCTAATGTCTAAACCAGGCTAGAATCAATGTTGGGGGATCGTTTTCTCACGATCGCGGTGTTCTGACCCAAAACCCGGCTGGATAAAGATAGACATCTCGTCGTTAAAAGATATCTAATAATAGATATATATTCCAATTTCAGACTACTTTTAACGAACTGACATATTTAATTAGAAATTCATGAATTTATGATAAGAAGAGAAATAATTTTCTGAGAAAATTATTTCTTTATAATTTGATTTATCTGCAAAGACCGCAAATATGCAATTTCAGTTTCTTCCGGTCTAAAAACAATTTTATATATTTATCTCTTATCTACTTATCTACTAATTTATATACTTAATTTATTTTCTTACAAGATTTGTAGCAGCTATACATTTTAAAGTTCATATTGATTTTCTGTATCGTGATATCTCTAGTTGTCAATCCAAATGTTGCGAGGATCATTTTGCTTACATAAGAAGAATTTACAAGCAAAATTGACCGTGCCAGGATCTCTCAAAGGGCATTCGTGCATCCTTCGAAATTTTGTATGCAGCAAAGTGCAGATCCAAAGGTTTTCTTAAGACCTTGCCGAGCCAGCACTTCTGACAATATGACTTTACGTTGTTTCGCCATACTACAAGAGTAAAAAGTGATTGGATCCGAGACGTGAGAGGACTATCTATGAACGAAGAAATTGCCAAGGGTATAAAGGATCGAGGGACGTTCTGGAATGTTTCATAAATGCTTTCGTTCGATGGTACGTTCTCTGACATGTGACGAAACCAAAACATATTTTGAATCCGGAAATAAAAATGTGAAACAGTAAAGCGCACCTTCATATTCCTGCATAATTGCGTTTTCTTTTAAGAAGTTTTAACATAATCAATCATATTACTCCAATAGAGATGAAAACGAATCAGATAAGAAGAAAGGGGAAAAAAAGCATAAACTCTTTTTATCATTAAAAGAAAAATATATTAATTTCCTACTGGGCACTACTTCCAATAGCATCATCAGTTTTATAAGCGAGATGCAAAGTTTGTTTAATTTTGAAAACGGAGTTATAAAGTTTGAAAGTTCCTCGCGATTATTCGTTCTAATAAATTGTAAAGGAAACAATCCAGTTGTAACAGTTTGCCATTTAAGATATAAACGTAACATTTGAGATACGGAAAAATTGATTGAAACTTTTTCAAGGAACGAATAATCTTTTTCTGTTCTAACAATTAAAGATTTAACTTATTCAACAGATGCTTTGAATCAAACGTTCTGACACATTGCCAATTGCGGACTGAAAACCTACTCAAACGAATTTTTGATTGCCATGTGGCATTTAATTTAAGTTTGCTGAGCATTTATTAAAGTTTTACTAGTTCCTATAATGTAATTCGCAATTCCCATCATATTCCATAGATTAGCGTATTGAATAAGTTTACCACGGGCGTTCGATAACTAGTTGTTAGGCTATAGATATAAAATGAATCAGGCATAATGGCACAACATAAACTGAAATTGAAGGTGTTGGGAAGTCGATTTCGGCGCTAAACTTCTAGTCGAGTAAATTCGCGTCGCACGCGTTATTAAACGAATTAATTTCTGCTAACGACAGGTCGGCCGCGGCAACGAGTAATTTAAGCAATGTATATATATATATATATTATATATGTGTGTCAAAGGCAACTCCGTTATTAACTCATTATTTATTCGTAGAAAATAAAAAAAATACTTGCAAAACATTCGGCATATATAAATCAAGTTGTTAATTATTTCGAGAATATATTATTATTGTGACATGTTTATTAATATAGCAGCATTTAATTTCCTAGATTAAAAGTATAGAAGAGAAAATAAAATTAATTTCCATATATGTATATTAATATTTTTAGAAAGAGTGAGAAAAAATTTTTGGTATCAGTAAAAATGTATAGTTCTCGTGTTTTTATGATTGCGTTTATCTTTGAAAATTTAATCTATTATAAAAAACCGTAAATTTATTAAAAATCAGTATAATAGTTATTCTAGATAATATAATGGGATTTGGTTTTTTTTATGGAAATTTACATGGAAAAATCTTCGCTATAAATGTATTTCGTAAATACCGATATAAACGTAATAGAGATACAATACAATTCCATGTACATTGTGTACCTATTATTCTATCCCGTATTTCACGCAATTTCCTGTACATTGCATTTCGAGGTGTAATACACCCGTGACGAAATCAATGATTTTTTTATCGTGGTTGGTGAACAATATCAGGCATTGCACTCAATTAACTGGGAGACAATTACTTTCAATGAGGTTCAATGAAATTCACGGCACGTTCCAAACACTAGTTTATTTCACTGCGAGAGATGACACACTAAAATGTCTCTATTCAAATCAGTTAGCTGCTTCAAATGATGTCTACTCTGAAAATACTCGCTATTCATCAATAAAAATGTACACGAAAAGCGACAATACAAATTTTTCATACTATTACCAGTGATTTAATCCTCAATAATAATTCTACATGATAATTAAACACAATCTAGAATTCTCCGTTTCATTCTTTATTTTATTTTATTTTTTAATATATTCGATAATTATTATACATAGATAATATTTCTGATATAATAAAATATGAAATATTTCGACTGAAGGAATAGAAAATATCCTATAAAATAGATATTTATATTTGTATTATAATTACGTAATTAATCTGTATATTAGTTTAAATGTAATATTATATATCTGTTCATCTAAAAAACATTGCGCGATTCACTTTTAATTTATACAGTGTCATTCAGATACATCGGAAATGCCTCGGTTCAACGAAACGGACTCGGTTGGCTGGTTCCTTTGTTCCTCTTTCGGACTTAGGGATTTTACTCGTGTACTTAACTCGCTGGCAAAAGAACAATCCGTCTGCCTTCTACCTTTATAGAACGTACGCGATTAAACTTTTCTCAACGAATCGAATTTAACTTTCTGCACCGTCCAGGGTAACTACTTTTGTTACTCGTTCACCAACAACCTCGTTACACGTTGAACACCGCACTATGTCGAGATGGAAGTTGCACTCGAAAGAAGAACGAGTTAACTATTGATTCTGAGCAACTCTGGATGAGAGCTCTAATCATAACTGTTATGGAGTCTCCCATGCAGTTATTTCTTTCAACATACTTAAAAAAAGAGTTGTATCAGCAACTAGAAATTTGAGAGCAAATAACAATAAGCAAGTTATATGAACTAAGAAAATATTAAAGTAATATTACCATTTACTATAGATAAATAATATTATTACATTTTTAAAATTTATTTAATTTATTTATGGTCTCTCTCTCTCTCTCTCTCTCTCTCTCTCTCTCTCTTTTACAACTTGTCCTCAAATTTTTATATGAAGTCTATGTATAACTGTTTATGTAATCGTGTCACTATTTCACTATCCATTAATAGTTGACAAATATTGTTACTATGACTGTATTTTTATAATATTCGGTACTACTTTAATTCTTATTACTTTATAAAACTAATTGCAGGCATTTAAATTTCAGAGTTGTCAATTTACCATTTCTAAAACTATTTATCTTTTTCTCTCAATGCATGAACAGTTATTGGTGCTGATAGCAAGAGGAATCAAATGCACACGACAGTCAGCTTGCAACATTGTATGTGCTACATATATTAATATAATACATATATGTAAAGTACAAGTCTTCAAAATGTATAAATTATGCTTTCAATGAAAGTGAAATATAGAGAATATTGTTTTATTTTTTCTATTATTAGACAAATTAGAAATATTAATTTTTTCGATGATGGAATTATTGCTTTAAAAGGTCGTGAATATTTTTCTAAAAAGACGCTCGATATTAATGTAATTGAGCAAAAGAAGACATTATAATACATAAAATTCAATTAGTTCTTATATAGGAATGACTACAGTATATCGGAAATCGCGCTGGATAATTGAGAGATTTAATAAAAAGTTACTTCAAAGTTTTAACGGAATAATACAATTTTCTCTCTCACATGACGGTTGTTTTTGCGTGTTTTAATCAGAAACGACAGAATCGATAACGAACGAACGTACGTTGCGTCACGAACGTGGCCCGTAGTTGTGTCTTTTTCTCATTACCGGTATACCGTCTGTACCCTCTTCAGTTTAGTTTTTCCGTTTTTCTTAGTCGTTGTCCTCACCTCCGACACTATTTATGTTTTCTTTTCATTAACGCCGCGCCGTTCGCGCACCTAACGTAGTTTCACGTATTTCATTCACCTTGCCATTGTTTCGCTTTTTTATCCACGTTCGAATACTAGCTGCGCTGACGAGAGAAGACAGCCAAAAAGGCACGTTCTTCTGGAGTAACGACCGATGATAAAAACACAATGATTAATATCAAGCAATAAGATTATATATAGCGCGAATGATGACTGTCAATTTTTAACTTCTTCACTCCCAGTCCGGTTCCCAGTCGCAATCAACTTTTTACTTTATTTGTAATAACATATAAACGTAAACAAGTACCTCCGAAGAAGAGACCATTCCGAAAATTCGAGCTCCATTTAAACACTTTTAAAAAAATATCATGCAGAAATAATTCATTAAAAAAACAAAGAGAAAGAAAGGCTTTTTCGTGACAAATAAAGGTTCTGAATTAAAAAGATTAACGATAATGAGTTAAACAACCGGTCGTAATTACTTGCACAATTAATTAATCGCATCGGTGAAATTGCGATGCTTCTATAATAATTACGCATATTTTTTTTAAAGCGTTAGTGCTTTTAAAAAATAATAGCGATTGAGTTTAAAATACACTATTGGCATCGAGCAAACGACTTTTGTTAACGGACCAAATAAATGTTTATAGTTTTCACGACAACATTCATGGTCTAAAAATTTTATTGGTTATTGCAAATACGCGGCAGTGTAAGATATTCATGCGCTACAATACGGACGATCTCTATCCCTGATCTTATTCAGAAAAACGACGACAACGTCATTTCTTTTTACACGAGACTGATTCCATTCTCTATCCGTCAACGATTCTTATCGTAAAATGCACGTTAGATAAATAACGCAAAGCAAACAGAAACTTTGTGACATGGTTACTTTAAAAGAGCAAAAATGTAATAGTAAATAAACATTGATGTTTGCAATAACTCACAAACGATATATACTAAAGATATTTTCGCGACCGGTTCATGAACTCATCGATATGATATGAATACTGTCTATTCATTGAGAAATTTATACGGACGAGTGCAAATGCTTAAAAATATAGTAAACAGTTAAACATAATTACAGATCGTTTTCGTTTCTTTCGATGTAGTAAATGAATGGATGTAAGATTATTGACTGTAAATTATTTTTTATCTGATTAATCATTTTTTTATCATTTTTTATAAAAAATATATACTTTCTCTTATCTCTGTAACAATAATTATAAATGTGAAATGTGATATTAAATAGTTGTTTGATATCATATATTTTCTCTTATACATACTTGTTATTATGACATATAATAATATGCCTCAGTGCTCTCAGTGGTGGAATTGGAAAAGACTACTAAGTTCGAATTCTGATTGAGGTAATATTTTTCGCAATAAGTTTATTTGCACTGTTTTGAGATACTAGTAGCACTATTATCAAATCGACGATCAATTTAATTAATTATGGTATTATTATTTCAGCTTTAGTTTATGAATACGTTTCAAGTCCGACAATAAATAGTGCGTAATTTATATAACTGAAAGATGTTTTTCGAATTTACATATAAAAATATTATTAAACACCAAGACCTCGACTGTATTAGTCCTTTTCCCTTATTAATTTGATTTATTCAAATATTTATTTTCCCCGATTCATTCAACTATTCCATTCAATCATCAATCATTAACCACAACGTCTCCAAAGAGATGCAACAGATCAGAACAAATTGTTACACGTATTAAGCGAGCGCGTACAAACTTTCATCGATTACACAAGTTTTCCCCTGGTTCTAACGAACACAGAGGGATAATTAAAATTGATAGTCCCGCGTTACGCGTATTACGTCCGATTCCCCCAACGATAGACGGGTATAACTCGCGCCATTTGACGAATCGAGCGTGAAATTAATTTCGTCATTAGTGCACTTTGACGCGCATTATCGTGCTGCCGCAGCGGAACACGCGGATCGTATCGCGGTATATCACAGTACGCTCGCATATGGAATGAATGCGCCCTACCGTAAGCAATTTTCGCCTCCAAATTGAGCCGGCACTCGTGCCGCGTCATGTACATGTAGGGCTGCGGCTCACCCGGGCACCAGGGCACCGACGGACCGCAAACGCATTTGCCGGCGGCCGCCACATTTCCGTCCGCGATTCCCTCACCGACCAAGTTGCAGCCAGAACTCGACATCATCGGCCCGTGCGGACAATGCCTCCTCCATCTGCCCGGAATCTCTGAAAAGCGCAACACGGAACATACATTGTTAGTATCTAGAAATTTGCAGTTTTGTAAACATGTGTATACTGTGTTGTAAAAATATAGAAATAGCTCTTATTTTCCTGTTCAAAAGAATAAAAAAATTGGATAGTAGTACATTGGTAATATCATACTCTACACACGTACAGGTTTCTTCTTTCATTTGAATCGTGATTAATTGATGGCAGCACAGTGATTGTGAATTCGAGATCATAGAAATCGATAGATGGAATATGCGTGATGGTTTTGTGTTGGCTAAGCTAGTTCTATTATTCAGCATGTAACAGAGATTGTACAATTTTATTATTCATTGACCGCAAGCATGTTTCTTCTTTTGTGGATTGTTCGATTGGCTCTACAGGAGCGAAACTAAACTAACTCAAAATATTTGCATGACTGGCACGAGACCTGTGTATCTTCTGTAGGAGAAAAAAATGTTCTATACATTACACTGTTAAAAAAAAGAAATTTGTTTCCTTTATATGTAATGGAAGCAAATTTCAAGCAGATACATTAAAAATATTTAATGTTGTTAATGAAAATGAAGTTATAAGTAACTTAAATTTAACGTTTACTTATATTAAATTTCAAATCTACATAAAATTTAATAAAATGTACTAAACTTCGTAAAATTTTACGAAAAGTACACTATATTTCATATGTACATGTACACAAATATACTTTTCAGTTGCAAATATATTAAATTTAATTTAGTGTCATAAAATTGAATTTAATTTGTGTAATTTAAAAATACATTAAATTTCATGACATTTTTAGCAGTGTACATATTTATTTGTGCACTTAAGGGAAGGTTCTACTTTGGAGGGCCAAAAACTCGATTTTTTTTTACATTTTTTGCATTTCTAAAGTGTGTAGAATATGCCTGTAAAAGGATTTTGCACCGGTCGAAAATCAAGTGAGCTCAACGGTATTACGCGCAAAATAAGAAAGAATCGGAAAGAGAAGGGCTCAAATGTAGCAAAATTTATTCTTCGAACAGAGAAGAAATTGATTTATATGGGCTAGGAATCTCTGATTAAATATAAATTGCAAAATATTGTAGTTAACTAAAATCATTACCATAAAATAAAATTTTATTTTATCGCGTTTTTCTCGAATTCATGTTTTTCAAACTGGCGGGAAATGTACAGCTTTAACCAATCATCCGTTTGACATGAAGTTTTTTTCTACGAAAAATAAATAATTTTTATGGGGCCATGAACCTAAAAATGCCATAAATTTTCCAAAATAACTATTTCTTTGAACAGGTTGAAAGTGAAAAAAAGTTCGTGAAAATTGACACTTAATTTCAAATGACTGCCATTCTGTAAATTTTAAAATTTTTCAAATAAAGTGAGGTTCATGGCCCCACAAATTTAATACATTTTAATAATTGCATTAGTTTATTTGTCTCAGATAAACTGTCGACGGTCGAGATTTCCCGCCAATTGGCCACGTACGCGCTGCATGCTCTGATACACCCGTAGGCTACAGCCGCAATTTTTTACATTTCTAAAAATAAAAAAATTTTTTTTTTATGTGGAAATATATAAAACATAATGCAAAAAGCATTATTTTGATATCTCTTTCCTTTCCTTATGAAAAAAATACATAAATTTTGGATCTCTAGATTAGAACCTCTCCTTAAATCTGTCATGGTCGATAATAACGTTTGTACTCGTAATAATCCAGATTATTGCATAGAAGTATCATCATCCGGATTATTGCATAGAAGAGAAAATTCCATATGATATGAGAGAGGTGGTGCAACGTGACGTTGTGCTGTACGAGGGGCTTGAGTATAATGGCACCATGGAAAAATTCTAAATCACGCATCCGTGGCGAATTCACTGGCGGAGAGTAAATCGAGCATCGATAACTGCGCAATTACAAAACCGTCAACATCGCTGTAGGCCCTGCTTACTGCATACATCGCTCGTCGTCGTCAGGTCTGACAAGGGGTGAATACCACGATATCGTCGATACCCGAGGGAGTATAATGCGGTCGCCTAATGAGACGCGGTGTGTACCTGGACGACAAATTCCAATTCAATTGCGTTTACCGTACTAGCCGTTGACCAAGGAGCATGAAAGAGAGAGGGAGGAGCGAGGGGGGAGAGAACCGTTTAAAACGTCATCGTCGCTATTTCGAGAAAAAAGCAATTAGCTTATGCCATTCACACGAAATAACTTCGTATAACGAGGCACAGAGAAAGAAGATAGAAAACAGGACAGAAATAGAATCGGGACAGTCAACCAACCGGACAAATCAAGACCGAGATGGTTGGTTGTTCAACACGAAGGGCAGTTAAAGCCTCCCTTGATATCCTGTGCCGTGGCCATGTTGACCCTCTTCTCCCCTTTACTATCTTCGATAGCACAACGTTCCAATCGATAAATTTAATAATCCACAGACGGGTTACGCAGAGAAAATCGAATTTGCTGATCGGTTTGCCCATCAGCCCTTTGGGCCTCCTAAATGCGAATTCATTTCGAGTTGATGGTTAGGAATGCGCTTCCGTCTAATTGTTCATGAACCGACCAGATATGTACTACGATATCCAGATGTAATCAAACTGCGATGGTTTTCGATTAAGAAAATCGAGGATACTGTACAGAGGAGTGTTCTAAAGATAGACCGCAAAAACAACCGAACTGCTTTTGCGTTCAAATTCACCACAGAATTACATTTCTTCAAGATAATTTCTCGGTACCGCCGATTCGCGCTCGTAGCCATTAGCAAATTCGCTTTAACGAACCGAATTTAAATATTTCGACTCATATCGTATAATTTGAGAACATTATTTCGTTTTATTACACTACATTGCACAAAGATACAAAAATTATGTCATTGCTCATGTACATCTTATTGAATTAATTAAAAATCAATGTTAATTAAATTAAATTAATTAAAACATTAATAATATCTATTAATAATACCAATAAAGAGCTAACATAAATTATTAGTGAGTTTATTAAAATATCAATATAAAAGAATAATACAAACATTTCGACCTTATTTTTAAGTCATCCTATGCGTACCATATAGGTCATCCGGTATTAGATCATCAAATGTGTATTTAGATTTCAAATATAAATCTCAAACAATGTAACTAAACGTATTTTACAATCTATATATGAAATAATTGATACAAATTTACTCAATAATCAAGACTATTATATTATGAAGCTTCAGTCTTCAGTTTCCAGCCATCATACTTTGATAAAGCGGCAATTATTTTATATGCAGATTATAAAATTTGTTTATTAATTAGATTGTTTGTGATTTAGATTTAAAATTTCATTTAAATATGCATTGAGGATGACCTAAAAATGCAAGGTCGAAACGTTTGCCATTATTCTTTTAAATTGACATTTTAGTAAGCTCACACATTAATAATTTTTGTTGGCTTTTTATTGGCATTATTAATATCATTAATATTTGTATTATTAATTAATGTATTATTATAGTACATTTTTTCCAATGAGAAAGTGCAATTTATTGACAAAAAATGTCGAAGCTGCCTTTAATGCAAATTTATCTCGAATTAATGTACTCGATGACCAATTAGCCGTGACCATTTAGGATGCACATTTCCGTACATTACGTTGTCGATCTTTCCGGACATGAAACTCGAGAAGTCAGATTGCACTTACAGTTGGGACTGTGCAATCGGCTTACTCAGAGGCGCATTTGGTCCCTTGTCCCACCGTCAGTAATCCGTTAAATCGTCAGTAGCTATTTCCCTAATATGTTGACACTTACGCCTCTCTCGCTAAGCATTCCTTAAAATAATGGGATTTTGTATTTATAAAATGGATTGCGTAAAGTAATAAACTATTTTCTCATTGGCACACATATATTTAAAATCTTAACAAAATTAATACTGATGTTAACTTGGTGCATTGCCCTTGTTTAATAAATAAATTAAAAATTATAAGCGTGAGAGAGGAATCCTTCTTAAAAATTTTATAATTTTTTAAGATTTTGTAAAACAATTATTGATTTTATTAATACATTATTTTGCATAAATAAAATATAATATATATACGAAAACATTATTTTATCATCACAAAAACGAAATGTTATAAGAGTATACCATATATTTAGGTAGACTTTTCTTATAACAATCCCAATAGCTTAAGCTGCAAAATAATCATCACATTGATGAAATATGTTGAGATTTTAAGTAAATTAATATTTGTTTATTAAATTAATGTAACTTAATTAAATATAATTAAATATAATTTAATTAAATGTAATTTGGGAAAGAGATAAAGATGCCATTATAAATAAATACATACTTCATTCAATTTACCCTAATTTTCAGTAATGGTAATATATAATTACTTTATAATTGATGTTAAGTCAACATAATCTCATTGCTAAAATATCACTACAACGACATGTATATGATGATAATGAAATGTTTTTTCACGCTCGTTAGCACGCTGTAGCACGTAAGTTCATACGGTCATATTGTGAACGTCGTGCGAAGTATAACTACGTTTCATATAGCGCATGGCGAAATGCAGATTTCCGGTAACCAAAGTAAACGAAGTTGTGAAAAATAACGGTGTTCCGCCCAGCCTCGGTAAGTAACTCGGCAAGGAGAAGCAACTTAATCAACCGACGCGAGTGCATTAAGAGTAGCGGTAAAGAACCATGCGCCGTTGGAGAAATGCGAAACTAAAGTGAAATTCGAGAACTGTTAGATTTTTTGTAAATCTCATCTGCATACGTAACGAAAGAATAACACATCAGCATGGACCTTTTTACGCGATGATAATTTATTTTTCTGCAGGGATACACATAATCATTTACACGTATGGTCTAATCACTTACACGAATAATGGAATTATAATTTACGCCACAGAGATTTTTATAGAGGCAGAAAATATCGTTAAGTTTTCAAATCTGTATACCTACATGTAAAACAGGTATTTGCGTTTATTTGCACGTTTATTAGATCTAAATTATATTCAAATCCAACACAAAAATAACCTGATAGGTTTTCTGTTTTTATAAGTTTCTCACACGTGCACATATAATAAGATTGCGGCAATTTTCTTTTAACGATTATATGTTGGATTGGGTCGTAAACCCAGGTGTGCTCTCTCTCTCTCTCTCTCTCTCTCCCCCCCTCTCTCTCTCAGTATATTCGCTGATAAAAATATCTTTTTATCATTTTGCTTTCTTCTTAGATATAAGTATGTTCCATGTCACCGAAGCCTTCAAGTAGAAATAAAAGATTCACGAGCCAAATGGGAATGCACCTAAAATGTGAGTATTCGGTTTCGATATTTTCTCGTGTTGCAATGTAGAACATAAAATGGGTGGGTCGTTCAAGCATCTTGGCAAAAAGAAAAACACAGCATGGGGGATCTCAAGATTTCTTGATTTCGTGATGTCTCCGTATTTCGGTATTTGAGGCTACTTCCTTATCTATCTTATTAAATTGAATTTCCAGTATCTCCGAATATCACGGTACAGTTCCGTAACTTCAGGAATAATCTAATAAACTCTTTAATGATGAAAGAATTTTAAAGAATAACATTCCACGAATTGTTTAAACTTGATTATTATTAAAAAAGTAATAGCTCCTCAATAGTTTTATCATTCTCTTTATAGGGAGGGAATTTTTATTTTAATTGAAAGTGGAAAAGCAACGTAAACATAAATTTATTCCAAGCTTATTCAGTCACTCCTAGAATATGTTACGTTTTTAATAATATGTTTCTCTGTAAAAATAAAGAAAATAAATCTCCCAATAATGCTGTGCTCGTGTATTTCAGTTTAAAAAACGAAATCTGTTTTTCCAAGCTTGCGAGTAAACCTAGTAAAAAAAAAGACAAGTTTGTGCGGATGGTAGTTGTTTCTGCAGTATGCGTAATGTATGATACCTACTCGAGAAAATTATAGTACATTTAATGAATACTACGCGACCTCGTTGTGACGCAGTAACGTCAATGAAAACGGTGATCTCTCGTATATGTGTATACCTTTGACTGTGCGTGCTTGCGCTCTCGAGTATTCGTGAAGTACTCGCGAATACTCATGAGTATAAGCGCGCGTGGTTTCATTTTCTCTCAAACGCAAATGATAGTCGTCATTGCACCACACTTCGCGTCGAGTGATCAATATTTACAGAATTATTTGCGCGATAGAATAGACAGATATAATAATACTGCATATAAGCGTACTTTCAACGTAATTTGATTTACGCTGAAAGTACGAGTGGAAACGTCTCTGTAATAAAAATACAACTTTTGTAAAGTGAATCAATCTACTGATCTTCGCTGAGTTAAGTGCTAATACAGGCTATGTTCCCAAATTGACTGCCTGTACTAAAAATCTATAGTTCACGTAACGTAAACTGTCGCATTTTCAATGCTGGCAGTAAATTTGGAACACAGCCATAGTATTAAAAGCTGCTGAATACGTGTGGAAAGGGTCTATATGTTTATATTACGCCATCATAAAAAGGATTATATCGTATACATATTAGCGTCATAATTATTTTTTATACAATTGAAACAACATTTTGTTGATTTGATCATAGCGATTAAAGCATCATTGGTAACGTATTTTATGTACAGTATTAATTACAAAAGGAATTTCAGAAAATTACGCGTCCGTCATATTTCTAATTTGTAAAATAAGTTTCATGTCGTATAATCGATTGTATGATCCGTTCTGTGTGTAACTCTATAAAGCAGTACACCGTTGTTGCAGTCAGAAAAACGAATTACATTCACAAAAGCAAACAAAAACACCAGAATTTTATATTTCAGCACGCTCATATTTGCATTCGTGATTGTCTTCTTCCACATAATTCTGCAGATATCCCTGCCAATAGAATTTTCGTGCGAATTTTCAGTACACAGAGCGGTTATACTTTTTCCTCTGTACACTACCAGTTTGTGAGTGCATTTTGTAGACTCTCGTTTCGTCCCAATATAATATGGCGCAGTCATAATATTGAGTATGATATTTCTTTTCTATGCGAAATCTTATTTTCAATTTTTTACACAAACATTATAAAAGCACAGGGGATTCTAAGTGGAAGACCAAACTCCGACGAAAATCGTTGTTACCGATTTACATATGATTTACAACACATATTACATACGCTTTACGAAACATGGAGTTAAGGGTTAATAACGTGGTAGGTCTACACGCTATTATCAATGTCGTACGTACAAATACATGCACAAATTTTTTTCACGCACTCCATTTTCTTATACTAAAACTCTTAGGTTTATTTCTAAATGCACAGTATTTCTAAATGCACAGTATTTCTAAATGCACAGTATTTCTAAATGCACAGTTCTTTCATGTAATCCCTAGTCTGAATAAAGCTCATTTTATATATGCAAAGTGTAAAACTTTTATATAAAGAATGTTGTTACAAGTCAACGTCAGAAGTCGACAAAAAACTGTAATTTTCTTTTTTTCGTTTTTTATATTTTGCATGCTAGACTGCATTATTGTACGTACTTTAACTCTAGAGAAGAAAATCTGTAAAAATAAAAAATTGATATAAAAATTATTGCGTTCGATCGATAAGATGAATTTAGGATTCTCTTAAAAACAGCTGAATAACTCATGATGTTTTAATGAAGATTAAAAATGAACAAAATACTAAAGTAAGAAATATTCTATTTCTTACATGCAGTAGATTTCAAGGTATGAATTGTTAATCGATCTAAAACTGATAAATCTTAAAAATAGTAGTCAGCATTAGTCAGATTATTTTTATGGAATTCTTTAAAGGGTCTGTTTTAGTATAAAAATAAAGACAGTACCAAGTTCTGACAGTACTTCTTTATGAAAAATTTTTAAACGTTAAACTTGTTATCTAAGAATGTAAAGCATTCCAACAAACCCGTTCGGATATCAACCTTCTGTTTGATTTTCACGGATGCGGGCATCGAGATCCTCTCGGGGAAACTGCTGCGTTGCGTCCTAATTAACTGGTTGGAATCGAGATTCACCCACTGGTGTGGTTATGCGAGATTCGACCATCGTGAAATCGTCATTAAACAGTAACTATCCGCGCTAATCCCTGTCATTATAGCCATCCATCAATTTTCCGAGATTATCGGATTTCAGCGATTTCTATCGGATTTCATGGGACTTTCATTATCGCATAGTCAAGCAATACGTAATATATAGCAAAAAGTGCTGCAAGATACTCAATTCACATTCAGTTACAATTAGCAATAATAAATCGTAAATACCGTAATAAATCACTCGTATGGGATACATATATTAACTTGTTACAAGTATTTCAATCAGTAATTATTACAATAATTACTGTTAAATTAAAAACAGTGATATTTAATATGCTAGTGCAAAACAATAAATTATGTGATGAGCGTTTGTAATCGGAACTAATGTAGCATGAGATACATCTGATATAATTATTTTGCAAAATGGGTCATATGCAATTTGTTACATGCTCGACGGAAAGTGGTACTACCACTTTATTTCTTGAATTAGATACACACTTCCTATTTTTAATAGATCCCCGAATAATGAAGTCCCAGTATTTTTCAAACTGTCTCACGTTGTTTTATGTTTCTCTCTTTTTTTTGTATAAAGTTGCATTATTATAGCACACTACAAATTCTGACACAGTACATCTGACACAAAAATTATTTTACGACTTACTTTACTGGAGAATACAACTTGTTATTTATTTTTAATTCACACTCCATATTTCTTCCTCTTTAGCGCTTTAATGACAGCACAATATCGCGTATACATCAAATCTTATATACCTCAGAAAGCGTTTCTGATAACGAGAAAAAAAAAATTCTTTACGTATACTTAATCTTATCACAACTTCTCTCTTGCATTATAAAAATAGAACAATATTAAAATTAAAATCAATAATTTCTATTTTCCTCCTTCGAGTCAAATAAGATTGACTTATTTTATTGTCTTAAATCAAAAGTAACACATATAAAAAGTTCATACGTTTAGAATAAATCTTTGCCCGATGTTACGACGCATGATGCTGACGCCGTAGTAAATGGAGAAACTTTTTTTTTAATTTACCTTGAAAATATGGTAATGGTATAATACAATATTTAAAAAATTTTTACCATGCACTTCAATAAAATTAATCAAACTTATTTTATATTTTATTACAGTTTTATTAATGAATGAGAGAAATTTACGTAAAATTCTTCGAAACACAATGTTGTCTCAGGACTACTATACATGGTAAAGTCTAAGAAAAAATTTTCTCTGTATATATAGAGCGAAACCGATGTGCTGGATTTTAGTCTAGATTTAAGAATTTTTCTTTGAAAAATAAAATACATTGCTCTTTCAACAATAAATATATGACTTCCCTTCGATCCTATTTTATGATAGATCGAAGAGTAATAACATTAGATCTAGAAATCATTTCTATATATAGAATTTAGAAAACAGGAAAGATTATTATTCACTATAATTTCTGAATATCGTCTTTGGCGATGCACTGCGAAGATTTTTCATCTTTTTTCACTTCTAACCGTGTCGACTATGGATCCTGTATACTTTTTTACGACACAACAAAAATTACAGTTCGTCCCGTTTTGCCGCCTATCAGCGTCCTATCAGATTTAAATCCCGGCAATCCATCCGGATGCACATGCAGGCTATTCCTCTTCCCTTGCCCCTTCCGCGCGCTCCAACACGTCGTTGCCGTAGCGTTCCGTATGCGTCACGTTACATCTCGTGTCTCTTGCTAGCTCACGAACCGAGTAACTATCACATGAACGTATACGCGTATACGGGGGCGCGCAAAAACGTAATACAGGTCAATGCATAATACGACAGAGTTTAGTGGAGCTCTAGCGATTCGAGCAAAATAAAATAGCCAATCGATTGTGTACGCCACATACACACACACATATCGTAAGTTTGCAAACACGCTAAGTTAACAGCATGACGAATTCTTGGCTTAAGGAACTTCGTCACTTCCGTAAAACACTTGAACTTTTTTCTGCGTAGATAGTTTGATGGATTAACGTGGTTGAATGGTTTATTTGCATCTCATAAAAACAAAGAAATAATGTTGTTGATCTATTTAGTTCGATGAGAAAATTATAAATTAAATAATATTTATATTTCTAGAGAATGGTAATTAAATTATATCAAGTACTAGGCGAATATCGATACTTTAAAGCGAAGTACACTTTAAAGCTTCCCCACCAACGAACCGCATAATATTATTTCTCCCATTAATCGTAAACTTTAGAAACTAAAAGCGATTAAAAGCGCGAATGCTGCTTTCTCTGCGACGTGGAAAAGCAATCTGTAAAAAGGTCAAACGTTTCGTTAAAAATATACAGCGGCAATTGTTGAGAACACGTTCTCGCGAGAATAATAAAATGTTTTAATTAACATTCTCTGATGTAAACGACGTGACCGTATCTCAAGTGTTGCAGCGTATAAATAAGAAGTATCTTTAGGAGTTAGGCGCTATTCTTTCAACAACTTCGGCATACAAATGGTCGCGTTCGCTCGTCTCGTCGCCAAACGGGAAGAGCTTAATTCAAGGCAGGAAAATCTCTTTCGCTCCGCCGCTAAAGGATATATATTTTATACATCGCGTACGTACGCTGCCTGCCTGCAGGATGTAAAGCGAATCCTTGGCTTAAGTAGCAAGTACCGCGATACATGCGAGTCTGCGACGCATTTATAGACTTTCCAACCGTCCGCCCCGTTGCATCGCCCCGCAGAATACACCGTAATGTACCGACGGTAGTGGTCTGGTATTTTGCGGTTGTGCAATGGCAAAATAAACCACTAGAATAGAAACAGAGAGAGAGAGAGAGAGAGAGAGAGAGAGAGAGGAGAAAGACAGAGCTTCTGCCGCCTCCGTTTTATATCCCACATTGCTTTTATCTCGCGCTACGTACATCAAGAACGTGACTATTTAGCTTAACGCTACATGCTACGAAAAATGTATACGTTATTGTGGGCGCAGGATTTTTACCGATTAAAAAGTTACGCTGAAACGTAAATGCAACGATAATCGGAATTCCACTATACGTGGGCGATATAAAATCAAGGGAAGAATGTTACAATTTCTTTTATTTTGTACTATAAGATAAATGCACCAGTAATATTTAAAATTTTTGTCATTTTGTCCAATAATTGGGTTCACTAACTGTGCAACATTTACTTTACAATTTCAGTAATTTTTTGTTAAATCAATTATACCAAAATATTACGAAACTAGATATACACAATGAACGCCATAAAATACAATCGCCAATTATTTTTAGTATAATACACGTATTTATTATTGCAATAGTAATAAAAAATTTTAAATAAAATACATCGCCGTTAGCGACAAACCATAATTTTTCGCGATCGCCTATTTTACGATACATCAACTCGCTACGTGACCATATTATTCTCGCGCGCGTAATACCGGAAAGTTGTTGCGCGCTTCCGAATTTACGTGCCCTCCCGTCGGGCCAATTTTTCAATCCGCGCTCCTTATCGTGTGTTCACGGCCGTAATCTTCAAGCCCATCCCCAGTTTATTTACCCCTGACATACATTTGCGGAAGGAACGTTTCTTTATAGCGCGTGCGATGGCGGTTATTTACCACGCGACATTTACCGGATTCGTTTATGGATCTCTAAGACGAGGCGACGTACAACGATAATGGGTTTCGATGGCTACGTACAGCTACGTACAGCTCGTATATTTTCCGCCGATGGTGGTCTTGTAACACGAAATAAGAATGCTTTACACTTCTTTCTCCCCTTACTCTCTACCGACTCTGCCTCCTCTCGAAATACCGTTCGATTTACCTATTCGGTTTATCAACGGTAGTGTAGCGAGCCTCTACAATCCCATGCATTGAACGAACGAGAAACCGTACGGTGATCTATGGGATTTGCGTACTCGTGTGCGCGTGCACGTACATTCATGCGCACGACTACGAGCTGTTTAGTAGCGTTACGAACGAACGCCGCGCAGCTCCCTGCCCCCTAGTCAACCCATCTAGCCAGCAGTTCTCGAGATTTGTTGCTTGACATTGAGAAAGTGGCGTTCGCGGCTGGTAACAGTGTATATAACCCCCTGCCAATGCACCGGGTCGACAGCTCTCGCGGCAACAATCGCCCACCGGGAAATATGCAGTCCGTAGTACGTGTAACCTACGCGAGACCTCCACCTTAGCTGAGACCAGCCGAGACTCGATCGCGCCCAAGTCACGTACTCACGTTAATCCCTCCCCCCCCCCTCTACGATAGACTGGAGCTGGGATTTAAGATCCCGTCGGATCTCGCGTGCTATACTCGAGCTTGAAAAGTAGCAGGGTCTTATGCAAACATCTTGAAATCTTACTGAACGAAAAAAAAAATCTTTCTGGATTGTCTCGTCGACATGTACGGAGTCTATTTTTCCTTGACCGAAAGTTCGATAAAGTTGCGAAAGAGAAAATAAAAAAGACACTCGACAACGAGAAAGCATCGCCTGCCGGCACGTGACGGTCGTTTTCACGTTTTACACGTGCCATGCCTCTCTCGCGCGCGACCACGTCTACCATGTCCGACGAAGAACGCGTGTAGCTTTACACGATCCATGAGATTAATACCCTACGACGGATGCTGTATCTTCACATAAGGCCTGCCATCCTGTATACAAGGGGTCAACGTTACTTGGCGAAACCTGTTGTTTATACTAGCCACTATTACGTGTCTCCCGACGTGCGAAACACATTTGCTATTCCGAAACCGGCTCTGGTCAGTGATTTATTTGATTTTGAAAATGAGCTTTTTCGTTCGCGAAAGTAACTGGACGCCTGGACAACCTTCGCGAATTTTACTACTCCGCCAGAAGGAAATCGAATATCCGGCTTACTCGCATACGAATTGTGGGTTAAAGTACCTTACGGCTGTTTCTACACCGCCAATTAAGCCGAGTGTTCGTATTGTGCGTTCACCGATTGAAACAGCTTTATATATATCGTCTTATGTATCGCGAGCACGCTCGAAATTGGCTCCGCTTAATGTTATCGCGCTCGACGGCACAAATAAAATTCTGGTTTGCGTCCGGGCAATATGCGCGAAACCGTAGTTAGCGGTTTGCCTTCGTGTTATTTCACTCTTTACAGCGCCTTCCTATTTTTCTTTTCATTTCCTCTTTAAAGAGCGCAGGATACAACTTTAAGTTTCTGCAATCGCAGTAAACAAACAAATGTATAAAAATGATTTTACATTTTTTTTAAGGCTGATTAAAATGTAATAAAGAATTTTATGAATATAATGAGAGCATATATAAAATTAAACTTTTTACAATCATACAAAATGAGCAAATTAGTAGTACAAGTTTAGTACCTACATAATTTAGTAATAGTAACATATGATAGTTTTTGTTTAGAACTATTTCAAAATAAACGTAAAGTAGTATTTTAAATTCTTTCTTTCTCTCTCTCTCTCTCTCTCTTATTTTTGTAATACCGTAAAACCGCAAACAAAAATACTTTCGAAAATATTTAATGAGAATTTGACGTTTAAATTCAGTTATTAAATTTAAGCCAATTTATGGAAAATTATAATAAGCGGATATGTACATAACTTCCATAATGTGGAATCCGCATACATGACAAGTATATTTTTAAAACAACTCGCGGCGTCATTCGCCGATCAATTAGCATACATCCGGTTAATTAATTAATACATATCTCTATGAGCCATAATTCTCGCCAATTGTGAAAACGACGATAAACTCTGAGAGATTGAGATACAATGTTGAACCGATTTACCACAAGCCATTGCTTTATTTATGAATATTTCAACAAAGCGCACCATTCGATACTGCAAATATGTATAATTCGTCAATTGAATATTGTTCTAAAGCAAGATCGATAAGCGCAAGATTTGCAAACGATGACTGTATACTTAATAGTATATATTTCAATATTTTTTTTATATTAATTAGTTCACAAATTGCAAACGCGTTCTTTAATAAAATACGCATTTATACGCTAAAGAAATTCGTTTTTTTTTTCCTTCAAAATAAACATGGTTTAAAACTCATTCGAATCTCAATTTCACATGTATCGATAATAAAATATTTCAGGTTTTTTTTTTATTTTAAAAGTCTCTCTGTAACATTGCATAAAACATATATTCAAAAACGCGTTTGCACTCTTGTATTATGATGTACACGCATACATCGCTTTCTTTTTTTTTTTGTTTCTCGCTCGATACTGGTGGCAATACATGGATTTTTTTCTCGCGAATCTACCCCGAGTTGGGGAATAGCGAAATTACGATAGGGCAATGCGCGTAAAAGCGACCGAGGATAGTTTTTTTACCGCACATGACAATTACCGCCGGATGTTTAAAAAAAGGATAGGGAAAGAAGTATAAAAGCACGGAGGCACAATGGCTCGGAGAGAGGGAGAGAATAGCTAGACGTTTGTGCTTTACGAGTCGCACGGGAGTGTATGCGGATGTATTCGCGAATGCCGGAGCGTTTATTACACAGCATAGCCCCGACGGTTTCTTTAACACAAAGTTGGTATTTATCCGTTATGAGCCTCCTCGGTTTTTAGGTCAACATCTTTTACCGGTATAACAACCCTCCGCGGCTACTCACGAGAACGTGGTCTTCGTGAGTTCGATGTTCCTTGGTTCTTCGATCGGTGATCTGTTAATAGCGACACAAATAGAGGAGTTACTCTATTGAATTTTAACGCAAATTAATTCTCCCGACGATTAATTCCGTGATTCATAATATTTCTAATAACTAACGTCAAGATTATGCTTGTCTCTTTGATGATCATTCCGTTTCAACGGGGACTTCATTGCAAATGAATACCACGATAAACGTTAATAATCTCTGTACAATTGTTCCATGTAAAAAAGAGATTGCTTTTAATACACTTTACATAATGTGCCGTTAATGTACTGCAGTCGCGATAGAACTTTATGACTAGATATTTTGTTTGTCTTATGTCTTATCACCACACAAACGTGCAGTTTCAGTTTCCTCTCACATGACATTAGACGATTAAACTCGCTCTCAGAAGTTCCATATTACCGAGTGTCGTGACGTCATATCGTTAGCTCCCCACAATCGGCTCCACGCGAGATACAATTTAATGGGAAAAGTTGGATTTCCGCCCCGGAACGCAATCGTCGTTGTCCGACGTCTCTTCATATCGCGGATAGTCTCGCGTGATTCTTTCGCTGAGTAAAATTAAGTTTACTTCTTGCAATTTTATTTAATGTCTATCACAAAAAAGAAATCAAATTCTTGTTTCTTATAATTTTTCGCAAGAAACTCACCCGTCAACTCGGAACATTTGAATGTTGGGCGTATAAATCATAATCTTGCTCTTGATTTTTTATAATCTACCGAATTTATAGATCTTCCCTCGCGCAAGAACATCTCGTAAAAAATCTGGTTGAACATCGTTTTAATTAATGACGTTGCACGGTAGCACTAATACGTAAAAAGGAAAATTTTGTTTACTGAAATGTTTAAAAATTTACCTAAATACAGATCTAAAAATAATTTTGCTGGATCATCAACTTATATAAGATCAAAACATTTATGTAGGATGCTCTGGTTGCTACAAAATGTCCAAACTTTTTGCAGCATTGCTCATTATGTTTGAGATTCCCACGTAATTATTTTGATTGTTAAACAAAATTATTTTTGGAACTGTATTTATCTAAATTTTTAGATATTTCAGTAAAATAATTCTTTTTGTGTATGATTTTTATCAAGTGTTTTCTAGTTAGACTGGTAATTTTAGCACAAACGTATGATCATGAGTGAGGGATAAGACCTTTATTTCTACGAACATTGTTATAAACAAAAAATATATAAGGAATATTTTTCTTTTTAACAACAATTAAGAAATTAATTGTTGACTGTATCTATATGTGTACTTGCAATAATAATTTATATTCAAAGGGGAACTCCAATTATCTTTTTTGCAAATCGTTTGCAAAAGATAACGCAATAGATGCATAGATAGAAATTATTACAAACTCCACCGAGCTAGGAGTATCGGTACTGAGCTGAGAGTATCTGAAAGCAAAAAAGCGCAAGCACTAACTTTTTTCATATCATCCAGATAAAACTGCGCGTAAAGAGGGAAAATACGATATCGCCCACAGCACTGTCTAGCTTTTACACACATTTCCCGTATCCTAGCGATTTGCATTAGGACCGTTTAACGCCTAAGTAAAAGTTGGTACATTTTCCTGGGGTAATCCACTTCACTGAATTTGCATGTATATATAGCAGAAAATTCACAACCAGCAAGCCGGAAAATATTACGGCACACTCGTGTAAATATTACAATGCACTGTGACTCCTGTGTAATATGCGCTATTAATTCGTTACGCAACCAATGCTTGCGGTGCAAGAATATGTTTTTGAAAACCAACGATATCTATAAATCGATACGTTCGCGTACTACTTGTTGTCGATATCATTTCGTCTCTTGGTAAACGATGCGTACGTATACACATGAGTATGAAAGTATGGCTGGCCGAGATAGCGCTGCACGTCGATATTTCACAGTTAAAACTCTACCCGGTCATGCATAATTTCATTTTTAATCCGTGACCGTAAAAGAGTCGAGAACTACGGCCGGTTATTTCGCGTATGTAGGCAAACGTGAAACATACATTCATCCATACCCTCCATTTCCAACGGCTTAAATTTGATTTCTGATCTTGACGGTAGTACCATGGAAATCATATGAAATGCATTGAATAACAAATATAAAGACGCTAAAAGAATTCTTGTTTCAAAGTATTGTCATTCAAAGGGTCGTTAAATGTAACTTCTATACAGAAAGCAGCTCTATATGCTTTCATAATGTAAAAAATTTAAAATATACTTTGTGAATAATTTTTGACCTATGACGTAACGTCGACGATCAAAATAAAAATGTCTCTCAAAATTACATTCTTTGTAAATATCAATGATGCAAAAAACAAAAAAGACCTTTCGATATTTAGTCTCATAAATATTGTCATATAGAAATTGAACAATATATCACATATTGAAAAAATCATCTGGCCTCTCTTTTAATAAAGAAAGGACAAACTACTCTATAATAATTACAATACGTGTTAATGAAAATTTTTGAAAGTGATTGAGTAGCATAACAATTTAAAAATGATTTTAACATTGAAGATATCAAGATGGCTCGTGTTTTCTTCCATGATTTTATATACCTTTATACTCTTGGAGCATAAAAATATTATTATATCACGAATATCGGTAAGCCTCGTAGTAACTATGAAAACTTTAAACCTCTTTTGTATTTACTTTCAAAAGTATAAAAAGATAGCGATGTGGAAGAGAACAAGTCTGATTCGTTTTAATCGTCGCACTTTAATGTAACGAGCAGAGCTTAAGCATGCGCTTTTTCGAGCAAGTTATATAATATCGAGTATTTAAAGTGGAGTCTTATAATATAGATTTTCTCAATTTTTCATGGAAACATTATTCACTAAAAATTGCAATTCCTTTTTGGTTAATGTTCTTTATATTCTAAAAAAAATATAACACATCTCAAAAAAATATATCAAAATTCTTTGTTAACAAACTTCCAAAATATATTAGAAAAAACAAATATCTCGACATTTAATACAAAAACCATAATATAATATAAAAACCGTATATCGACATTTAAATATAAAAAATATAAACATGCAAAATATATTTATACAGAAATTTGTGTAAAAGTTTCAAAAACTAAATTGAACTATGTGTTTTAACACGTCATAATTTATCAGTAAAAATTAACAATTTGATTAGATTAGTTTAATATAAATTTATTATCAATGTCATTAAATTTGAAGACATCCGTCGAAATGATTTACTTCTATCGACATCATCTAAGATCAAATGTACATAATAATGTATATGTTGGAAAAACAGTTAAAATTTTGAAACAAAACTTAAATTTTCAGTATGAATTACTTATTACAGTGTCCTTGAATTGAATTAAAAAAAATTTTTGTTAACATGATATTTCGTTAAAATTAGGTCTGAAATTTAGATTTAGATTTAAGAAATAATCTCTTCGTTACTTACATAAGTTATTTGTTTTACTTATAGAAAATATAAAAGTTCTTTTTAACGTTCTTACGTAAAAAAGAATTTATCCAGACGCAAATTTGCCGGGGTAATAAAGAATATCGTCGAACCGATTGTCGTATTTGTCACAACTACCGCACGAAAAGATGTGAAACAGATCGCGACATTTGCCACGATGTTGACTCCCGTGAATTTACATGCCTAGTGCACCAAGCGAAAACCAATAATGACCGTGGTTAGCGACTTTAAGATAGGGCTCCCCGTCATCACCAGCCACTATTCAGCCCCAAGAAGGCAATAATGTCATTATGAGGAGGCGGGCGAGGAAATGGTCCGTAAATGTTCAGATACCTCCGCCGTTTAGGCTATCACCCTTTTCTCTCTCTCTTTTTCTTCATGTCTTCCTTTCTTCTATTTTCCGACGATAGTATCATGGAAGCTGTCTTGTCTCGTTTCAATGGACTCCCTTGCGCATTTTCATAAGATAATGATTGCTTCCCCTCGCGATCCTCAGCAGTTGTCAACCGAACAAACTCACAGCCTTCCTATCATGCTGCTCAGGAAATTGTACAGGGGGATAATGTTTCGCTTTCTATCGATTAGAGAAGGATGTCTTCTAAAAAGACATTTCCGCAAAAAAAATGTATTCTTTTAATTCATAAAGTTTCGATGTCAAGTTAAACTTGTCGAGTTCCTCTCTATTTTTTTCTCTATTTCTTAAATTAAAATTAACTTTTATTATATAATTCAATATTTATACTGTATTATATACTTCACTTTGTATAAACTTTTCTAGAAGTTACTGATGGAACTCATTGGAAATTTCTGCGCATGCAAACTGTGACTAGAACGAAATTCAATTAACATTAAGAACCAACGATTGGATAGGACATTACGTTTTATTTTCTTACATTTAGAAGGAAAGTATAAAGATTCCTTAGTATAGTTCGCGATAGAAGGAGGGAGATATTTGTGAAAAAAAATCTTGGACTTTATCCAAGCAAATACTTCAAATAATACTATACGTACATTATTAAATTTAAAACATAAACTCTGTAAAAATTATTTTTTAAATACATCGATATATATAATTATAAAAAATTTAACATTTTCTCTACTTTTCACAAAGTATTGAAAATTTTTGTTACCTAATTTTTCTATTCTTATTTGGAACTGATGAAGCAAAATATTGATTTCATTACGCGAAGTGCAAAAGATTAATAAAATTTGCATGACCTCAAGTACCGAAATAACACTATTCAAAGGTAAACAATAATTTGAAGATTTTTTAAAAGGATTCAGCAGAAGCACAACTGAAAGTAGTATAGGAGAACGGGGAACCCTTCTATCTTTATATAACTTGATAAAATTTGCGAATATTTTTGAACGAAATTATTTTGTAGAGTTTCTCCACAGTTACGGGCTTAAATATTATACTGTTTTTCATATAAATTTGTCACCGGTTTCACCCGACATGCGGTATGAATCGCAAAAGAGCTGTGAGCTCTTTCGATGATAACTTTTTTATGTTGAAGCTTCTTACATTTGACGCGACGAGAAATGTCACAAGTGTCCATCGTACATTATATTATTATTATAACGAATCGCCATTTGCATATAACGTCATATCATGCGCATATCTTTCTTTAGTAAATTCCTCTTTCTGTCTACAAAAGCTACACGCTGAGCCAGCAATCTATTTACATATAAACACGACCTGTTACGCATAAATGTTTTATCAGTCGGCTCACCTATATTCTAAAATTTCTGCAAAAGTACCACTCTCTAAACAAATTATCAACAAGCGTTATGAATATAACGGTGATAAATACCGATAGTGGAGATGGCTATTAACGCGACGATAAATGCCACCCGAAATTGCCTTTCCTTTTTTTTATTTTCCTCGCGAGTCCACGGCGTTTAGATTAACGCGTAAAATTTTCGTACGCGGCAAATATTATTTTAGCGTCAAGCACAATTAAAATAAATTATGCTTTAATTGAGACGCATGTTACATAAATCGACGTAATAAACGTTGATTCATATCAGAAACGGACGCTGACGTGTTATACGTGCAGGGAACTAATATCGAGCAATCTATAAGTATAAACGGGGTGTACTCGATGTGTTCCGCACATAGAAATAAAAATAAATCCGACAGAAACAAAATGCACATATGATTCCGGAAAGGAATAATATGAGAAACAGAAAGATAAATAATAATTAAATATTGGACTAATTGATTTATAAATCGCTTCAATTTGTTATTACATTTGTTGTCAATATATGATTAAAGATGATTCGTCCTTAATCAACGCATAATTGTCTTTAATTTAACTAACAGATTTCTTTATATTTCTTTTATAAAATATTTTAATAATCAATTAAATTTTATAAATTAACGATAACATTATTGACTAATAAAACAATAATCTGCAACGCCAATCACATTTATAACGAAAATTATAAAATCACGTTGAATGCATATTAATCGAGCAGATATTGTCAGCGTCAATTCGTAAATTTTGGCATTCGCGTGGCGTTTCGTTAATCGTTCTTGCGGAAAATATTCCACAATAATCTTGTTTATGCGGAATGTCAAACGACGCACTAGGCATATTTACAATTGTGTAATGAATGTGTTGAACACACATATGCAAGTCAAATAACCTACTTCTGCCCCATGATAATTATGGAATACATATTAAATGATACACCTCCGTTCGTGGGCATTGCATTTAATTTCTTCGTATGCGTTTCGTACGTACACACACAAAGCACTCAACATGTTACGGTAATTTATTAACTGCCGACAGAGTCAAATTTTCAGTAAAGTACTATATGCCAAATGAAAATGAATGAATTATATTCACAAACAGTTCGCGAGAAATAGAATTTTCAATCTCTCTTTGCTTCTCTCTCTCTCTCTCTCTCTCTCTCTTTCTCTCCTTCTTTCTCTTTCTCTTTTTCTTGACAAACATATCACATTTCAAGATCATTGAAAACATAAATGAAAATGTAGAAATTTTGTCAAACTCTATATACTAGGGTGCATGTATTATATTGGCAGAATTGTACCTACATATTCTTCGTTCGAACGACGCGGCGGTACGAAATTTCTTAAGCATCATCGAAAATTCTTACATACACGACAGCTACGCGACGCAAAAGCGAAAGGACGTGGTTGAATCAGAGAGTTAAAATGTGCTGGGATATTCGTGTTCGATGTGTCTGACGCATGAAATGACGTGGAAACTTTCGATACATGCGGGGATATTTTTGTACGGTGCTACGGCTACCGTTGCTGCTGTTGCTGTGGCTGTTGCTATTGCTGCTGCTGCTGGCGCGGCAGAGATGCAACGCAAATACGAAGGGGGCTAAACTAATTTGTACCCTACCAACTCCCCACGTTCGAGCAACGATATTCCATGAATACTGAGCGCTCTGGCTCCTAACATCGAGCAACGACCGTGCATATGCATCGGCTTAGGCGAGTCAGCAAGTATACAAGAGAGTGTGTACGTATAGTTCTTAAATGTGCCAGACCGCCCCCGAGATAACACGCTTAAATGACTACCGATGGAATTTGATTAAAAATTCTCTAGCTATCAACTTTTCTCGAGTTAGCGAGTTCGTAATCAATGGACCGAGTTCACGTGATATCAAGATCACGCTATCGCCGTGTGAAAAAAGTGCCTTTCGATCTTTTCTATTCTTTTTAATAACGTTTTGTTTTCAAAATTCAAATATTAATAATGTAATTGATATTGTATTGCAAACCTCGCATAATATATGATGTTTAATACTATCTGTAAAAAATAATTTTTCAATAAATATTACAATTATGATAGTGTTATTATATGATGATAACAGCTTCGCGTAACAAAATATGTTATAAATGTATATATATGTTAATTATAATAAATTTCAATGATTTACAAAAAGACGTAAACGGTTTATAGAATATTACATATAGAACGTTGATGATTCTGATACAACTGTATACATCTGTAAGCCAACCGATGATCGATTTGTATTCAAAATGACGTCAATGTATCTCCATCGAAATCACGTAATCGGCCTTTACGCCCACAATGCTTTATCACACGTTATGTCGAATAGGGGAAGTCACTTCGCGATTTGCCACGAAGCTATAACGTATCGGATGATATACAGCATTGTGCCGAGTCCATTTCTGCATGAAGGTTCTAAGGAAGGGCGTATCAAAGCGAATCGATTATTTTCTCTCTCTCTCTCTCTCGTTTTCTCTCTCTTTCTTTCTAGGGAATATTTTTCGTGCTTGCGTGTATATAGGGGTTACTCGCCTAAACGCGCACGTCATCGATGCACGAAGAAATCGATCAGCAGCGTTGCGACGACCGGCGGCACCCGTCACCGTAAAACTGTGTTAGCCCAGCGACAGTTTGGTGACCCGTCTGATTGACGTTCGTTTTTGAAATCTCGTGGCCCGGTTGATTCGTCGATTGCACGTGCATACAGCACACGCGAACGGAACGCCGTCGGCGATAACGCTTCTTTTTTTCTTTTTTTTCCCGCCGGTTGACTCGCGTGTAACGAGTCACGCGGCTGAATCAACTGCGATTCTTCGGTCGTATTTCAATACATAACTACACAAGGCGTAGCATGTAACGAAGTTATTCCAAGTTGCATTCCGTTTGTTGTTGCGATACACGTATTATTTTTCTTTTTTTTTTAGCTCTCGGGGACTGCTTCAATTTAGTGAAGTATTTTGTTGTTCATTCAGTTACAATAACCACGTTGTAATTTAATTAATAATTTTAACTTTAGATCAAAAGAATAAAAATTCAAAAGAATATAGAATTAGAATTAAAGAATAAAAATTAAAAACTCATACTAAAGAAATGTTCAGAATATTTTATAAGAGTATTTTGAGAATTTATTTTATTACAAATATTATAAACATCATCACTATTATTAATTGATTACATTACCACGTTATATACATAAATATAGGCGGTATAACGTTTCTATCTCAGTGACGTAAATCGTAAATAAGAAATTTTCATATATTTTCAGAATTTAATCTAAAATAAAAAAGAATCTATACATATTATATGTATATAATGCGTTTTAATTTTCTACCTTATGTAATATTGATAAAAATTTAAATTATGAACGTTGAAGAAAATCAGTCAATTATTTTAAAAATAAAAATTTGTTTTTACATTATTATTACCTATAGATAACGCATCGATAGAATTACAAACAGCTCTTGTCGGTTAGAAACTACCAGCCAATGAATAACTAATAAAGCAAACAACGCGATGTCATATAAATGCAGATTTCATAGATGGATATCTGCATAACAGATTGTAAGTGAAAATAGACAATTCCTAAGTTATCGTTTTCACCTGCCATTTATTTTACAAAGTCTAGAACAATTTCCAGGCGGTGTCGGCTGTTACCACCATGACTTAAGCCGATTTCACTGCATGCGAAACTCACTGCCAGGCTCAAGTCGGCTAATCCATTCCCGCAACGCGAAATCACGAGAGGCGAGAGCGAAATCGGAAGCAATTTCATTTTCTAAAGACACGTACACGAGTTCGTCCTTAAAGCAGTCGGTCGCTGCAGCTCGCGTTCGCGACGTGCACAAAATTTGAGTGCGAAAGCGTGTCCTGTTCGTGAGAGGCGCCAAATAAGAACAGGGACTTCGCTGGAATCCATGATTCTCTTTCCCGGTTAAAAAACTTCGACCTCATTCACTGTGCAATCTTAATGATTAACGCTGCAGTAGGTAAGTTCTATAACATAATCTAAAAGGAGAAGATAAGGTTCGGTCAACGTTTATAAAATTATAATAATTATTTAGATTTTGTTGAGAATTTATTATCTTTTCCGTCATTCAATAAAGTACAGAACTAATAATAGAAATAAGGTGCTGAAATATAATACAAATTAGAAAACTTTTGATCAAGAAACAAAGGATAGAAGAAGCGACCGAGTGTATCTCATATTAAGGCACATAAAAGATCGAATCAGGTTAACTCAATTACCATCTGCTTTAAGACAATAATGAGAAGATAATTCACAAGAGCAGATAATTCACAAGAGTTATTATTGAAGCGTTCCAAAATGCCGGTGTCAAAGTTCATCGGAAGTGTCGAGTTGAAGACAGTTTCGAGTTTGAGTTCCGCGACAAGCGCGACAAGCGCGACCCTTTAGTACCTTTCTGCACGTGAAACAAGGATAGTTCCTCTGCTTTGAGACAAGAGAACAGTGCAACTAATTTTACAGTACTGATTCTGTGTGAACAGCCATCAAGTATACAGGAACGTCATCCGCGAAATTACGTATCAACCATAATGGAAGTGAATGTTAGGACTATATGATCTTGTACTCTGTCACAGATTCTGAAATTCAGTTAACGAGGTAATCGTAAATAAATATAGATGCTGATACATCGTGCCCATTTTCTTTCAACATAAAAGTATTTTAAAATGAATAAAATGCATTGCGTCTACATTCAAAATAATTATAATAATATCACAAAGCTGGTTTTATAAGCTCGACATAATTATGACAGGAGACTTATCTCAAAACGTATCTGACACAAAGTTATTGAAATTGAAATGACATTTAGATTTCTTTTACGTGATAATCGTCCAAATAACAACGTTACATCAAAACGTAAGCATTAAACAAATATAATTAATTTATCGCGACATATAGTAGCACTCGACGCAAATACTGAAAGTGAAGTATCATAAATGTCAGGTATATATCGTTCTCGAAACAAGTGCATCCATTTTCGCGTCTAACCCGTCATTGAAGTATAAACGCCGCAAAATGAATTACCTCACGTTTGTCTCTACGAATAGCGAAACTAAAGCTTCACATTATTTGACAGAAAAACTTCTATACCGCGTTTAAACGCAAACGCGGTATAGAAATTTTAGAAATCGGGACGAGTAATAAATATTTTCAAGTCAAATCTCTCGTTAAACAGCCACCCTTGTTTCCACGCTGACTAAATCTAGACGCGTTGCTGTATTCCGACTGGATGCACATCGTATACTTACGCGCGAATTAAGCCGAACACGCACGCGAGAACGCAAAAGCGATATGCCATCCGCACGTTGTTAGTGCAGGTCGAATATTGACGATTTCGTATTTCTGCCGTCCATCAATTTAGTTTAAAGGATCGCCGATGTGATCCTAGCTAGTGGATCGAAAATTCATATGATTGTTGCGCGCTGAATTGGCACGTCACCATCGGATAACGGCATATTTGACGCGATTACTCTTACTGCCGAATTTATTAATAAAATCCGAAACTGTAAACACATCAATATCCCCTTCCCCAGTTGTCTCTCGTTTCTGACGATTATCACAATCATCGCAGAGTGACATAGATAGAAATGTGTTACACGAATTCACGTGATACGCAATATAGAATTATATAAAACAATTACGTTTAGACATTTCGAGGATACACACACGTAAAAATATTAATTTATTCAAAAACAGGCTATGATTGTATAAATTTGCGATATCAATTTCAGTTTACAACTTATAATTAATGTTATTGTTATAATAATGTTATTATATTTTGTTAAACTTATTATTACTACTATCACATAGATGATGATGATGATTATTGTTGTTATTATTGTTATTATTATTATTGTTGTTATTATTATTATTATTATTATTACAGGCACATATGCAAATTGATTGAATCGTGACATTGTCACGATTTGTTTAATTCTAATTTATATACACAATTATTCAATCAGTAAATTTTAATTGTAAAATTTGAGTGAGAACACTTAATACTGTATTTGAATTCCTACGCTAATTAAGCCCTTTTGCACGGACAAAGTTATTACACTGAGAAGTTTAGCCCTTTGAAAGTGTAGAACATTTTTCATAAAAGTATTTCGCGGCCCTTAATTACTTCCTTTTCCAATCTCTAAAATCGTCATTTGACTTGGAAGTTTGGAAAATCCGAGTTATAACAAGTTCAAAAATCACTCAATTAGATTCACGAGCGGGCGGGATCGTTCATTCCTAATTCACCAACATACGATTCTGTTCAAAGCGTTAAGAACTTTCAAAGGGGCCAAAGGACATCGAGCCAGTGGAAAAGATGAGGAAAAAGAGAAAATACGCAGATTCACGGTGAAATTGAATGCCTGAAAAACGCGCATCTGCGACTCGATTATTCAATGAATTGGAAAATGAAAGCGAACATCCCTTTCAGAGTAATTATCGATGATACGTGAATAAGAATCGTTAAACATTGTCCTGCTTATATTTAATACGAGAACTAGGAGGAAAAGTTCTATATAAAAAAACTGTAGCAATTTTATAAGAGCAATTTTATAAGAAGTATGCAGAATTATCTCAAGATTATCATTAATCTATTTTCAAAGGTATGAATAGACAATTGTACAAAGTTTTGCAAACGAAATTGAAATGGAAATACATAAATCAAAATACAACTGTGTGAAAAATTGCAAGAAAGAAATATGATGATATGTGAGACATATTAATGATTTTAATTTGATATTAAAATTAATTTGTATTAAAATTATTCTCATTTATCTATTTCGACATAAATGCAAAGAAAAGTGCAGTCACTATAGAATTTATCATTATTTGCAGATAATAAAAAAGATCATAACAGACAGACAAAAAATATTAGCAAAGAATTACAACCAAATTTAATTTAGTTGCAAATTTTTTAATATTGCAATCGAACTAGAGAAAATAATACATATTTTTATCGAAATTTTACAGTAGCTTTAATTAAATATTTCCAGGAAAAATGGAAATTATCTTGTATGACTCGTATCACAAAGATTCAAATATGCGTATACCAATAATAAATTCGTACTTTCAAATGCTG
This sequence comes from Mycetomoellerius zeteki, assembly GCF_001594055.1. NCBI lineage: Eukaryota > Metazoa > Arthropoda > Insecta > Hymenoptera > Formicidae > Mycetomoellerius > Mycetomoellerius zeteki. The sequence goes on from NW_017257184.1 coordinate 2,179,107, forward strand.
ATTTATAGATACTATAGAGAAATGGAGGGTCAAGACTTGGTACATACAAGGCATAGTAAAAAATTTTTAAGTGAAAAGTAATGTATCCATGCAAACATGACTTTGCCTAAACTAACTTTTCCATTTGGAGAGTCCTATCCAAGTTTCAAAAGCTGTGACGACGTAATCTTTTTTTCCGTGACCTCGACCGCTGCACTATAAGATTTTTTAATTCGAGCAAACAAAAAAAATTATGGAAATTGCATGAATAAAAACAAATGACATCATCGTTTTAAAGTGCTTTGGTACATATATTCAGATTCAGAAATAGAAACACCTACTACATTGTCTAATATATATAATCCATACAGAATATTATTCACTTGCAACTACGAGTACTGTACTCATTTCATATAAATTATAAGCGTGGTTTACACACCGCGGAATATTAACAGCACGAAATTTCAAAGTTTGGAACTCGCTTTGGATTGATATTACTAGCATTAACCTCGGAACTGTAACTACATTACATTAAACGAGTATTGCATTTTCTAATTTAGAAAATTTATAATAACTATTGATTTTATCATTATGTCGCTCCATATAGTCAATGACCTCGATTGTCTTACCTGACCTTGCCACGTATTGGAAAAAGATAAAGTGGATATGGTATGCGTGCTCCAAGAAAAAACAATAACTATAACACTGGGAGAGAAAACTCCATAATAATATATTACGATAATATTCCGATAATAATATCACAAACATACTTGATTAATTAAATAAAAATGTATAAATATACAAAAAATGTACAAAATAATTTATAACACAAACTATAGAAATCAATACCTTAAACGGTCTAGCTGGATCTTAAATGCTTGTATGATTCTGTATGAATTTATATACTACGTATGTAGTCCTCTGAAACGCGCGTCGAAATGATTTTTCGATCTTAAAACGCTAACTCTACTAAACTACCGCAGTGATACGAGTTAAATTAAGTAGCAATTTAACAATTTGATGCTCTCTTAAAATAATTTATATATAAAATTTCAAACATTTGTTATTATTTTTCAAGTTTATTGTACTATCTACTAAATGTAAAATAGGAGATCCACTATAATTATATAACATTATAGTTCATTGTGCTATTATTGTACGGATAAAAATCATGAAATAATAACTGCATAATCATCATTCGTCATCCATGATTAGTTTCTCTCGTATCGAGCTATCCAATTATCTCCATGAATACCGCATAGCTTTACGATAGAGTATAAACCAAAACGGATAATGAAACTACATTCATGATACAATCGTATCAACACACACGTATCCAGAAACATTATCCACAAAGATTTATTGTCGATTTTGAGCTTATTAAATGCGAATGACGTTACATTCTACTCAAGACACTCACTATTAGGTATATATTATTTCTGTATATTCATTATGAACACACATTGAGAAATATGTGCGCAAGAAATCTTTTTGAGGATTATAATAGAATTAACATATTACCGCTAAAAGAATTAATGTTTTAAATCTTAATAAAGGCACTGATATTTAAAACGTGCTTGAAATTTAACAAAAACTTCATGGAATTAAAAATTGCAAACGTGGCATCATTTTATTTTAGTACAACTTAATTTTAAAAGAATTAAAAAGTTTCTGTATAAGAGTAAAGTTCATTACTGACAATTGGTAGTATATTTTGCTACCAGTTTGTCCAATTGCAACAAAGAAACGGTATCAAGGACGTTTTTATTAGCATTTCTATCGGCATTGTAATTGCAGTATCGCCGGGAATTCAAGATGCACTCCCACATAAGTGATTGTATTTGATTTTCATGGTAGAACTCTCTCTCTCTCTCTCTCTCTCTCTCTCTCTCTCTCTATCGTTCTCTATTCTCTGATTAAGTGTTAATTTAAAAACAATGTTAATCTCTATTTAAATAAAAATTTTGTAAATGGTAAATATACTCACTCGTGCAAACGCCCTCATCCACTTCTCGACTGCGAGTTAGCAAATTCATGATTACGCATTGCAGACCGACGGCGCAGGTTCCCGAAAAACCAAAGAGGCCGCCGCAAGGCTCGCCTTCCACACGCGCGCATACTTTGCAACACCTGCAGACACATAAAACTCGGTCAATCGTTTTATATACATATACAGGCAGGCTATAGCTGTACACACTCGATACACAAATCAAGTCAGTTTACGCGCGACAGGCAACTTTAAGCTCATAAAATAACTCGAGCGAAAAGTTATAATTAGACTGCGTGTTATATACATTTTTGCGTTGCAATAAGATTACACATAAATCCGATGTTTCATACGTTTATCTTTAGTATGTAAAATATTAGAATGAGAAAATAATCAATAAAAAAAAGATTTTTACTTAATTTTCGCTGTTATACAAATTCTGTACATGTGAACAAAAATGAGAAAAGTTAGTTTTTATACGATATAAACGAATGGTATTATTAGCTTTCTGTTGCTATTGTTACTCGCCATGTAACGGAAATATATTCAGCTTTCGGCTTTGCCTCAGAATCACTGAGACTCAATCTTCCTTTTTTTTATCGACGAAAAACGAATAAATGAAAAATTGTTGTAATATATAAAACGATAAAACGAAACGAATAAAAAGTGACTACATGCGCATCGCAGCTAACTAGTTTACTTTGATTCGAATGTACAGCTATTTGTTTTCTTGTAAGAAATCCTGCGGATGACAAGAGGATACAAACGTTTTAAAATATAAAGCGCTCCTTATATATCTTCCTTGTACTCACGAAACGAAAGGATTTCGTCTGTGTCTCTTTTCAAAATCAATTAGATGTTAGAACAATGATGTGAGTTTTAAATTGTTTTTAAGTGATTTAAACCTGTTATTTGTCAGGAAATAAAAATTTCGAGTATCAGTTTAGCGAAAAATTTCTTTGATCAATTATGTGTAAATGTACGAAAATGAACATACATTTTGAATAAATTTAACTATATATAATTTAAATAAAAATTTTAACATTTTAAAACGTTGAACGGAAAGAACAAATTTATTGAAGTGTCTATATAAATTTAGCTAGGTATAGATCTGAAAATAAATTTTATTGAACGATTGAAATAATTATGTAGGGCACTCAAGCTGTTTGTCAAAATTTTTTGCAACATTGCTCATCACGTTTGAGCTTTTTGAAAATTATTTTCATCCAATAAAATTATTTATAGATCTGTATCTACCTAAATTTTTTAATATTATCCCTATTAACATTAGCAACAAACATTTAGTTTGACCCATAGTCTTTTCGTTTATTTATTTAAATTGTAAATTATTTAAACTAAGACAGCTTAAATTATTTAAGCTGTCTATATATTGTTAATTGTTTATCTCTATTAATCTGGACTGATTGCACCATCACAAATCAAATTTGGACCAGGTCAAAATATTTAATGTTTCAGTCAAATCGTTCTTTCCATGTGAAAATAGAATAGGATTCTAAATATCGTACTTTGGCATTTATGACCAGATTTATATTATTTAGCATTTAATATTTCAAATTCATTTCAAATTTTATAAGAATAGGCGGAAAAAAAGATTTTACTGAAAAATTTAATTAAATATATATACAGGTCTGAAAATAATTTTGCTCTATCAAAATAATTATGTAGAAAACTTAAGCATAGTGAGTAATACTCTACAAAAAATTATAATATTCTAGCTATCAAATTTGAGCGTCCTATGCAATTAATTTTATAGTTCAATAAAATTTTCAGATCTGTATCTAACTAAATTTTTAGACACTTCAGCAAGATCGTTCTTTCTATGTGAACACGTATAAAAATACATACCTATTTATTACTATCTAACTAATTTATTATAACTATCAACAATCGTTATAATATTTGTAGTCTTTCATAAGACATTATCATGAGATTTACAATCTGACATGTAAATCCTTGTGCAGGACATTTGCATTTTTATTTTGAAGAAACTTGACTTGAACTGAGATGTAAGAAATTGAGAAGCTTCTACATATTATACAAGTGCATATCATTTTTGCGAGCGGCACGCTCAGCAGCACGGAGGATAGTCTTATGAAGTTCTGAGAGAAAAAAGAATGGGAAAGAATTTCAAGGTGCAGCCCGCGGCATACCGCACGGAAAATAATCTCGTGGAAAATTGTCAACTGCAACCAGGAATTTTATTACGCCGTCCCAGCAGCAGCAGTGAGGACGAAGGGTTTCTTCCTTCTATGTGTTCCTTGCTGCTTTCCGTGAAACAATCTACTTCCATATAGCTTTTAGTCTTGCACATTCTTATAAAATACAAGAACGTAGTTTATGGGGAAAAAAGTAATCAAAAGAAAAGTTAATACGAAAATATGCAATTATCATTGTGAACTTTAAATAATCAGTAATATTGTAATTATATTAATTCCATTATAAATATATACACACAATTATTGTAAAATTATTATGTTTTAAATTTTTAAAGCATCTCTACAAATCTATATATTTTTATTTCCATATGCTTTAAAAATATTTTAAATGTCAGGAAATATGGCTTTGTTGTATTTAAAAGCGTACCACAAATGCGTTTCATATTATTTGCCGTAATTAATGTGTAATCGCTTTTAGGTTGATAGATCGGAATAAACCTGGAAAAAGATTAATGAACCGTATGCTTTTAGTTACGCACTTGTGTTTGTATGGCAACAAAAAAAGGATAATTTGTTCTGTTTGGCAATTGCTAATTCGCATATCAGCTGCCATGACCAACAATGGCATTACATGCTAAATATTTTCCGATAAATTTCCGATACACTGTTGAACGTGGAGTTTCACTCCGTGTTCCACATACCCTTTCGTATACAATCATTATTTCATGGAAAAACATGTAGCAGTATTTGCCGATTTTCACCAAGCGTGAGTTTCAAATCGCATTGGCTGATAAGAAAATACAGTTTCTCTTACCAATAGTCGCGGAAACAATGCGGGCCTGAGAAATATCACAAAGTGTACGTCAGCTTTTTTTGGCAACTTGAAAGTTTCATTCCTTTCGAACCAAAGAGATAAAAAGTGAGAAAGACTATACTTCTCTTTGTCATAAATTGGAAATAAAATCGCAATAAAAGAAAGACAACGTTTGACAAAGATTGTTCGAATGCAACGAAAAATAATTGTAAAAAAAACCGCGCTCGCGAGTAGATACTCCAACGACGATATAACTTTTCAAAATACATTTTGTGAAATACATCAAAAAGAAATATCGTTATATTTGAAAAATGTTGCATTATTTGATTTACTTAGGGTCGAGAATACGATCGGTTTTTCCTGTATGATCGGAGAGTGAAAATTTCTACAGCAATACAATCTGTAACGATGTGACCCTTTTCAATACGAAACGATGAGATTGCGTTCGATGAGATTTGCGAATATACTCGATTCGCGATATTCGATCATGCATTGCACCGGCCAAAGCCGCAATCGAGACAACGATACGAGATTCAGATTCCAAACGATCTGAAACCGATGTTTAACGTTATACCGTTTGGATGTTTACGAGGAGAAGAGAAATTTCATCGAAATATGTTACGCGCGAACAGCTCTGTAGTGAGTATGGCAGTTGCACCCGCGAAATTATATGTGTCTCTCCACCCCTCGTATCGCGATATCGAGACATCGCATACAAATGAAATAATATTGAAATGCAAAAAGATAACGTGTGTGATTTCGACGTTGGCCATCTTTAATGGCGACACAACTTACTGGCGTCCGATGTAATATCAACGCACCTCGCGATATTGCTTGTTGTCCACATCGATAAGTCTCATTGACGCTCAGAAAATTTGCATAAAATACGCTCACCATACGTAAGAATTTGACGTATAAAACTTTCTTCTCTCTTCAAGCTACCTCGTCGTCATTGAGACCACTCGAATATCTTTCAGTATCGTATCGAACGTTCCAATGGCTGTCGTCGCTGTCGTCGTAACGGTTCCGCCTATCCTTCTAAATCGCTAAAACTCCCGTAAGAACTTCTGGAAATTCCACAGCGCAATAAACGTTAGATACATACTATTGAATTCGCAAAGGTCTTTCTCAGAAAAGATGCTATAACTATTCGAGATCACTCTGGAAAAATCTTTCTCTACTTTCGCGCACGCGTGTCGCTTCCTTTGAAATTCAATTCCGACGTTCTCGAATCAGCATATTGTACGTATCGACGCGCGCGGCTGTATTATAGTGCATATGCTGAAATATCGAGAAAATACGCAGGGCGAATAAGACCAGGTACAGAAGGTGGTTGAGAAGAATGGCAGAACGCTTGGTGGATAAACTGTTGAATTGCGTAAGGAAGATTTACGTAGATCTTGTATGAATTTCGTAAAGAATCCACTTTTGCAATCCAAGTATCGTAAAGTATCGCAAAATACGAGTAAAACGTCGTAAAGACTATAAGGATTTACCAATGATATGAATATCCACCTATATTCTCCTCAGTGAAATTCACATTCGCATCTCTTCTATTCGAAGATTTAATCTAACGCATAAATCACAGCTCGATCTCAATCCACAGTTCTCGATTCGGCGCGATTCTTATTCGATTCTCGCACAAGCATCAATCTTTGTCTCGCACTTGAAAAGCAATTACGCTGAAATTGTTCATCTTACGAGTAACTTTCTCGATCGTAAAAGAAGAAAAAAGGAAGAGGAGAAATCTCAATCTCAACCGCACATTTCTAACGCTTCGAGTAGCTGTGAGGAGAGCCGCGGTTTGAAGAGCCGTCTTATCCGCCCTCTACTCGTGAATATAGAAGAGATGAAAGGCTTTCTAATTGCGTATTGTGTAATGTACCTAGCCAAAGTGTCTGAAATGGTTCTGAATCGTCCAAGTTACCTTGCAAGCATATATCTAATAGAGGTATTTAATCAAGATTGACTTACATGGATATCTTTGTATAGAGATATTATCGCTTTTACGAATCCTTTGCAACGTTAAAGCTTCGGTACACGTGAGTTAAATGTTCAAAAGAATTTAATCTCACCGAGTGTGTATATATAGCGCATGTACGATATCCATTCTCCTATATTTATTACGAGAAGAAAAATCTAGTTCATACATACGCTCCTCTTATGTAACATTTTCTAACATTATTTTGCACAGCAAACGAGTTAATCTTGCGAATTATCGCGTTAATCGCAGAAACAATACTACTTTTTTTTTCTTTTGTTTTATATCTACAAATACTTGCTAGCCACTTATGTATCGACACGCATAATTAATCTGATTTTGCAATGCATCGTTATCGCAGACTTACTTAAAGCTGCCATCGATCGTGCTTCATACGCGCTCGCGAAGTAGAATTTATCTTGGTACTTTCCTCGCAAATATTTGTTAAAGGGGATGTAACCTGTACATTCGCTCTTATACTAAAAGGCGGTAATACTCGCGAGATTGTGGTTTACAACATACTTTATCTTGCAATATGATTGCATATTGCGATATGTTACATTTTATGTATATCTGCATTAAATAATACAGCTTTTATTTTACTAATAATTAATGATAGCATTATTTCGCTGCGAATACGAACATAATTCATAGGATAAATGTAAATTACGGTAAAGTAAAGCTTTAGCGTGTAATGATAATTATAATAGTATAATTATCATATAATGTCATTTCTTCAAATTGCAAAATTTTTCGAATCTCTCTCTCTCTCTCTCTCTCTTCTCTTTCATGTATAGTGGTATACTTATTAACTTTATTATATATTATTCTTAATGCTATCCATTTACTAGCGCGAACCTGTTCTGCATCAGGTTGTTTGTACGGACCATAAAACACAAGTGCATACCTAAAACTAAGATGCATACCCCACACCTTCGTTGGAATATACAAGGTGTCTAATAAAACAACGTTCGTGTGTCGCGGACTAAACTGAGTGGAAAAGCCTTATATATTTTGCAATTTTCGTTTGCATACGTGCTTATTTAACGATTTTTAACTGTAATTAATATCTCGTTAATCATTGCGAAAATTGCAGAATGGTATAGGATTTCTCGATTCAGGTTAGTCCGCTTTACCTACCCACAAGCGTTGTGTCAATAATTATCAGACACTCTGTATATGATGTATAATATATTATATAGTGTGGATATGTATAATGGCGTAATAATGCTCGCATGCCTGTGTGCGTGGGTGGGTGAAAATAGACCCAAGGGCATGGTTCTCGCGTGTCGGCCGCATGGATATCGAACACATCGATGATAAACGCTATCGTATAGCATTTCGAGGCTTCGCCATCCTTAGTGCATGCATGGCTTCCTCAACGTGCGCGCGGTTTATCTTTATAGGTAATACTACCCTCGCTGCTCTCAAATGAGTCGCTAACGCGAAAATGCAATTCGCGCACGAAGGGAGATAAAGGTGGATGAACAACAAAGGACGGCATTTTCTCGTTGCCTGGAGAAAAAAAAACGCAGGTAGCGGGCCTTATTGTAGCACGCGTTTTAATTGCTCACTGTACTCGGAACTAATTACAACGCGTAGTAGAACACAATTGTTACAACGGAACACAAAGAGTCCGACTGTATAGAGTTTCAAATTGAAAATTATGTTTTTGCGCAGTATGACATCTTTGCAATAGAGAAGACGTAATGGCAATTAGTATGTAAATATCGTACGTGATGTGTCAAAAGTATTATGCACTTATATAACAAAATTCGACCTATTTTCCTTCTCCTTTTCAATTATTAAAGTTTATTAAAATACCTTTTATATGGTATGGCACAAATTTATTGCTTTGCCGCATATCGCGAATAATTGAACTATATTCTAGTGTTCTATATAATACGATCGCGATAGAAAAAAATCGATTAAAAATAATAAACCCGCTGACATCCTGGGAGAAAAGTCTTTCTAACTAAGGAGATAGAAAGCAAGCAGTCACATTTCAAAGGAACTCATTGGTATTTCACTATCGAGCCGGAGCTCCTCTTTGGAGATCTCTCCGGGCGGTGAGGGTAAACGTCGCCTACCTGCAGGGGTCCCAGATGAGGCCTCCGGGACAGTCCTCGTTGGTGAGAACGTCGCACTCCAGCGGCGAGCACACACACGAAAGAGCTCTCGCCACCGCGAGCGACAGTACAACAATGCCGCCTAAGAGGAGCAACGGGGCCCTCATTTTGCTCTCGACGGCCTCCCCGTCGACGATTATCCTGGTGTCCTCTCTATTCTCCTATCTTGTATCTCTTCGACACCAATTACGAAACGAACACGAGGATGTCCATTGTGCTCAGTTCATCCCGAAACATTTCACGCCACGACGCGTTCGATCTTCGATTTGTCACACACGCACGATAACGAGCCTTCTTTCTTTTTATTTCTCTCTTTCTCTATATGTATGATAGAATTGTTCATTAAGAGAGAAGGATAGTCACAAGATGTTAATGCCTGTGTTACTGAATAATGTCCGAAGAACATAAAGAAAAATGTGCCTCTACATTTTACTGCTCACAGTTTGCTGAAATATCGTGTTCACTAATTTTATCGAACAAAATGACGTCCACACAGATAAAGAGTAACATGATATTGCGATAATATCGAAAATATATATTTCGCCAAAAATCTCCGTTAATGATAAGGATTTAGGATTCTAGGAAGATTAATTATAAACGGAAGAGAAATAATAATGTCATTAGACGAAGGAATAAAATAGTATCGTTAGACAAAGAAAATTTTTTTGGAATTATATATTATCTATCGAAGGTAAGCATATATTTTGTAATACGTTATTTGAAAACCGATTCAGAGGGAAAATGAAATATTCAAACACACACACATGTCCGCTTCTGATGAAATAACTGAAGTCCCAGATTATTAAAATCTGGATAAGATTTCTAAATGCTAAAATCGGATATTTTCTAGATATCTTTCTTTTCTCGCAGCTTAACGAGATCTTTGCCAAATCTTATAATGAATACGCAATTTATTACGGAAATAGATATATGTTAGATATACACTGAAAAAAATTTCATTCATTTTTGGTCCAATGAATGATCGTTAATTAATGTCCGATTTAATGTCCGACTTAATGTAGTTAATTCATTGATACAATAACTGGATTCATTTATACAACTATATATTCATTCTTGCAATAAATTCTAGGAATAGCTTTATAATCTAAATCATTATGAGAATTCATTGGACCAATTTTCATTATTTTTTCATAATTCAATGAATATTTTATTCTATTTACGTAAAATTTTGGTTCAGTGTATTAACAGCGCGCATTTGATATTTAATAGAAAATACATCACATATTCGAGCAAAATTTGACATATTTTTCACTATACATGACGCAACTTTAATACAAGTGATAAGATTACTCTTATTACTTTAGAAGAAACAACTGCACCAGATTACTTTGAACGATGAAAATCGCGGTAACTATTCAATCTATACCAATTGCTCGACAGAGAATAGTTCGCTCAAGGGCTGCATACCGTAGTAGTGAACTGTGTGTACCAATCCTGAACAGAGAATAGTTTATCCGAATTGCACACCGTGGAAGCGCACTATGAAGTGAGACCCATCAAAAGGTTGTCGAGCACCGACAACCAAACTTGCGGCGTACCAAATTACACGGGCACATGCATCCTAGCTCGGAGGTGCACCGGACATCCGCATTGCCATCTACAACCGCAATGTGGGCATCACCATGACAAAAACGTGAAAATATTTACACTCTCGGCCTAAATTGCGGAAAGGAAACGTAAGCTTCTCGCATACGTCGAGATGTAAGAGAAAAGAATCGCGACGTAAAATTAAGTACCAGTACGATGGAAATTCAGAATTGTTTGCCAAATGGGTGTAATGTGTCTCGCAAAGACACTAGGAAATTTTCCAATTAGTGATTCAAGAAAGTGAATTAGCAACAAGTGTGCGAGGGATACAATGGAGAATTCACAGTGCTACGTCCAAAGAAATTTGTCGTCCCATTAGACATTTCTTCGAACACTTTCGAGAATTGAAACCGAGTCGTGAGAGTGATATCCTTTCATTCGTCACGAATGAAGCAAGCTCGCTTGCTGACACGATAAACACGAGCTACGAATAAATTACTGCACTTATAAAGAAACGGTGTATCACCTGTTACAGAACTGCGCTACAGATCGAACGTTTGTATAATCAGCATACTGTCGTTTGCCTGATGTATCGTCCGTTGGAGCGAATTTTCATCCAATAAGACAGGCGCTAAACGTGATTAAAGATAGCACACGATCGGGACAATCAGGGCGCGTCGACGTGAAATTTACGTGAACGATGTCAAGGGATGGGAAAAAGGATAAAAATTATCGCCGACATCGGGGAGCAAAAGAGCTGTTCGATCGATCTGCGAAAACTTTTGCTTCGACGGTTCGCATAATAATAGTCGCGACGCGGTCTTCTGCCTCGCTCCTCCCCTCGTCACGCACGTCGTGCCGACATCGTGCACACGGTGTGTCGCCCGATAAAAGAGAAGAGAGCTTTCACTCGGCAGGGAAAGCTGCGAATGGGAATACGAAGCGCTCCGCATTCAAGACGAACGTGCACTGGTCGCAGCGGCGAACAGCGTCTCCGAAGTGGCGCCCGGCGCCGCGACGCACGATCCGCGTCGGCGCCCTGACACGCGACCACTGCCGCCTCTTACCCGCAGGTGAACTCTCCCCGTTCGCCAATTCGCGTGTATCCAGTTTATGATTTTTAATTGGCGGCGTTGTAAAGAGTTAATTAACGCAACGCTGCGCGGGGATTTATCCACCTTTACGTTACATCCCACCGATATCGTCATTATATTAACTCGGAACAGTGCAACAATAGCGCCATAACTAATAACAATCGCGAAATCAACACAACTTTTATGTAAATATTAATCTTTTTTTTTTTAACGCTGCGTGTAGCTTGTACTTCCATTGTGAAGAATCACATGCGATAACAATTCAAATAACACAACATCAAAGTTTTAACTCGAAATTGTTACTACGTTTTTTTGTATTCCAATCCGTTATAATAATTTACTCAACGTGCACGGATTACAAATTGAAATCTGTATATACGATATCAAACATAAAACTAAAAATAAAAATATATTAAAACATATATTTATATTATTACAAACAGCATAAATAATATGTAACAATAAAAATGATATCATATATTGTTAGCAGCTATTACGTGAGCATTATAAACCAGCGATTGTTGCTAGAAAGAGACAAAATATGACGTTCATTCCCCTTTGCAGCGTTTTCGCGGCTTACGTGTCGTCTAGTATATCCCGCGACATTTCGCGGACGAGACCGGCCGTCAACGTTCTTCTGGCCGAGTCGCGGATCCTAAGTGTGATAAATGTCGACGACCGAGCTCGGTGGCAGTAACGTTCGCCCTCTTCACCTGGCGCTCTCGCGAGCGATTTTTCTTTGGCATGTGTTATGCACCGTAACTCGCTCCTTAATGCCCGCTGGATGAAGCGGCTATTGATCATCGAAACCTTTCTTCTTCAAAATAACTGCGCGGAGATCGTACTGAATATCGCAAAGCGAAACGAAATCGCGACCGTTAATTAGCGATATCAAGTGGTATGATCAATCGTTATTTAATTGACGTTGCCGTGCGAGTTTCATTACCTTCTTGAATCTAATATCCAGGATCGTTAAATCTCCAGCTGAGGGAAAACTAATTTCAAGATGGCCGGAGTGTTTATCGTTAAAATATAATGCCAAGAAGTGGGACGGCTCTACGACTATTAATCTTACCAGCAAATTACGAAAAAGAAGCAATTTTCTTATAATTTGACCTAATTTCGAAAGCGTAAAAAATATCAATAATTTTGTCGTTGATAGTATATTTTAAGCTGATATGCTAAAAGGTTTTTTTTTATATATGTATTACATAATATAATATTTAATGTTATACAGAGTGGGGATAAACTTATAATGCAATCAGACGGGAGATGATTGTTTGTACAAAAAAAAGTCGAAAGTGCAGAAAAAACTTTTTCATCCGAGGTTTTGTCAAGTAATATCTCTTAATAAAATTAATAAATTTTAATTAAATAAAAGAAATCCTATTTTTCTGTCGAAGCAGACCTTATTAAATATTTCTGTGCGAATTTATATATTTACACATCTGATTCAGCAAACCGCGCGCCGAAATTTTTTTCGGTCTCGAAACACATCATGAAACACATCATGAAACAATCATGAAACAGAGTAGTAAAATATCACGTATTTAATTGATCAATAATTTAATAATTTTTAATGCTAATAAACATTTTTATAACAGTATTAATAATCTGACGTTAATGAGAATTTTTAAACTACGAATAAATTTTAACTATTTTATCGCATCTTTAATTCTCGTGTGGACGTTATGTAACATGATAAAATGTACAGTTGGTGCTTTCCAGCAAAAGACACAGTGTAACAACAGTGAATATTTCATCTTTGTTTAACATTAGCAAACAATAAGAATATAATGATTCACTATGTTATACTGTGTCATCTGTGTTTCTTGCTGGAGAGTACTCACAGCCTTTTCACAAATCGTATCTTTATTAAGAGATTGCACGCGTTTATACTTCGCGATTTTCAAACTTGACTTTCTCGTAAACAAATCCTCGAACGGAAAAAGTTTATTCTGTACTTTCGACTTATTTTTGTACAAGGAATCACCTCCTCCCATCTGGTTATACTATAGATTTATCCCCATCTTTTAAGTAATACAGAATGCAACGTATTTGTAAAAAAAAATATGTCGACGTTCAGTCACTCGAATGTATTATTCCGCAAAGTAATGCAAAACGGAATTCTCAAGCAGGTAAGAATAATCGTTCTCATGAAGTATCGTGTTGCCCGAAATGATATATACAGCGTGTTTCTTCCTCGCCGGATTTCATTCCCGCGTATCTTGAAGGATTATTAATGATGGAAGGAGTACGCCGCGAGAAAAAGCGTTCTATCAAGATAAAGACTAATTCGCCCGTAATATCCGTCAAAAAAATCTCTGTTCTTATCTCCGAACAACTTCTTCCTATGATATATTCTTCAAGTCGTCAAAATATTTCGCTCGAAAGCGATATAGGTATATTTAACACACGCATACAGGGTGTCCTAGACATGATATAAGAATATAAGGTATTCCATTCCCAAGGATGCGCAGTCATCTTGAACATAGCGGCTCTTTGATCAATCAAAACATAGCTCCAAATTGTAAAAAGGAACCTGATTGCTATCATATGCGTTCCACTAACTTGGGGGCAAACATTTGATTAGTGGTTCTGATTTAATCTGCCGCTATATGCGCAATGAAATACCTTATATTTTTATACCATGGTCTTAAGGCCATGACACACACCTTCCGTAACAGTAATCATAAGACGTATCGTACACTGAAAAAAAAATTTGTTCAACTAATTGAACACATTTAGTTTGCAGATTTGGTTAATTCAACAAATTTTATTTAATTGAATTTAACCTTAGTCTGCTTAACAAGCTGTTCAATGTTAAACAGACTACAGTTAAATTCGATTAAATAAAATTTGTTGAATTAACCAGATCTGCAAACAACTAAGGCCCAGTTCCACAACTCACGGTTAACTCTTAACCGAGTTCAACTTGTTTCTCATCTCTTTCCAATTCTAGAATTGGAAAAAGACAATGAATAAGTTGAACTTCGGTTAATAATTAACTGTGAGTTGTGGAACTGGGCCTAAATGTGTTTAGTTAGTTGAACAAATTTTTTTTCTCAATGTAAGAATCAGCCAATTAGAATTAAGAGTTCAAAAGAATTCTCGACTGTGATTGGCTGATTCTTACGGTACGTCTTATGGTTAATGTTATGGAAGGTGTGTGCCATAGCCTTAAAGGTGAACGCACATAGAAGTAGAATAAGCAATAAGCAGTAAGCAGTAAAGATAAATTTTCACGAGCTCCTTAAACAGGCTGTTTCAGCGACAAAAAGGATCACGTGGTCAAAATTGACAAATATCAAGCGTCCAGTTTGATCACGAGACCCTTTTTGTCGCTGAAACAGCCGGTTTGAGCAGATCGTGAAAATTTACTTTAAGACGTAAGACCGCCATCTTTCATATGTATAGATATACTAGCAATGTTAATTGCTTACTTCATATGTCTTACTGCTTACTGCTTACTGCTTGCTGCTTACTGCTTACTGCTTGCTGCTTACTTCTACTTCTATGTGCGTTCACCTTTAGACTTCGCGTGTAACGCCCGTTAATAGTTAAATAATTCCTGAGATCATTTCAAAATCCTAATACCAAAACATGGAGGCTATAGTAGTTTTTAAATGAAAAAAATCTAAAATTAGACAATTAAACTGTCTGAAATTCGCGCGCTCAAGCATGGCACGTCATTGCACGACGGTGAAGAGTTGTGTTCAGAAACATCATTCGAGTGCAATGGGAAGCGGCAATTATATTTCGCTTATTTCTATACCATTCCTATCGCTGTTCTTGTCGCTGTTGCCTCGCATTGTGTTTAGGACTTCGAACTGTGTGTATAGGTCCCATATGACTGTAGGTGCGTTCGGGGAGACGCTATTAGCGCTATTTTTGTCACTCTATCTTTGTTGTTTATTAGACATAAAACAAGGATAGAATGAAGTAGCGCTAATAGCGTCTCCCCGAACGCACCTACAGTCATATGGGACCTAAACACACAGTTCGAAGCCCTAAACACACAGTTTGAAGCCCTAAACACAATGCGAGGCAACAGCGACGAGAACAGCGATAGGAATGGTATAGAAATAAGCGAAATATAATTACCGCCTCCCGTTGCACAATGCCGCGAAAGAAATAAAAATGCCAACCAATCCGATCTCGTATATAGACCGTAGTACATTCTTCTATCTGTTTCAAGGTTATAGCACATAAACAGAATGAAAAATCTGAACGCTGATTGGTAGGCTATAAGGCGATAGACACAGAATTCCAACTCGTCGGAAATTTATCGCTATCGCCTTATTGCGTGTTCCTATGTGCATTGACATATGGATTCCCGTATGTTGGATTCCTCTGTTCCTATCGCTATCGCTATTGCCTCGCATTGTGTCTTGGGTTTAATACGTCGATCGATTCCGAACGACGAATTGGTAGAGAAGTTTCCAAAGCAAGTATACTACTACTCGGTGGTTTGCCAGACTACATTTACACGGCACCCTTAATCGAGTTTAATAACATCCATAGTTATGAAACTGGCCAATCACAGTCGTTCCATTCTTCCGAGGAACAGCTATAATTGGCCAATATCATAACTACGGATGTCATTAAACCCGATTAAGTGTGCCATGTAACAGAGGTCATTGCTTTCCGAGAGGAGCTACGAGAGTACGAAGATTTTCGATTCTACAAGGATCAAACTCGGGATCCCTTATAGTCTGCTTAACAAGCTGTTCAATGTTAAACAGACTACGGTTAAATTCGATTAAATAAAATTTGTTGAATTAACCAAATCTGCAACCAACTAAATATGTTCAGTTAGTTGAACAAATTTTTTTTCTCAGTGTATATATAGTAATTTTGAGCGCGAACATTGGTCTGCTATACCAAAGATCCCTGGTAGCAAGCCGACGTCATTTTGATGTCATTTTGACCTCATTTTGACATCAAAATGACGACAAAATGACGTAGCTTGTTACCAGGGATCTTTGGTATAACAGACCGATGTTCGCGTTCAAAATTACTATATATACACTGAGAAAAAAAATTTTTCAACTGAACACATTTAATTGTTTGCAGATTTTATTTAATCGAATTCAACCGTAGTCTGTATAACATTGAACTGCTTGTTAAGCAGACTATAAGGTTAAATTCAATTAAATAAAATTTGTTGAATTAACCAAATCTGCAAACAACTAAATGTGTTTAGTTAGTTGAACAAATTTTTTTTCTCAGTGTAGCCTCAACATTTTGATATTAGGATTTTCGTCTTGAAATGATCTCAGGAATCTGCTATTAACGCGAAATTTGGGGCACCCTGTATATCTAGAGCGTACAATGCGTTATTTAAATAATGCTAATACCAGTAATACCCTGAAAATAAAAATCGGAGTATAAGTGAAATGAAAAGAAAGAGTGACAAAAGCGTAAACGAAACAATTGTAGGAAACGAATATTGGGACAGCAAACAATTGGGACGTAAAAAAAAATGTAAACGCCTCCTTTACATTTCGTTGTCCCAATTTTCGCCTCTTAAAAGCTTCGTTTACGCTTCTGTCACTTTTTCCTTACATTCGACTTACGCTCCGATTTTTATTCGTCATGCATAATTAATTAATCATAATTTCCATATCGCTCATTATTCTACTCCATTCTACGGGATGATTCATACTTCAGGATTATAATTTCAACAATTTCATCGGCAGAATTCGCAGATGGTCTTACTCTTCGTTTCGTTACTTCGAAACAACATGGCGAGATTAAAATGCGAAACGCTTTCGAACGAATAATATTCATATCGATTACACCTTGCTCGTCATGAGTACCGGAATTCATTGAAAGAGTAAATGATTGCGAACATAATTGCTGTTATGATTAGACTTACTTCGTTAAACGACCACAATAAATTTGTCGGCTGTCGATCACGATTACGATTTTCACAACCTTTTGTTTTTACGCGACGCGAAGGACTGAATTCAAATTTCTCAGAAGAACTTGCTTACTGACTTCTAGCGCGCGAGTTCGAAACTATTTCAGTTCGGTGGCGACATCTCTGAACAAAGTGTAGCATCATTTTCTTCTTGTCCAAAATGCTCTGAAAATCGATTATAAAACTTATTTGTTAGGAAATTATCTTTAATAATACCAATGAGGTATTATTAAAGAATAAATATAATTCCCAGATATAAAACATCTTTTTAAAACATTTTATGTCCCAAAGTCGGGACATAAGATGTTTTAAAAATGTCTCAAAATACCTTTTTAAGATATCTTATAAAATAATGTCCAAAAAAACATCTTAATGATATCTTATGACTTGATTTTGGACATACATGTCCAAGAATTACGTTTGTTTATTATAGTCTGTTATCCTCGGTACAGCTAAAACAGTTGATAATAAAATTCTTCAATTACAGTACTTCACTTTCCACGCGCATGTGCGAAATAAAGCGACATCGTTAACAACACTTGCTGCCCTCTACTTCCTTTATGGCGCTAAGGCGCCAACGTCAGATTTAAGGTTATGTAGTACCTGGTAATACTGCTATTAATTTATATATATGTTAAAAGCAGGCCATTAAGTAAAATAGAAAATATTTTTTTACAACCATACGTGGCTTGTTTAGTTACTTGTACAAAGACTACAAATTTTGACAGAATTTTGAAAAAGTACGGTGATATTTTCAACATGGAAGTAGCTCCAATGGGCAATTTGCCGTAAGTATACAAAAATATTTTTATCTCATATGATTTTGAAATATATTTTATTTTGAAAGAAACAAAAATGTTAATTTTATTATTATTATTTTGTTATGTCATTTTCCTTTACAATGATTTACAATGATTCATAAACGGTCTTGTCGATCTGTTTATATCAGAACGATATGAAAGAAATAATTAAATAATAATAATTAATTTATAAAAAGTTGTAGCAAAGATTTATGGTCTATCATATCTGGTACGACATGCTGTTGTGCTAAAGAAACTGTTGAAGAAGAAATAAAGAATGCTACTGTTTTACTCAAAGAAGGGCTTCAGTTTTTTAAGCCATATACAGATGCATCATTGCAAAGCATTTCTAAAAGAGATTCACCCCCTCTACAGCAAATGTATGATTTAATTAATAAACTTGCTCCACTCCTTGTAAGTATATTTTTTATATTTGCATAATAAACTATTTTATAGATTTTATATTTATCACAACTTATAATTTTAATATCTATGTCATATTTTTAATTTATTCAAGAACTTGGATGCCACAATTACCTGGGATCTGGTATGCAATTTCGTATCGTATGAATATAGAAATTGCGCAGAGACCTTTGCATCGCAGCTCTCGGATCTTACTTCTATAAGAGCATTAATCGATGATATTTGGAATTTTTATTACTCAGAAAGAGTGACTTTGATAAAATGCCTTAAACTTATGCTTGAATATAAAGATAACAAAAGACATCCTCATCACAAAGAATTTGGGAATTTTTTAAATGAAATTCTGATGGGAAATCTGCTTGAATCCATACGAAAACAAATAGAAGCATTGAAATTTATAAATTCTCCTACACGGTCGCAATTCTGTACAGAAGATCATTTACATCGATTATATAATAGTACTTTAATTGAAATGCGCGAGCTGCTTCATATATTGACTATGATTGTACATGATGTACATATTCCTAGTTACGAATTTGCCAAGTTTTATGGTAGCATTGGGGTAAGAGACTTGTACTTAAATTTTTATATTTTTCGTATTTTTAGAATATTAGAAATTTTGCTTAAATAATAAACATTTTTTAGGGAGAACCTAGACGATTGGTCAGTACAAAAAGTCATGAAGATAAAGAAGCTATCACTAAAAAGATTGAAGAGATACAGTACAGTCAAATGGCACTATTACTTGTAACATTAGATGTAGACAAACAGTAAGTTATTGTCATATAGTTACTTTGTGTAATTAAAATTTATATTGTGATAATTTTATTCGTATATGCATTTTATTTTATTTTTGTGTCTTTTTAGTACTGGTATGGATGATTGGATAAATGATGTCAGAAGTAATATGCAAGATATTTTTGAACATAAATGTATTCGTGAAAGTTCACCACAAGATGGACCGTTACTCTTATCATGGATGCTAGCAAATTATGCGATTGATCCAGACAATATGGACACGTTAAATCGTTTCAGACCGTTTGGCGTCAAAGCCATACAACTTGACGTATTTGAGTATCTGCGAGATTTGATAAACTGTGAAATGTTTCAAGAAGAGACCCATTACGCTGAAGTCGTCCGAAGCAGCGTTTACAATCTTCTCTCCTTGATGTGCGTCTTTGTGGATGAAGATCGGTTAAGTGCTTTAAATGGTATTTTCGATGCCCTGGCTGCCGTAATCAAGTTTCCAGAATGCGCAACTAGATTCTGGGCTGAACCATGTGACGGTATATGGTCGATTTATAAAGTTGCCAAAGAACTATATCCTTACAAATTTGAACCGTTAACTAAGATAGCTATTGGTCTGGCATCCACAACAATTACAAGTGCCAAAAAGGTAACATATAATTATACATATCGAATTTATTTCATCAAATATTTAATATCTTACTTAATTAATCTTATATTTACTATCTTAGATGAAATCAATTATTCTTTATTTAGATTGCGTCGGAGTTGAATAATCTACAATCTCTGACTATAGAGGTTCCTCGCCAAAGAGATTATAATAAGCCATTACAGCCATATAAAGCGGATTGTATAATTCAAGAGAACTCATTTACTATAACAAGCAACTGCGTGCGCGAGAATATTACCGTGTTATCTAATGAGAAAGAAGTAGTATTGTTTCGTACAAAGGCGAATTATTGGAACGCTTTGCATCATAAAATAGAACAGTTATTTTCTCAAGCAAGTCGTGGAATTACAAATATCAGCACGGTGAATGGTGGTAATTTACCGGAAAATGTTTGTCTAGGCCTAAAATTGTTGGAAGCATTATTGGCTAAAGATATTGAGATACCATCGAGCATGGTTGCTCCTACAGAGCTAAGTTTTGAAATTATTAATCGATTCTCATATCCAGCACTACCAACGAACTTGTATAAAATCGTTGCTGTATGCATCAGCATTTCATCAAAATTGGTTTTGAGGTATCCCGAAGACATTCTCTCGCGAACGCGATCCGGTGTTTATCCAAAATTTAATAATTGGAATCAAAAACCATTATACTTTGCGGAAGCGATTTCCTTCGATGGTGGTCTCATCGCATCGTGGTTATCAGGAATAGAAACCATCGAACATACGTATCCCATTTTGTGCGCGTTTCTAGACACATTGTACAATTATTTAATCACGAAGCACAGTAAAGAGGCCATGTACACTATTGAAATACCGGGCATGGTATTTCTGCTGCAAGCTGTATTACCCAAGCTGGACTCATGGTATTTTGAATCAAACGCAGAAAGAATCGATTTATGGCTGAAGAGTATGTTTTGTATTCATCGAGCTCTGGATTCAACTTTACCTAAAGATGATATTCGCAACGAATTACAACTTGTTGTAGTATATAGTCTGCTTTATTTAGAGCCGCGTCACGCACTACTGAAATTACTTCGGACAGGCGAGCGCACGTTGCACAATAAAATGATTTCGGAAACAAATTGGATCAATGGAAAAGGATTCAAGACTATCAAAAGTGTAGAACTAGCTTTGTCGATAGTCAATCGATTATTAATGTTTAGAAAATCTCTGGGTATAGAACTTGGTGACAGATCACCTCTCGAAATTGCTTTGTACTCCTCTCCGAGAGTACCTAATGGACTTCTTATAGTACCGACAATTGTTAATTATCTGTATGTTTGGTTTAGCCCTTCATTGCAGAAAATGGCTGTAAGATTACTGAAGAAATTTGCGGAGGAATTTTCCATGTCTTTGCTCGTTTGCATGGGAATGGATGGAACATCTATACGAGAAACCTTCGCGTTTCGATTAACTCTGCCAACATGCGCGATTGAAGTCAAAGTCGCTATTTTAGAATTGGTTGCCGTATGTCTAGAAAAACAACCTGGCTTAACGGAAGCTCTCTTCAACATCATGCATCAAGCAGAACGCAAGAGAATCTTCCCACGTCCAGCCGATGAATTTCTTACTGAGGGTTGTAGTCAATTCTTGGACTCATATTTAGAACGAATGTACAAGGAAGACGACATTGTGTGTGATAAATTGTACGACAGCACAATGACGGTATTGCGCGCCATGTGGTATCATAGAAATGAGATCCTTGTCAATTTCTTTCGGAAGCGAGAGAAATTCTGGAGCCATCTATTCGCGCCGCTTTTTAAAACTTTAGTGGCAGGTGCGAAGGGTTATTCTCAATTGTTAGATGTAATTACATTGGAATTATACAAAAGCCCATTATTAGAGAATAATTTCTCAAAAAGTTTAAAGGAACTGTTGGACAAATCTAAGGATCATTGGAAAAAATTAGCTATGTACGTTCTCGATGTTCCTGCAAACAGCGAAAACGAGAAAGAACGGCATACAAAGCAAGACAGACTCATAGAACCACTGTACGAAATTAATTTAGAGTCTTGGTATCACTTTATCGTTATGCTTACCGATGATCGAACGGCGAAAAACTATCCGATTAATGTGACACAGGCACATTTCCTAACTCAGTTGGCTTTGGATTCTCTATTGGAGCAAGTGAAGGAACCTAATGATTCTAGTAGTGGCAAGATTCCAATGTTATTGGCTTCTTTATCTCTGAGATGCATCACCTCTTGGAAACAGATGTGCGTCGGTGACTCGAGGATTTTTAAAACCAGACTATCGCAGTTAACGCAAGAGATAGCGCAAACTTTTCGCGGTTTTGGAAAGACCCTACGGCAGACAATGATATCGTTACTTCTTGGATGTGTGCAACTAGTCAAAAGTACTTTAGCCGAAGATTCGGCGAGCCTGGAATATCTTTTAGCGCACTCTTGCACGATCGCTATTTATGAACTAGAAGAATTGAAGAAAGCTGCCCTTCAATTGGAACATCGAAAACAGCAATTCTCTGTCACTCTTAAGACTGATGAGAAAGATACACAGAAGAAGGCTGATTGTTACAGCGCGGAGACACTCCGTGGCATACGAGAGAGTTTACCAGCGACGTTAGCTATCAGCATGGTGACACAATTGTTACGATCGTATGTTGAACGGAATGCAAATTTCAAGCATCGTCTAAGAGCTAGTTGTGTGCAACTTCGTCAGATGATACCTGAATTGATGGTATGCGTCGGTTATACTCTTCAGAAATACCCATATCTGAAGTTTAATACAGCGGCTCTGAATTTGTTGGGCGTTATATCGCGTTCACCATATTGTCCATATCCTATTAACGATAATGACATCGCGAAGCTCTGGCTGAGCTTGATTCCACCAGCAGACATCTCCAATAGTATGCTCGATTCACTGTATGATGACTCGGTAAATGGTCAGTGGCGTTGCCAGGATTGGTGGCCATTGTACACACTGGGCTTGGAATTTCTGATAGGCCTGGTTAGCAGCGAGACACACATGATGTTTGTCAATCACGTGGTTGTTTTTTTAAATTCTCACGAACATCAATTAATGGTGGTATCCACATTATTGAGGCACACTGCCGATCTGCTAGCCGCCGATCTAATTCAATCACTGGTCGCTCTCATACATGCTACAGCCACGCAAACATACATTTGGAATGCAATTCAACCAAATGTTCGCGAAACTCTTATTAAATGTATGTATTTGGCATATGATAGTACGGTGAACCTGTTGCTGAGGCCGCGGATACTTAAATTTATCATTGACGGTATCAGCGTGGAGAGTGCCGAAGAGCTCGAGTCCTGCGATAGTCGGTTACCCAGTGGTGAATTGAAACTGTTGGTGAACAAACTGATTGTCATAAATACAACCTGTGCGTTAAGCTTCGTCCACTTCTCGCCTAAGTTGAACACTCTGGTGGATACGATATATACTCAGGATTATTGGTACACGCCAATGGCCGAGATGAACTTTGGGCCTCCGCAAATGAGCATGAGCTCCGGCCCGCGGCTTACTTATGGTACGATAATCAGCTCGACGCAGCTGTTTACCCAGGCTCTTCACTCTCGTTCGCAACCCGTTGCTGCTTCATTACCCGCGTCTTCAATGTCGCAGCCTGGACGCGAAGACAAAACGGATTCTGCAAAGAAAGAATGGGAACGTGCCGCACCAGAAAATCTTCGTCGCATGCATACAAGCAAGGATTTACGACGGATAATTCACGCGGCCTCTGGTTCAACTTCCAGAACGTCATCTAACATTGGCAGAGAATTCCTAGGATACGTTAGTGGTCTAGATGTCACCGTGCCATTACTTAGCAGTCCTAGACTCGTGCGTCGACCGTATGACCCACTGATATGCGAAAACACTATTCTTTCAAGAGCAACTGCTTTGGCAACTGGTAGACACGTCACGAAGAGTAGTAGCAGTGGAGCTGCTGGCGCTCCGGGTAACAGTAGCCCAATCGTAGCAAGAAATCACAGATTTAGTGATCCATGGTTTGAGTCCATGGATGAGAACAATACACGATTAGCATTGGAAATCAATCTTATCCTGATATTGTCACAGGCTCTGGAAGGAGTAAAAAGTCCTAGGCTCGCTTTGCGAGATCGTCAACTAATAGCACGGGAAACCGCTACCGAACTGGGAGTTTTCTTCGATTTTCTCGAACACCGCGGTACTCCCGATATCTGGCAAGTAAAGGGTTCTCTCATAGATGCGGATACAAGAAGTTCCAGGACGATTCAAGATACGAGTGATCCGACGCAAACAAATTTACCAGCGAGACTTCAAAAGAACAGTACTATTGACAAAGCACCGGTGTGCTCGCCCGACCACGAAAATTCTTCAATAGAGATGAACCGAACTGAAACACAAGAGAAAAGACTTGACGATAGTGTCCTCACTACTGGCGTTTTCAAAACGAATGTCAGCAGTGTACAGTTCTTACCGTTAATGGGAAAATTACTTAAGACAGTTGTTGAGTCATTGGACTCTGCACAATTTCGATAAACAGTATTTTTCAAACATAATTCTTGATATATATAACTCATTCTCAAATGTGTGAATTCAGAATTCGAAAATTAAATCTATTAGAATGATGAACATAAACGAATATTATAAATAAATATTAAGAGCTATGTTTTTATACATTAGAAGCTATCATTTTTTGACATGATTGTAAGTAAATAATTTAACATAATTGAGCATATATAATACAATAGAGTATTTAGCGTGTATGTTATTTTGTAAAAGATAAAAAAATATTTGCAAATGTTAATTGATAATGTCGTAATAAACATATTAACTTTTTCATATATCGTGTATTGTAAATATATAGGTAGAAATATTCGATGAGGAGTAAAGAGGTCAACAGGAATTTAAAGAATATAATATTCAACGTTTCTAATTTAGCCTGTACTTTTTTATATCAACACTATTTATAAATGATGAAACATAATATAATGCGTATCCAGTAAATTAGAAATATTTCGTGTTTCTTAAATAGATTGCTAGGAAAACGTGAAAATACAAACTATATGATTTTATACACAGCCAACTACTTAACGAGGGAAACGAATTATTAGGATTGCTATTAATGCGTATTTTTTTACATTAAATAATAATGACCATGTTTCTATTAACTTTCAATTTAACTTTATCATTCAACATTTACCAGATTCCACTTTTTATCGAACTAATAAATCATTTCGCAAAGTTCCGCATGATACTTTTTACAAATTTATTGCCGATCCGAAGACAAATATCTTCGACAAATTGAATCATGATCAATTACATATTAACTATGCAATACAATGATTTATCCATGAAAATTTACAGTCGCAGTACATAATACTATTTCACTTCTCTGTCGAATACTGGCGCTCCAGTCTCCCAACAAAGTCTCTTTCGAAATGCGTTCTTCTTTTTGTATGGAATATCTCTAAGTTCATAAACAGATACAAGAAAAATAGAGAAAGCTACAATGACCCTCGCTCGTTTTGCCGCGTTTATTTTCAATTTGTATCTTTAACCTTACATACAATATATCCTCTAATCTTTCACGCAAAAGCGCGTCCTTCCGTCTTCCGTACCACTATACAACAGCGCGCACTTGCGCTAAGATTAATAATTATATTACGCGCGATACAGTATAAAAATATAATCCTTGATATTAACGAATATTATGCGTTACGACAATAGCGATGGTGCAAGTGCGGAATTAGGCACTCCGCGCAAGGACATTCGTCGCCTTTCAGGATGGACACCTGAAGGTCGGGTTAGACGCTAAGGGGGTAGATGAGGTAAAATGTTCTCGGGTGAGGGTGTATCGTGAGAATCATTGCTTCTGGATGATGTTACTCGTTGATGATAGTAATTATTTGAGACAGCAGTGGCGGCAATAGTAGCAGCAGGAACAGTAGAACTAGTGGTAACTGTATTCGTCGAGCCGAGACTTGTGACCATTGCTGTGGACGTAGTGGCTGTGGTGGTATTTATCGTTATTGTTGTAATGACTGAAGAGGTAGGTTGACTTCGGGACGCTAGACCACTCCACACTAGGGGATTTACACAACCCGATTCAGACGAAGGACAGTCCGGATGACGAGTCGATGGTGAACAATACGTCGGTGTGGTTAAAGCGCTGGAATTGCATATTGTGGACATGGTAGTCACTGCTGACGTTATTAAGGGCGGTGGTGGTGGAGGCGGTGGTGGTGGCGGTGGTGTTGGACCGTTAACATCCGCCAATGGATCAATCACGTTTCCATCCCAAGCATCTGTTGATTTGGACTCGTCGTTGTTGGTCACGCTGGTACTCGATCTTTGCCGCTTGGTATCACCATAGAGCAAACAATGAACGTTTGGTGAGCTACTGCGATCTCGCACTCCCTCTTGTTCCTCGAGGAATCGGTCCATATAGTCCCTGCTTGCGATTTAATGGTTCTGTCATTCACGTTTGCAGTAATTGTATTAATGAAAGCAATTACATTGCAAAGTGTTAATTGGGTAATGTTATTCTAGAGTGTTAGATTTAATATTTTAATAGATTGTAAGTAAAATATATCCATTACAAAAGTTCGTGTTTTAATGTAAAAGTTTGAAATTGCGATAGAGAAAATACTCACGTGATACCGGGGTGCAGAGCATATTTTTTCTTTTCTAATCGCGCTTTGTACGTAAATATGTCATGGCGCTCCGTTTTCTTCCACAAATAATAAAATTGTACTAACTCTCCGACCGATCTCGTTCTCACCTGAAGAAAGCAATGTTGCACTATAAAGTTTACTGTCAAGTTCGAGTCATCAAAATACAGCAATAACTTGTACACATTAAATTAATTGTACAATATAATTATTGTGTAATATAAAATTATGCATTTTAATTTCACTAGCAAAAAATTTCTGCAATAGTACTTTTGTTATACCGTACAATGGTAGACGCTTTTTATACGGTTGTGAAAAAATTAAGCAATAACAATATTAGCAATGCAAAATTAAACCTCAATATTTTTAATTAATAAATTGGAACTATTCTATTCTTAATGTTCACTTCAATATTTAATAAGATTTAAGGTTTAATTCTACATATATACCGTATACCTTATTTTTCTGTATAAGATGAAAATCCTTTCCATAAGTCCGCAATCCAGATTCAAAATTATGGCATTCCTCTTCTGACCAAAGACTCACTGCATCCGTAGGAGGAAGTACATTCATTCGACGTCTTCGTAATGCTTCTTCAAGGTTGTAGCCACACTGTAGTAAGAGATACAAAGCCTGCTCGTCATCTCTAATTTGTGATCCAGCCGGCAATGAGCCACCCTTTACCGCTGGAAGTTGC
Source organism: Mycetomoellerius zeteki (assembly GCF_001594055.1). NCBI lineage: Eukaryota > Metazoa > Arthropoda > Insecta > Hymenoptera > Formicidae > Mycetomoellerius > Mycetomoellerius zeteki. The sequence continues at coordinate 2,206,719 of NW_017257184.1, forward strand.
GCGCGTTCTAGAAACTCTTCTGTATCTTCCTCGGATATATGGCTGGGATCCCATAACATTTTATCTTCATTCTCATATGGCAACGCATCGTCGTAACGACACAAACCTTCGGGTATTGCTGCTTGGTAGTCAGTACCAACCATGATTGTTTTCTTCCATTCCTCCTCGTCTGGACTGTAGTCGCAATCGTCTTCTTCTTCTTCACTCTGCGGCCTTGAAACACTCCGTAACAATCTCGAACTGCCACTGCCTATTCCCGCACTGACTATCCTATCTTCTGGACCATCGATTGCGCCACTGGCATTACCTTCTTCGATAGTGCTATCAGTAGCATTAGCTCCCCCTAAATTAACTATAACACTGCACTCAACAGCATTAGCACTTTCCGTTGTAGGTGACGCTCTGTTTTTCTTCCTGCTTCCGGTTCGAGTGCCCGAGCAATCTTCGGTTTCGGCATCTTCATCATCGTCCTCGTCGTCATCGATTCTACGTTTCCTGTTATCCCTGCTGCCAGCACCAATGCTGCTATTGCCTTTCGTCGTTGATCCCGCTAATGCCGATGTCTTATCCTTAACCAACATTTCTGTGTAGAATTGTTTAAGGTCTGGCTCATTACTGGTTGCATCAGCCTCGTCATCGTCATCGTCGTCGTCTGCATCGTTGTCACCTTTGTCCGAGTAACGCTCCTCAGTCTCGGGATCACCACTTCCAGATGGTAGCAGCATGTGATCGGAACTGTTGGAATTCTCCGTCGAGGGATCACCGTATCCGTACATGGCAAGAAGATCTTTCAGTGGCATATCACCTTCCTTGCTCAAAGAGACAAAAATAGATCATTATTACATCGAGCGTACTTTATAGACTAAACATGGAATCTCACTACGAGAACGCACTTTGAGTCCAAAGTGTTGCGGAAACTTATCATAATTGTAATTATTTATGGGCTCGATTTTTTCATTTCTCAGGCTTGATCCTAGAATAGTCGGGATCAGAACTTTGTTACAAAGTGACAAATGTATAATATATAATGTGCAAAGTGTTAATATCAGATATAGCGGAGATATACCTTTTGCAAGTTGGACAACTCGTTGTGAGAATCCTCGCTACCTTCTAAGGCTTCTTCCTCGTCCAATGTTCGTTCGTCATCAAAATCATTTACCATCATTTCTGTTGCAGAACCCATATCATAATCTCGATCTGCCCTGTAAGGAACGCATACCATTAGAAGCGATATCGTCACGAACGCATCCTTTGCTACGTTCATTCTACATCTTTCTCGGTACACAAAACAAAGTTACAACTTCTACAGTTAGTCGCTACGTAAGTGGATGCGCACTTACATGATTCTACAATCCCTATTCACCGAGATAGGAACATAACACACAAACGGTATATACACACATCAATGCATAGACGTAGCACCGGGATGTATCACCACAATTGTACATACAACTACGTTCCCCAACAGTCTGCGTTGTGCGAGCCTTCCAACACGGAGACAGGAGTCGGTGGTGGGTTTGACTTAGCTTAGTTCGACTTCGACATTCAACGTAGGCGGGATAAAGACAGGTTTACATTCGGAACGCGGCGGGTGTCTAACCTCAATCTGACGAGTCACAGTGGTACTCACAACACAGGTGTCACAGTCTTGACACCGCGGCAACTGACATTTCACGAAACGTCACAGGATACCGGCCAGCCCGTCTCGTCGATACTTCTCGTTCACTCTATGAGACTACGCGAGTCTTTCCCTGCCGTCTTCGTTCGCAGGCGACAACAAACCCCGTCTCGACTCGGACATACGAAAAGTCAGAGACACGTAAGGCACAACATTTCAGCGAACAGGAAAACACGCGACTCGGCGACTCGCAACATCGCACAACGTATGCCACATGCGGAGATCACAAGTTTACGGGCGAATCAACCGAAAGACGCACAGTCTCCATTATTTGTATTCGTCGCATTCATTTCCCCCCGAGATATGTGTCGTGTGTTCAGAAAATGGACGCAGCCGAGTGCAGCCGAGAGCGTCGAAAAGAGTCCGCGTATGTAATTTCAAAATGCAACGTGATTGACCCGCGAACGTAACGAATAATTAAATAGAGGCATTTCGGCGTTTTGAGAGTTTCTTTATGAATATAAAGAATGGTCAAATAGCATTTCGATAATTTGGAAAAATGTATTATTTCTATTATCGAAGATTTCGACCAATTTTTAATTATTAGGGGATTGTGCATTGAAAGCCGCTATTTCTGAATTTTCCCATGGCTTGTAAATATCGTGAAATAGTTGATTTATCGATTTGGAGCCAATAATTCTTGGAGTGTTTGAGTAGGATTTTATTCAAATAAAGCTTGCAGTTGTTCATCTTCGAATGTTGTTCTTTTTTAATTGACTTGGTCGTTGTTTGTCGTGAACGTCACAATCACCACTTTTGAATCGTCGAAATGTTTACATACTGTTTCCGATGAAGCAGATTCACCATAAGTTTCCGCAAGCAATCGAATTTCAGCTGCACTTTTTCTTTAATCAAAGTAGTGTAGAAGCACACGTCGGAAAAACAATTTATCGCGTTTCATTTTAATTCGGTAATAGAAAAGCACATGTGTAAACAAAGGATGGCGTTTGTTGACTGTATTTTAGTGGGAAATGTTCACACTTTTAAAATGACATAAGTAACAGATGTCTGACCGCAGAATACGCAGCTAGAGCTATTTAAACGTGAACAGCAGCTAATTTAATCGGTGTTTATGTTATCAAATAATACTTGAATGGATAAGATTAAAGAAATTATAACTTATTAAATATAATTATATCTGTATTAATATTTAACTTCATTGAATTACTAATTTTTTAATTATTATTGAATATATGAGAAAAAAGAAAAAAATGTATATATTATATAATTAGAAATTTTAGACTGCTAATTAAATTAATCGGAACCTCATCGAAATTCGAAATTATTTTGAGATACCTTTTTTTATTTGTAATATAGATTTATTAACAGTAATAACTAATAATAATAATGTTAATCAAAACAATATTATATTAATGTTTTATTTATGAGATAAACATCGATGCTATCGTAATCGCTTATATTATATTACATTTATGATAATTGTTCATATTTTTACTATATATTGGTGCGTTCCAAAACTCATTCTAGAAAGATACTTTGACTTTCACTCCACCCACTCCACCTGTCTTTTCGTTACGTTTATTTGATACCTTCCACTCTATCTAACACATTTTAGCCATGGTCGTAATTGCATACAAGCGACCCAAGCGACTGAAACAGCGTTTCGAATATTTGACAAGGCGTGTCCATCACACGAAAAATTAGTACGAAACGTTTTGCATACGTTCTAAAGTATGCGAACGCAATAAGTGAGTGCATTCATATGTAATACGCGCGTGTAAATAATTAGTGTTTCTAATATTGTAGCACAAAAATCGCAAATTTAATAAAAATTTCACTATGAGTCATAATATATTTGTTATTAAATTTAGATCATTATTATCAGCGTACGTTTTTTTTGCAATTTACTGCTATGATTCAATTATTGGTAATAAATTTATGCAAAAAATTGAGCATCTTTGGCAAAAAGTAAAATGCTATTCAGCGTTATTATGCTACTTATTACTAGTCTGTTTATGTGATTTTTTAGTTCCAGAAGAGGAAACAATACATAAATATATATCGTTAATTGCATTACATATTGTAAAGAACTTGAATAACTGATTACCTATTTAACATCTCTATAAAACGTAAGTATAAATGAACTACAGTAAATGGAATACAGTAGAACTCTGTTTCTACTATACTCTATTTATGTCCATTTCTACCAATATAAGTATTAACTTTAATCTTGGTTTAATTTACATTTTATTCCTTTCTAATTCTTAGAACTATAGAAAGAGATAAAAAGCAAGTTAAAGATTAAATTAACATTCATATAATACTCGTTTCTGCATTTGTAGAAACGGATATTATAATGAATAAGTAACAATTATGTTACTATTAGTTGATATTTACTAGATATCAGAACTAACAAATAGTGATAGAAGAGAGAACTATACCTACCTTTGTTATCCAAACCATTTAATTATCAGAATTATCTGCTAACATATTTGAATAAATGGAATCCTGTACTGTATTATTGAATTCTTTGTTTCATTTGATATTTCACTGATTACATTTGATTTTGTTTGCAAGTGAGTCAAGATGCATTATGGAAAGAAGTCTCCCAGCATGGGAACACCATCTGTGTATTCCCATGTAACCACTACTCGCAGCAGTGCAAATCTCAGATCATCAAGGTCTGCTCGCAGTGTAAAGATTCCATGGTATCAAAAACCGATAGTGACGCATGCTTACATACTCGACATTCAAAGAGGTGCTATGTTCACTGCTATATTTTCATTGGTATGCATTTAACAAAAATAGTATTTGAAGACGCTTTCTTATAACGTATTCAAGTAATATAGAATAAATATTCTTACAGTGTCTAGCCTTTTTCACAATATGTACAGCTATTTTTGATATCTACTGTCTGTCACAAGCTGCGCCTGGTTCTACACATTATGGATATTATATCATATCATATGAATTTGTTTATGTGGGCAATCAACATAGTAAGGCTATTTTTTATTAAAAAAAATAATTTTGTAAATATAAATTTCAAAAATTGATCAATACATAAAATCTTATATTATTTTTTTCTTTTTTTCAGTTCGAAATGCTCTGATCGTGTCTGCATTGTTCTCGATGTTGGGTGGAATAGTTATCTTTGCGACTTCTTTTATATTGATCAGAGCTCTGCGAAAAGAACATGAAAAGAAAATGGTACCATGGTTGTATAGTTTTGCCATTTTCACAATTTTCCGATTCTTTGCTTTTATATTCTTCAGCATTGTAAATGATATGATATTTGCCTATAATATCATGATGTGTCTTCTATGGATAATATTTATCTGCATTTCTGCATATGGTTGGCTTATCGTTTATTCTTTATATCTCGAATTATGTGACCTAACAAGATTAGAAGATCTGGCTCATCTGCGGGTATGATATATTATTAAATTAATTATATCATAATCGTAACATATATTACAAAAATCGTATTGTTATAAACAGTAAGATTTAAATTTAAAATATGTTATTGTTTCAGATTGGTACCATGCAGTCTCTAAATGCATCAACGACACATTCTATTGCTGGTTCTCGACCTACAACGCCTCATAGTGCAGTGTCAACTATGCCTGTTAATTAAATAATGATATATACATAATACACCATACATAACTTTATACAATAGATAAAAAAGGTATTTGTATGTTTTTTGAGATATTCTATAAAAAGGAGGAATATTGTTGTTTCTCTTCTTTTTACAAAGGAAACAAATTCTTCCTACGTATATAATTTTTCACTCTTTTCTATCTTAAATTTATTTTAATAAAATCGTTTTGCAATATTTCTCTTTTTTATATAAAATTATTTTTAAAAATGATTTTTTTACTTATACATTTTTTATCAATCGAATATTTAATACATATATATATATACTTTTTTCGTTTGATATATATATATATATTTATACATATATAAGATAAAGAATGATCAAAATAATTCTTCAAATTCTCTTTTATTTATTAATAACTGCTTTTTAATAATTCTACAATGAACAGACTAATCGATATGATATATAACAATACGAATTATATAAATTCTTATGGCATTTTGCTGCTAAATATATTTGCAAAAACTTGTTGCGATATAGTTCCGTCCACGTATAAAATGATTAGATTTAAACATATATATATTGTAAGTATTTCTTATAACGTATTAACATATTCCGTCCACTTATATCGTCTTATAAAGAATAGATGAGCTTTCCTACGATATCATATTTGATTTTATAATATCGTATACATATATATAAGCTTTCTTATAATATTGAATATTTGTTATTGAAATTAATATTATATTTCACACGTTTGAAGAATATAATTATTATACTACTATTGCTACTAATATTTTTATGATTAATTTCCAAATACATCAAAGAACAACGATTAGGAATAAAACTTTTATCTTTAATTAATATATCCAATAAAGTCTTAAATTCAAGATTTTGTTTTAAAAATAAGTTAAAATTATGTTTATTGTGATATTAAAGAATAACTACACAAATGTGATACTAATATAAATATAAGATTCATTTTAAGATCGTTATAACTTAAAATCTTGCAAAACCAAGCGAATCAGATGCTGCTGTTTCCATAAATCTATAAAAATAAATCTGTTAACATATTTGACAAGGCAATTTGTTAAGTGCCAGATAAAATAAAGAAGTATCACGCAGAAATTGAAGCAAATATAATCGTTTACACAATACTTTCGCAATTTTATGTTATTATTTTGGAATTATTTTTACAGTAATTTATTTACATAATTATTAGCAGTTATACTTTTGCAGATACAAATGTTTCTTTCCGAGTATTTGAAGGTACAATTGTCAGCGCTATTCTTTTGTATGGCACCTCGTATAATCAATATCTGAAAAAAGTTCGTAAGTAAAATTCCGTAGAGAAATGATGACAAGCAGAAAAATTTATTTTGCGCACGTTAACTATAAATGCAAGCATCACAAGCCGGTATTCAAAGTCGATTCTTTGTCATAAGTACAGTCTTGCCACATATTAGCATCTTAAGACATTACTTAAGACGGTCTTAAAATAATAATGGACTAATGAATACCGATCATAATAGCTTAAAGAAATATACCAATTGGCGAGTGTCAGATGGAAATGGAAATTTCATGAGTTGAATCAATCGTTTGTGCGCTAGCAGGTCTTATCGTTTGAGAGGAGTGTCTCGATTTTAGGGATGTTTCACTCCTAGTAGCACGATCGTCTTCAGAATCGGTGTATGATTCCCGTTGTTCACTAACAACTCGGCGTCTCCTCGAGGTGTCATCTCTTGTTACTGTGTTACCGATTAACAAGATCGCTCTACCCAGTAAAGTTAACAGGAATACGCCGATCATCGACAAGATATTATGAATTATACTGAGTGCTCCAGTAGCGATGTACATAGCGATGGCCAGACACATGACGAGGGCCGCGTGGCGATAATTATCGCCATTCGCTGACACCTGAATCGCTCGATGATAACATGGTCAACGCGATATTTATTATGATACAATCTGCTAGATTCACGTGCGAGTTGTATTTTGCAATCTACTTCACTTTTGTAAGATACATAGGCACAATTTGATAAGTCAGTTACTTTTTGAAAGCAGACTATGTTAAAAAATAAGTCAAATTTTAGTTTGAAAAAAAAAATTAAAAGAAGTCATTGACTTATTAAACTGCTCTCATATGTATCGCACGGAGATACAAATGCGTTTTCATATCTTCTCATTCCTTTTTCTCATTCCTTCGCTTATGCCTTCTCCGATACGCGTACAACTTTGCGTGGTAAGGCATTTGTGTTCTCAATATAAGTAAGCATACTAGAGCGAATATCCATGTAGAGGCTGTATGGTTTAATAGCAAATTTGCTGTTTATATTAAGAGAAATTTAGAAACACTAAGTCTCAGTTCGAATCCCGGCAGAACCAGAAGTGCCCTGAGATTTTTCTCGTGTTATTGCTTACATTTGGTTCAAAAACGTATGTCAATAACGAGCGTGTATAATGCACAGGCAGCCAAAGCCCAAAGACAGCAGAGATTCATATGAATGAACATTTGGACGTATTACAAATGTGATGAGATCATAGTTTCCTGAATATTGACAACGTTTTCATTGAAATTGATTTCCCCCCTTTTTAAATCGGTCTTTAAATATAAATAACTACATAGTTGACTTATAACAAACAGAGAAAGAATTAACTTAATTATGATAAATTTTTAAATAATGGCTGGTATTCATAGTCCGTTCTTATTTCAAGATTTATGTCTTAACTTATATTTTAAGATGTTAATACGGCTCTGTAATTGAAATTTTAATTCTGTGCTTAAAGATAATTTTAAATATAAGAACCAAATATGAATATTCCTATTGTAGTAAATCCGCTAATTAAACTCTCTGTTTATAGACAGCTGAGCAAATAGAGATCATATAAAGTCTCTACTGGTCTCTACTCTCATCCTTGAAGGACGTTTCTAAGACAATTTTCTTTAAATATAAATATACTTTTTCTGAGATCTAAAAAGCAAAAATTATTTTTGTAATTGTATGTTAATTGTTTCAAGTTATTAGATATAAGAAAAAATATTCAAAATTGAGATGTAAGCTTTAAAAATCAGTAAAAATGATTATATTACACTGTAATAAAATTAAAGATCACTTCAATATTCTTATATTCGAGCGATATAAACTCGTATAAAAGTTTTTGAAATAAAAAAGGATGGCATAACATTAATAAATTATTAAGAGATATTGAAAAATCAAAGTACAAGAACAGCGGTGTCAGGGAATTGCTGTTCCAATCAACCGAATTGGATAAAGCGATGAAAATATGCAACTTGTTGCTGTCATAAAGATATTTAATATGCCTGTCATATATGCTTCTAAAAGACTTAATTAACTAATTAATTATATTTGATGATAAATTATAAGTGGGATACATTTCAAATGTATCTATAACAATAATTTACTTTATAGATATATTTTGTATACTTTGCACGACAGATAAAGTGAATTTACGCCTCGTAGAAGATAAACGAATATTTAAAAAACATTAAAAACGCTAATAAGCACAAAAGTATAATTAGTTAAAAATTACATTCTCTATGTATTTTTATATTATCTGTCAAAACTAATATAATTACATAAGAATTGACAATGTTTTCATTGCGCAACGTTACGAGTATAAATTACGCTACGAGTGTATTGTTTAAAACCTTTGAAATGCCAGCAGCTGACGTCACGAAATGTCATTAAATGTATAATTTAACTTGCATGAGTTGGAAATAAAATACGCGAGACAGATGATCCGCTTAGTTTAATCGAACTTTATGAGCATAATTTAAGGATAAATGAAAACTTTTTTCTTCCTCTTTTTCTTTTATCTTTTTTAATTAATATATTTCATGTTCTCTCTTATCTTTTTTCTTGTTTTTTGACAGAAAGTCCAATTTACAATCAAACGTTCTTCTAACTTGATTTGATTCTCTCGACGTCCCCATAAAGGGGTTGCAGACTCGCCCTCGCAAAGAAGTCACCCGGCTGATCGCGAGCGCCATCGCGCTTCTGGAAATTATCGATTTCCGCAAGCTCAGCGTTCCTTGGTGGGAAATGACGCCATGAACGACTATCCATTGGGCGGCATCGACTTTGATCTTCCTCCATTGGTCGACGAGCCGGTATAAACGGTGCTTTCTCGTGCAATTCCTTTCAGTTGTGTTGTTACCTACTTACTGTACACTTGGTAAGTGATCTATAATTTGTATTTTTGATTGTTATTATTGCTTTTTTACTAATTTGCTAATTCATTAACACTGCGCAATTAAACGGTATATTCGGCTATTTTCATTTCTATTTGCATATTTCCATTTACCTCATCAAATGTTTATTTTCCTCATCAAATCCAAAAAACCCCTTCACCCTTTGATTTGTTAATGTATTATACTATATAGATGAGTCATAAGTATGTCTTAAAATGTCATATTCCTGGATAAAAAAAGAGAACAAACGTAATTATCAAAACAGATTCTCTTGCTCCGGCATGTGTGGAAAATGATGGATGACACTCTGAGTGTATCTTTTATAAACAAAAAAATATCTACTTGAAACTTTTAAATTTAACTAAAGTTATTATTTAATACTACTATATTTGTCCATTATTTCGATAACGAAATTTGCTACCTAATGTTAATTCATAAGAATATTTGTTCTTCCTTTTTATCTATATGGAACACCCTCACAAAATTTCAAAGCATATTTATGACTCACCTTGTATATTATATTATCTACTCTTTATCAAGGATACTATAATTGTATTAGACAGGAAATTATCCTTTTATTAGCAGGTATTTAGACAAATTCGTCGCGTTTTATTAACGCTTTTAAAACTGATTACGCCTCATGAGTCAATAGTCAGATATTGAAGTAACATGATTATGTTGCGACAACGTATACTGTTGTGCGTCTGCCATATCCTAACTTTATTTTATCATGGGATTTAACCATTCGTTGGAAAATCAATATATTTGGATTGTAAATAATATTCTGCGCACATTTGGATTGTAAATGATATTCTGTGATTATCCTATCGAATCCGCAAAACGCAATAACTGATTGCATAATTATACAAATCGATATCCTGTTATTAGCAGACGATTTTCTGTATGAATATGCTTGATTGTTCGGCCGTACTAGAAGATATTTATTAGATGTTTCGATTGTATAATGTTAACGGAAAATGTAATGAATACAAAATTAAATAAAATAATTAAAAAATTGTAAAAATAACTTTTAAGAAACGCGGTCCCGATTTGATCAACACGTCGTGGTTTTTTCTAAAACTTAATAACTACGAAATAAATAGCACATATTTGACCAATTACAATTAACGTTGACCAACGTCATCCCTAATGTAAAAAAAAATCGAATGTTCTCTTCAAGTTGCAAATCGCAATCAGAAGTTTTTCCACGCACCAGTCAGCACCGTTTAGCATAAAAACATGTTTGCGAGTCAGCGGGCGATTTTGTTTTTTGCAAGCAATTTAGCGAGATGCAAGTCGCGCTGAAATGTTCGAAAAGAGATTCTACTTCGTGGAAGAGAAATGACGGAGAATTAGAAACGCTGCGTCTACGTTTCGCGATGCACTGTGTTCGCACTACGTCGATTCCAAAACGCCCATTCCGCGGCAAATAAGCTGGTAGTATAACTTTCGCGTGCGATTTTCATTTTACTTCGTCGCACATGACTCATGTTATTATCCATCGATCCCGATTCTCGCGACTGAAGCGGAGAGTTCTTCGAAAAATAATGCATGAGCTCGAACTTGACCTAGACTGAAATAATCGGGGTTGAGTCAAACAATGGTCCCCGTAAAAAGAAAAATTAAACGTGATTTCATGTAAACTGATACAATTTTGAAAAAATAAAAGGGAAGAAAAAAACGAGCAAAAGTTTTGACAAACAAAACTTATACACAGAAAAATATCATTCTACTATTAAAAAAATGATACTATTAAAAATATTTGGAACAAATAATTAACATTTAAATACAGTACTTTTCTGTGTGTGATTGAATACATACGTATTTTATATAATTATTATAAATTATAATACATAATGACGATAAAAATTCTGCGTTGGAGAACAATGCCGACAATATCTCACCATTCTTTCTATATGTACATATATATTCCATGCTTTTCTATCAACGCGATAAGGAAAATCAATACAAACCTTTTATTTTACATCGACATATTCTCGCAAGGATACCACAAAAGTTCCGCATTTCTCGAAGGCTAGCTTGATTTCTTTAAAAGGATATCAACAAGCAAACAATTAACTCTGTATATGCAATTGAAAAAAGAATCTGATTTAATTTAATTTAATTTACGTTATATATACCAGTAACAAAATTAAATTATATAAAATTAAAATTATACAAAAATTATATATATATATAATTTTTGTATAATTTTATATATATATTTTATATATATTTTTGTATAATTATATATATATATGTATACGTATGATTTAAATAATAAATGACCTCGAAATAATTTATCGAATAACTTCTAGTCTCAGCAAATTTTATTAAGTCTTCCAAATTACAGCTAAATAACATTAAAGTTCAATGACAGTTCGAAAATAAAACTCTGCCATCACTCGCAATGATAAACGCATGTGACGTTGCGGAGGCACGGCACCAACGCGGTGTTTTCGTCATGCGGTGAAAATAATTCAATTCATGGACTTTGCACTGTCTTTACGAGAATGACGACATTTGTTCTCTCTCACAGTTTTTATTAGGAAATTTCAAAACGCGCGAACGTGTTTGATGGTTGTTGGACTATGTACTGGAACTTTCAGTTCGTCTATTGCGCAATCAGCTAGCTTAACAGGACTTGATCAATCAAGTAATTCTCATATAACTCATTTACGAAGTCAAAGAAAGAGATAGAATACTACTAGATAACGCTGAACGATGCTAGCTCTCTCTCTCTCTCTCTCTCCCCTCTCTTTTAAATTTATAAAATGTGGAGGTTTCAAGTTTGCTGACGCGACGGTTTCCTCTATTGAGTGAATAATTACATACTCACGATGCACTGATTTCACCGTATAATTGTTCGTTTAAACTCAATAACAGATCAACTAGTTGCAATTGGTATTCAATAAACATTATTCTACGAAGTAAAATAATCGGACAAAGTCTGCTGATCATGCTTCGTCGCGTTCTTTGAACTCTATCATTTATTTAATCTACTTATTCATATTTCAACGTCTAGACGACACAAAATATAAACATACGATTGCTAGCATTACGACTCTAATTATTTTGGCGACTCCTTGTGTATAACGCCATATCCAAGCACAAACGATATCAAAACCGCACAAATGACGAGACATACTCATATAAAAAATATACGTATCGTTTAAGCGTCGAGTTGATTAATTATTATAATCGCAAATAAAGACGCCGATCCCTAAGCCTCTCTCCTCGGTATGGGCAACTTGGCAAGTCATCAAGCTGATCAAAGTTCTCTTCCCATCTACGACGGTCTATTTCGGTACCCGGCTAAGACTCTCTTCCGGGGGCAGAAACGAGAATACGCCCGACGCTTCTACATTACACTTCTACAACACGATCGTGGAAAATCCGTTGTCAACGTAATTAAGAGGCACGTGCCAAGTGATAACGACGTTGGCAGACGGATCTTGCCCGTCATTAATCGCGATTAGCGTTATAGTATATCATTACGATGGCTTGATAACTCTCATCCAAATATTCCAGGATTTCGTCGTGTGTGCGTGGTTCAAGATGATGACACGATATATTCACACAAGAGTGGATTTTTCACGCCGATTAATAGTCTCGAGACAAATCACCTTGTTCAATGATCGTTAATCTTTGATACATGCGCAATTCAATATGCTACCTTCGGTCGCGACGCGATATACTTTTACGCTTATCAGTACCCCAATTCTGTAACTCTTAACGATAACGATAAAGATATATGTTGTCATTACAATGAACCAAAACTGTATGTAAATAGAATAAAATATTCATTGAATTATAAAAAAATAATGAAAATTGGTCCAATGAATTCTCATAACGATTTAGATTATAAAACTATTACTATAATTCATTGCAAGAATGAATATATAGTTGTATAAATGAATCCAGTTGTATTTAATTATTATATCAATGAATTAACTACATTAAATCGGACATTGATTAACGATCATTCATTGGATCAAAAGTGAATACAATTTTTTTCAGTGTAGTGTAACTTTTTTTACTATACTGTATATAATATCTGTGTAACTACAATATGACGATACCAACACTCAACACTGACGTTAAAGAGTTACGGAATTGAAATACAACCGCTTTATTTTGTGGAATTAGAATCGCACCATAGTGCTCACTCTCTCGTGGGATAAAAGCAGCGGCTGTCAGTTTAGCGGCGACAGTCGCTAACGTTTGCATCAAGCCGATTGTTCCTCGTATCAGAATATTGTACGGCGTTCTTTTGCATTGTTTGTTCACAGGAGAATAGTATGTATAAAGAAGTTCACCATCAAGAAATCAAACACGAGTGCTCGCGATCGGGAGGACTCCACGCGTATCCCGATCATTTTAGGGAAACGTACCTTTAAGAACACACCAGTTGAATCCATGAACATCTGAAAGTTCCTGTCCTTTGGTAGGACTTTGTATATAGTGTACATAGGATCATTTGCCCAATAAAAAGAAATCCCGCTGGAAGGAAACGAGCGAGTTCAAGGGAGAAATTACTGTCACGCTGGAAAAAATTAGCCAATTTATCCAAGAATCCTGCATCATTCTTCACGAGGCATCCACGCTCACTTTTAACAGCACGCATCAGCAGTAATAAGAGGGAAAAAGATCTTGGAAGAGTGACCGAACAGCGGAAATTATGAAGCAAGGAATGTCGGACGACTTTTCACTTGGCGTGAAATTACTTACCGCAGGCACCGCAGCCTGCATCGCCGATTTAGCCACCTTTCCGTTAGACACCGCCAAAGTTAGAATGCAGGTGAGTAAAGTAATAATAATTCTACTTGAATTATTCCTTCGAAACAATCGCGTGTTGTCTCGTTGCATCTTTTCATTCACCGTTCTAGAAATCAAATTATTTCTTTCACGATCGAAATGATTTTTCTTCAAGATCGCGGGGGAAGGCCAAGCCCTGTTGCTGGCATCAGCGGAAGGATCGGTCTTTGCAGTAAGAACGAGCCAATCAGGATTGTTCCAGACCGTCGCAAACATCGTCAGATACGAAGGCGCAAAGTACGTTGTTCATTATCCTAATAGTAATTTAAGAAACGATGGTAGGTAGGACAACTTTATTTGCGCTATTAACATTTGTACATAATATTGTAATATATACAGAATCTGTAAATGCAGGACTTCCTCTTGCCTAAGAGTGATAATTCAATTTAAAGCTTATAAAAAATATTTATAAAGCAATCGCTCGTTGATATATATAATAACTATTTTATATTCAACCATCGCTCTCTCTGAAATAATAATATACGGTACTTTTTTTTTCGTAATACACAAACTATTATTAACCAGATTTTTCGTTTCGGCGTGTACCAGATTGAGCTGATTAATCTTTTTCTCGTTTATTAATTAAATTACACGTATAAATATGCTAAATATAAACAAATCTATTAAAAATTAATTCAGAATACAATTTATTAAATGTGTAACTTTAAAATTTTTACATAAAGGTAATCACAAATTATGTGTTCCATTAAAATATAAAAAATACTTATTTATATTTCATTTGGTACTTCAATGGTGTTTATCATAGATATTTATATTTATATCACATAGAAAAGCCTCGCTTAAACGACGCGCGCGTATACTGATTAACTTAACTTATTTAACTGTTTTTCATTCTGATGTATTGTTAGTAAAGAAAGGAAAAAATATTAGCGGCTTATCGTGTTTTTATTAAGATTTTGCTCGATATCTGGCACATGTACGTACAATAACTGCTTATTTTGGAAAACTTTCTAGACTCTTACGATTAATCTCTGAATAAGTATGATTTTTATTTCATCCTCCAGTCAGATGCCATGGACAAGTGCTCACTTACGTAGAACAATTTTTGCGCACAAGCAAAGTAGATAGAGGAATGCAACTATCTTCCAAGGATTACACATTATATCCAATGAAGGTCGAAATATGTAAAACGAAACTAGTACAAGTTTAATGAGACTTGTCGATGGTATTTCCTGTAGCAATTCCTTTTACCATTTTATTACTTTTACGGATCATTCTTTTACTTCTATTTTGCACGGGTTGTCTTTAGCGTCTCTTTTTCCGCTATTCGAAAAATTAACCGAATTATTCGATCTGTTTCGTTTCTTTTGTACAAAATATTTATAAATTTTAAATTAATTTGTACAATAAAAAGAATTCGTGACGATTGATACGTACAAACGTGGATACGTGATGCTTCGCGTAAACTTTTTTTGTACGGCGCATAAATGTCACGAAACTTCTTCCTATATCTTCTGATAGTCGTTTCTTCAGTGAAGCTGCTTATAAAATTTCGTAAGACAACCTACTTATCCCTCTTACATATCTCCTCTTTGCGATATATTTCTCTTAAGTTCTCACGTAGTTTCTCTCTTTTCTTTCTCACTTTCTCTTTTTGATTTTATTTCATTTACTTTGCTTATATATTTATATACATACAATGACTTACTTTCCTAATCACCGGTGCCTTCTTCCTCTCTATTTTTGAACGTGATACAACATTAAAATGCGCGGTCAACGTGACAAATAATGCACGCTCTCTCTTGGTTATTTCTCAGCTCTCGGATTACTTCTCTTTTCTCTCGCGTCTTCGAACTATGAACTTTATTAACGAGTAATATTCACTTTCGCTTCAAAACATTTAATATGTAAAATATCTATATTGTAAAAAAAATGAGGTGCGAAATCGCGCGGATAGGAAAAAGGCGAAGAGAAAAAAAGGAAAAATTACGCAATATTTGCGTAAAAAAAAGCGAATAATATTTTTTTAAAAACATTGAGATATAGAGAGAGAAAGAGAGAGAGAGAGAGAGAGAGAAATGTATACAAACGATGCCCTGGAAACGAGTTTGAGGGTGAATTGTGAGGGCGGTGTGCTTGAGCGAGGGTGGTTACAGGAGCCTGTACGGAGGTCTATCCGCGGGACTCCAGAGACAGATGTGTTTCGCCAGCATACGGTTGGGCCTCTACGACAGCGTGAAGTCACTCTACGCTGGAATCTTCGACGGTACAGCCAACAAACTCCTAACTTTTGATAATATATCTTCTATGATATATACGAGAGTAGCCGTGCGCGCGCGTTACAATTTCGCCAATTCCTTAAACGCGTGTATAATATACATTCATATATCTTTTACATATACAATAAAACGCACGTTTTGTAAATTAATATTAATATTAAACATACACGTAACATGCAAACATATCGGTATTAGACAATTTTAATGAATCACAATTGTAAAATTATATTTGAAATATATTTTTATATATTCACAAATATTCTTTGATGATTAAATTCTTGCCAATTATCTTAATTTTATTAATTAGAGAAAACATAAATACTATAAAAAATAGTCAAGAATGTCTAATACTAAATGTCTAACGTTATATACATAGACATGCATATTCATATCGACTCGTTTTATCATGGCGAAAACTCTCGTAAACCTCACGCGCGAATCGTCTAGAATCGTCTTGGTACGTTCCTCGTTCTCATTTCTGTCATTTTTGAAATTGAGAAAGGAGGAAAGGAGGGGAATGAAAGAACAAAGAATAAGGTCAGAAAATGGAAATGGGAGAGCTAAAAGATTGAATGTACAGCAAAGGCGAGGATTTGAATTCTGATCTTTTGTAACTCTTACTCTTTGCATTGAATAAGACTGTTATCTATATATTATATTATGCATTTTACTCCGCTTACATTTGCAAAGAAGTTTTAACTCCTTAAAATACAGCATTCAAACTGTTATCTTTCTTGCAAAGTTTTTTAAATACATTTGTTGCAATTATATTTGCTTGGATGTAATAAATTAAAATAATTCATCTTTGATATATTGCTGAGACTTTTCTAAAATTTTGCTCAATCAGATATGTTTATATATAGTCTTGCTATTCAATTGCTGTATCTACTTTTTTTATTTTTCGGTATCATTATGTTCATGAATTTTACAGTTATTTTTAAAAGTTCTCAAAAACGTATGTAAAAATTAATTTAAAAATTCTATGATTTACTTATAGTTCATTTGTATATGCATCAATATAATACATATTCTAAAATGTTTTTTACCTAATTTTAAATAGCATTCAGTTTTGAATTTTTACATTTATCGATGATTTAAATGTAAATTATATAATTTATGTTATCTAAAATAACCTATTGTAACTGTTATGTTTATTTTGTAGCTGGATATCCAGACAAGTATCAATAACTTTGTTAAAAAACAAGACTTTTATTAAATAAATAAAAAATTTGCATCTATACATCCTATGCTGGCTCAAATAGACTTGTTTACTTTCTTTAAAAAAAAACAAGACATAATGAATTTATACGCAAATTTTATAATCTCAAATTCAAAATAGAATTTTGAAATTGTACCGTTTTTCAATGTTTACAGAAAATTTAATTGATTTGTTTTCATTATCTCGATATAATCGACAAGTTGATTTATATTTTTGGGATTGCTCGCGGTACAACATCATCGGTCCTCTATAATTTATTATTTATTATTAATGTCAAAGTGATTGTGAAAAGCTTGCTAACGCTTATGAATATTAAAGACATTAAAACCGATTTTGATTGTAATTGGTGAATATTAAATGAGAGGTAAAAGTAATCAACGCACAATTTGCGTCGATTTTATATTGCTTCTTAATTTTTAAATTATCTGTCAAAGATTAGTTCTTCATCGTGCGTTTTTATTTCAACAGGTAACAATAAGAGTGGTACATCGATGAACATTGGCGTACGTGTTGCCGCGGGAATCACGACGGGCGCTTTGGCAGTGATGATTGCTCAGCCGACCGACGTCGTTAAAATCCGCATGCAGGCTGGGAATAATGGGCGATCATCGGTAAGGTATAGCTCCACCCTGCAGGCGTACAAGAGTATCGCCAGTGGAGAAGGCGCGAAAGGTCTTTGGAAAGGTGAGTCTTCCTATAGAGTAGAAATATTTTCAATTTTAGAAACTTCTTTTATTATTTATAAAATTTTTTAATGATTACACAAACTATTAGATAAAACAAAATAAGACATTTTTTTTAATATCGTGAAAAGTAATCCGAATCCTCTATTTCGTCGCACATATAGGAACCATGCCGAATGTTTCACGGAACGCTATCGTGAACGTGTCGGAGATAGTCTGTTACGACATCATCAAGGACCTCATCCTGGCTAGTGGTTATCTCCGTGACGGGATACCGTGTCACTTGACCGCCGCAACGGCCGCAGGACTCTGCACCACCCTGGCGGCGAGTCCCGTGGACGTCGTGAAGACGCGTTACATGAACAGCGCCGCTGGCGAGTACAAGGGCGCGATAGACTGCGCTATCAAGACCTTCGTCCAGGAAGGCCCCACCGCGTTCTATAAAGGTTTCGTACCGAGTTTCTCGCGCCTAGTATCCTGGAACATCGTATTGTGGGTGACCTATGAGCAGATGAAGTTGCACATGAGGAAGCTATATGGCATCGAGTGAAAAGTCCTCGATTACTTACCAAACCCGATTATTCTGCCGAACCAGCGCGAAGATCGGTATAATCCATTGTAATTTCTTGTGTTACCTTGTCGAAATTCATATTTCCGTAGAATATTAGCGTTTGTTTAGATAAACCGTATGAATCAAACGTAGATAGAACTGAAAGCTTGATATTCCAAAATGCAATTTCAGCCGATGGTAATCGCCGATGGAATATCCTCTTATTACTGCTTTCCTAAATGCAAGTGTGCGCACACGGCGTTCATCGTCGAATCATTCAACGATAAGAGATTAATCGTAGATCAACAAAAATTATTTGCACCGGAAATAGTAAACAATAGTGATAGGAGCTATAATTTCATTCAGTACTTTAGTTACTTTAGTTTTTATTAAGAACAGTAAGGATTTTTTAATAATTTGTATGAAACAAATTTGAATTCCGTCAGAAAGCTTTATATATTTATAAGGCGTTAGGCTATTTTAAGATGGATTATACAATGATTACACAAATCGTTAACGCGCCAAACAGACAATAATATTATCAAAATTCATTCCGATGTTTTTACTTAAATTTCTCTCTATATTAGAGTCTCTTGAGAAACTGTGATCACAAAATAACGAATTTTCTTTTTAGCGTCACTTTAATTAAGTGATCATTCATGAACGTAGCGTGTAATTTTTGCATACAATATAATCTCGTTTCAGTCTACAATTTATACTACAGAGCACAATTTATATCGTAAATCAACGATTTTTTAAACTACATGTCATATACTAAGAAAAAAATTAATTATCTTTATTTTTTTCGTTGAAGAATGTATGTATTTAAGTAAAATATAATATATGTCTGACTAAAATACATACATTCATTATCAATAAAGACGAATTAAATTAATTTAATCAAATAAATAATTTTTTTCTCAGTATACAAATAATTTAGTCTGCAAGGAGCATTCGGAGAATCTCTATTACAGATGAAAATTATACATTATAGAAATATTTGTTATTTATAATGAAATACAATCATTGCCAACTCTCATAGAATGATGATGTGATTTGAGATATAATCCGCGCGACATATCCGTATCGTCGAATTTCGATGACGAAAACTATTTCGTTTTAAAATAATACGTATAGTATACGTACAAGTACTGATTATGCTTAATTGGATACAATATGTTTCTATCAAGAATTACATTTTTCTAAAAATTTGCTTGGAATAATAAAGAAATGATCCGTTAAATTATAGTAATACAAGCAACAAGTAGCACAGCAGTGTATGCAAAGCGCTAAAAAAAGCGCATATAAGCGCTACATTAAAAAGCGCGACGTAATAATAGTCGCAAACTTACAATTAGCATTATATTAATACGCATGTAAAGATCTCGTCGAAAATTTAATCCGTGGAACACAAATAATTACTTCAGGAAATGCTTAGGGAGATTTTATAAATTTACAGGGAATCACAACTCATTAACATTTATTTCCTATATTTATATGATTATGTGTACAAAGTATAGAGCGAGGTACCGTGTTAGGGAATGATACAGTTCCCTTATTTTTTGTATTATCTAAATCTATTTTGTTTTAAACTGATTCAAATTTCCCAAAAATGTGTGTGTGTGTAAAGCTTTCTAGATATCATTGTTTTTATCACTGCTTAGATCTTAGATGATGATTTTATGATATAATTTCAACTTTCGAAACTTTTATTTCGAAATTGAATAACCATACTTAGGTAATATTCACGTATTAAATCACGTATTAAAATAATCTATAGCAAACATAATCTCGTTTACTATGGAAACTTAATTTACGAAATATATTGATGTCCAAGATATGTACAAATATACTTTACGATATGTAGATAGTATTTTCATAGCTTTAAATGTTACCAGTTTTAAATAAATATTGTTTGAAATATTTCTTTTCGTGAAGTATTGTTTTGTACTATACTATTGTATAATATTTTATTCAGAATAGAAATAAGTTTTATATTAAATTTTAAATTTAAAAGTGCACGAGAGTAAATATTTGTAATAAATTTTGTTGTTAAAATAGCTACTTTGATATTTGACTGAGGTGCAGTTCCTTAAGTCTCGAAATCGGAATCAATGGATTCACTACTAGAAGATACGTCGTTGTTCATGCATCTTGATTCCACGGGAATACGTTTCTCCACAGGAATTCTAAAAAGAGTAACAGGCACAATTAACAAGAAACATATTGAATGATAGGCTGATTGAAAAATAAGCGAACTATCGATTAACTTTAAGAGTAATGGATGTATTAAATTAAGTGACAGCTCTTTTCACTTACTAGCTATATTATCATTAATTTACAGAAATATTGTTAGTTCGATTGATAACGAGAGAAAGGGCAACATGTTTTGATACTCAACAATTTATAACGAAAGCATTAAGTTAACAATGCGCGCACACGAATGGTCACACACAAATCTTGCCTTATAATACAATTGTTTATTTATCTCATTTGCTAAGAAAACGCTGTGATATGATGTATAGCATGTTTATCTTGAATGCATTTCGGTATCTTCCGTGACTTTCGTAAAACACACATTCTCGGACAACAGGCTTGCTCTGTTGATCTATATTGAATAATATATCATTCTGTAAAACCTTTTATTCTAACCCGTAGAAAGTTAAAACTTAGAAAAATTATTCTTTCTAAAAACGATCTTGGAAAATAATTTTGCCGATTAAATACAATTCCTGGAAGTACACTTCTAAATATTTTCTAAGTTTTCTTTTTTTAATATAAGTGTTCTCAATCAAATGTATTTCAACAAATTTATGTTTAAGTCGATTTATACTGAAATGAATTAATAACAATTCTGTACGTACTTTCCGATGACCCAATCGTCACCGCCATCCTTCATCATAGATAAAGCTTGGCAGAAATCTCTTCCAATAGCTTTGAGATGCTCTGTGTCGAGATGTAATCCCGCCAATACGCCTTGATCGCATCCGCAAAAACTGCTTTCCATCGTATAACTTCTGTTTGAATAAAACCGAGACATAGTGACATTTTTTCAATCACAGCTTTGCAATATCATTAATGCAGTAATATTGACTTTTATAAATGTAACTATAAAAGGAAACGTTTCACCAAGTTAATGTTAATAAATTAAATGTAAATCTTACAATTTAAGTTGCTAAAGAACAGATTTTTTTACAAACACACGTAACCTCGACCTTGCTACACGAAATCTCATTGCGAGCCAGATCTCAATCTGCTCAGGATATAGCCGTCGTTTACCTCGGAACACCCAACTGCCTCCATACAGCGACCCTGGCGGTGGACTCCTTGTTCCTTTCGACCTTGAAGGAGCAAAGTGGCAAAGCGAAAGCCGGTGAGATCCTCTGCATGAGATGCGGTAACATCTGACACAGAAAGAGAGTCGCAAAGATTACGAGATCGCATTTGAAGGCTTTAACGAGAATCAAGGTTTCGTGGTTCAAGAAGAGAAATACTTTCTCGGAGCACTTTCTCAGTAACGCTCTAACTAATGACATTAATGTGGCAGAGCGACGAGCGAAATGAATAGGCAGCTGTCGGCGAGTAATTGCTCGTGTAAATCGAAAGTTCACATTGAATGGACGATCGTTGAAAGTGATAAACGTTTGCCGAGCTGGTCCGGTGGCAGGTAAACGTAGGATAAATGATGCCGCGCGAGATCTAAAAATATTACCTAGCCTCGATTCTCTTCCGTTGATTCCCTTACCAAATACTGCACCGGCTGGTCCGGTTTCGCCCTGTCCGCGGCGCTCCAGGAACCCGACCTTGAACAACCGAACAGAAACACGTTCTTCCTCCGCGAATGGCCGTGATAGTCAACGAAAACGTGGGGCGGTCTCTGCAGCACCCTGGCGCAGTACTCCATCAGGCCTTTCGTGTGATAGATCACCGGATGATACATTCGATTGGGATTGCTCCAGCGTCGATTCAGGTCCTCGTTCGTCAGACCGTATCGATTGCTGCAGCAAACGAAAGCATGTCGTACAGATTCAAAAACAGACAACAAGAGGAATCGATTCTAGTATAAATGAAACCGGACACCGGTTCTAACCGGACACTTTACAGAATGCTGCGATCACGAACATCGCGATCGTTAAAACGCTGAAATTGTTAAAAATCGCATTCGCCGTTGCCCACATGTAACGTACCACGTCGTCAATTATCTCGCGAGACTGGAAATTCCGAGCTAACTCTTTCCGATGTGACATATATTTCCTACTTATTTTTACGGCTTCACTTCGTTTCAACATGGATGAGAAACGTATGGATTTCGAACGACTCCATAATGAGGTAATCTTAACGTCTTCGAGCGTTTTCGCTGAGCGAGGATATCAGAAATATTTATGCGTCTCTCAGAGAGAAGTAATCTACAAGCATTATTTATTAACCAATTCCCTAAGATGCTCTCTCAAATTCGCGACATAAAATATACGTATGTATGTCCGGTAATTTCCTAACGTTCGCTAAAAGTATTCCCTTCAAACATGTTATGTGCATAGGTGTGTTGCGATGGATTACGCAATGGCGACGATTCGTCTTGATATATCGTTTGCGATCTGTGATCGAAAAGCGGAGGGGACCTTGTGAAAGATCATTTTCATTTAAGAATTCAACCGCAGTTGGAAGGACGTTTCCGGTGGCCGGAAACCGAGTCAAAGGAAGTGACGCCTTCGTGTCGCGCATAGCTAATAGCGGGGCATGGCAGGTGACAACCGTCGCTTGAATTATGGCTGTCGTCTTGACGTCATCTCTTGATGTACCTATCGTCCCGTACTAATATCTCGATCTACGTCATAAGTGGGTAGCGAATATCAAGTAGATAGCGTCGATAGTAAGGTAACATTGCACGCGGATACTTGTAACACATTTAACTCCATTGGCGGATTCAGAAATTTGTCAAGGGGAGAGGGCTATGCGGCTCACCGCAAACGAAATATTTTTTTAAGATCATCAATTATGTTTATAAAAAAAGGATATTAAATTTATTATTTAAATTACATTTAAAAAATATTATTTAAATGTACATTTCATAAAACATTTTATTTAAAATTGTCTTAATATAAAAGAAAAATAATATGATAGAATCTAAAAAAAAAAATATGTTTTTTATATCTAGGAGTTTCTTAAATTAAAAAATATTTTTGGAATATCAAAATTGTGATTAAACATTTAAAACATATATATATTTTTTGTTATAAATATTTTTTGTTATAAAAAAGGAAACTCCAAGGAGAAAAAGAGGGCCAAGACTCCCGTGAATCCGTTTCACTCAAGTTCCGCGAAAGGACATTGAGAGATTGATTTAGAAATTTTTTGACAGATATTTTTAGCCGCTATTAACAGCAGCGTAAGGATTGTTTATTTATATTAACTCAATTTAAACGCGAAAGCACATGACGAAAGCGACGACTGCCGTCCATATTCTGTATGGTGTACGCTTGATGGTGTCCCACCAAGAGAGAGAGAGGACGTTCACCGGCGCGCCACGTTCGCAGAAGCTGACAGCGAAAGAGGACAGTCATTCGAGATAATAGATCTCATCATGCGCATGCAACGCCAAAAAAGCGGTCGCGCCGCGCGCGTTTCAGAACGCGCACCGAAACGAAATCGCGCGAAGAAGCGCAACGCTTCGTCAGGTAATGCCATTAACATTCAACATCTGACGGGCAAAAGCATCCGCGAATGGTCCCCGTTCTGTCTACGGTCCGAGATAAGATTTGAAGTGCCCCTGTTCTAAATTTAAACTCAGGAAACATGATACCAGACCTTTTACTAAAATTAAGATGAGATTATGAGAAACAAGTTATCGTCCGCTAGTCTCGACTATGGTTACCACCTCTTCAGCTTTTGACCAGAGATTCCGGCTTTTTGAACGAATTTCCGGCTCTCTGGTTCAAAAGGATTTCATGAGAGAATGCACTATAAGACGGTAACAGTTTTAATAGTGGCAATCGATCTCCGGTAGGAAAGGTAGCAATCGTTATCTCGACGCAGTGAACGGATAATAATAAATCAGCTATTTATGCGATATACAAATCATGGTGGAATTAAGGATCGTTTATACTGGCTGCAGTAAACTGTTAACTTATGCCGCAAGCTATAAGAAATTGACATTCACAGTCGAATGTGAGGAGAATAATCGATTTCATTCTCCTCACATTCGATATGATTGGTCAATTTCTTATAGTTTACGGCACAAGTTAATACTTTATTGTCAGTATAAATGATCCTTTATATAAGATGTTATTTTGCGCGTGATATGGCAGCACGACCAATTAAAAATCGGTAGCAATGCGTGACTTTCATTTTTTTACGATATGAAATATATAACGTCAGCTGTACTTAGAGCCGAAATGTCATTATTTTGCTACCGTAAGTGTATGTGTGTGTACGCGCATCTTCAGAAATACAACATCACATCTAATTCTACCATGTATACAAATAACAATAAATCTATATTTAAATTTCTCTAACATAGTCGCTTAGTAATCGCTTAGCAATTTCTGAATATTTAAAATCTTTTCCAAATTCATGGAGATAATGCGAGTCGAATGTAGAGAGAACGGCGATGAGTCACATGTTTGCAAACGATGATTGAATGACTGTACAATGAGAGTGTCGCTGTTTTATTAACCGTTCGATATAATGGGCAGCATCAGTCTCTTCGTGTCGACCGCCAATGTCAATGACTTCGAGGAGGGAGCCTTGACTGCGAACAGACTTCTCTCACCTCTGTGGAGAAAAGATCCTGTACAAATTACACGTAACCGACCGCTCGTCTCAGACTTGCTCCGTGTCAAACGTTCAAAGGATACCGCTCATACGTTACGTGATACCTCGGATATTTTAAAAACGATCAGACACGCAAATCTGAAACCATTAAATTTGGTCAATTTGATTGAAAAATTGATCGACTAAAATTTGATTATCGATACGTTGTATACTTTGATTGATTATAGCAGCAGGTTGTTCAAACATCAATCTTGAGATTCTTCGAAGTACGATAATCGATAGCCATTAGACGTCTAATTTTGCCTTTCCGCTCATTTAAGTCCGATCGCGTTACGATTTCTGCGTAAACGAGGCATAAATCTAGTATAGAAAAATAGGCAAGAACGGCCGTACAAAAAAAAGGGCTGTAAGATATCGGATCGCGAGAATTCTCGGTATAACCGACGGAATAAAATCGAAGAAGAGACGAGCGGAAACGAGGACTCGCGGTCCGTTCTTGTGATCGTAAAGCGAAATCCTCTCCTTGGGAACTTCTACTTTCCTAAGCCCTTCTTCTACGTATCGCGTATTTCTTCCGTGAACTTTATTACCATCATGTCCGCTCGCATCTATCTCCGTCCCTTCTTCCACGGCTTAGCAGCATTTTCTCCGGGGTTATCCCGGGGTTTGATCGTGCAACCGCTGGCGGACGTTTTTCCCTTCTCGACTCTGTTTCCACGTCTCTAAATCTCACGCTCTCATGAGCAATCTTGTCGCGGAAACCTCATTTCATAACGCATTGCCAGCATCGTGACACATGCATAATACTCTAATATATATTATATAGATATATCATAAACGTCTTTATTAGGAACAAAAATGCTAAAGAGAATTCATTTTATCTGAATATTCACATATTAAATTATATGGTGCAAAAATAACCAACAAAGCATTTAAAATAATTGCTTCGATAAAAGATAGATACAGACGAAGATAACATTTTCAGCGAGGAAGTTGATTTATAAAAATTCTGTTCAGCCAGTCATTCTCTGATAGATTTAGCCAAATCAACGCATCATCGAGAAGCCGTTATGAGCGTTAATCGATAAAAGACGCATTCTGTTAGTCAGTCTCTCTTTCTCTCTCTTTTACGACACTAAAAATATCACAAGTACATAACGAGATTCGACATCGTTATTTCCAGCATTCCAACCTGATTCGGAGGCACGCAAAGCATTTAATCGAGGGTCGTGAACATTCTGGACGCGCAAACACGCGCCCCGGGTGCAATTGTGGCTATTGCGCCCGATGGAAGAAACCGAATGACGATTCTCTCGCAATCGTCGTGTAAGGACTAACTGCACATTAGAATATTCGTGACCGGTCTCGATTTGCATTCCTCTTCCGACCCAAGGTCTCTGGAGCCGACCCTTTTTCTACGGACGGCAAAGGGCGAGCAAATCCATTCGCTCTTCTATACCTCTTTCTCTTTCTTTCTCTCTTTTTCTCTCTCTCTCTCTCTCTCTCATTCACTCTATAGTCTACCATTTCTTCGAAGACGCTCGTCTCCGGTTAAAACGTTCGCCGACACGGTTTCCTCTCGCGAGGAACAAAATGCTGCTTCCTTACGAGTTTTTGCAAGTGCAAGCGAGATTCGAAGCGTCGAAAGTACTCTTCAAAGCTTAAGCCTGTCGATAAGAAGCGGTATTATATAAATATACACAGACTGCCCGACGCAAATCGCTGAAATTTTCATGACGGAACTTCCGATAAATTATTCTAGAAATAGATCGGTCAGATTGGATAGTAGTCCTATAAAGATTCAGGGATCAAATGATTTGACGATATCGGCAACTTTTATTCGTCTTCCTTATTTACCAGTCTCTCCAGTTCGAGAGATGCGATATTACGCGAGACTGAAGCGACTATATTTGTCCGAGATAAAAAAACGTCTTCGACAATTATGAGATTCTCTCCCCTTGTTTTTGATTAAAATTTTTTCTTAGAACTTCTGAATGTTATTATGATACAATTTCCGGTCGCATTTATTAAAACGATCACTGTTATTAAGAAAAACTAACTGAAAACTTTAAAGATACCAAATCTTCTGGTATCTTTAAAGATAACAGCCGTGAAAGCGTTAACTGAAAACTGTTATCAGAAAAGTACTAACGTTTGTAAAATTATACTGCTATTACCGATCTTCCTACGCAGTGCCCCTGAATTACTGTGTAAGTTCAATTCTAACGATTCTCAATGTAAGACGAAATAAAAATTTTCAAAATATTGCACTATGATGTGATATACTGAAAACAAAATTATATTTCATTTCGCACAATCGTATGAATAGATAGGAATAAATCTCGTAGTATTAAACTCATCGAGCCTTACCAGGGCACTTTGTTGAGTACGTCGCATCGCGCACATCCAATCTGCATATGTAAGGATAATGGCGTTGCCGCGTGTAAATTATTTTTACATACGTGGGCATGAGAGCGCGTGAATACCTCGTGAATACGTACTCGTGTAGAAGAGCGTTTTTCTTGGAAAAAAAAAGTCCCGCCACTACTATGCCCGTACGTAACGAGCTGCTCGATCGTGTTAAAACCTCCGGGTGGGCGAGCCTCTTCACCTCGACCCCGTAATCGCAAGCGAGTTCACGGTTTCAGGTTCTAGGTCGTTCTCTCTTAAACCCCAGGCACGTAACCGCAACAAGAGCGTGAGTAAAGCGGGCTATAGCAGCGCGGGATGATCAGCTCCTAATGATTCGCGATCAGTGCGACTCGTTATTATGGGTTATTCGAGCGTTTCGTCGTTAATTACGGCACGACGTCCATCTCGCGTTGAATAAAAAAAAAAGAGAGAAGCTCGGGTACCTTGATAACGCGTTTAATCGCGCCCGCGATATTACGTATTCCACGCATGATTCTACCACGTCACATTGTGCGCGGCTACTATGATTTCATTATATCCCACGAGAAACGAACTGTCTAAATATATCCAGCGAGACAACGTCTACATAATAAGATACGCGGGTACGTAATCGATGAGTCGTGCTCCAGAGAAACGATCGGTAGTCAAAGACGATGTTCTCAACTTGGAGGCCCTTAGTACGTTACTTGTCTTTCACGTCGTAATGATTGATTGTCCGAACAATATAGTTATGCGAGGAAAAACAAGACACGGAACGCTGTTTCACGGTTGCTCCTGTTATACGCGTTCGATTGAATCTCAGAATGATAGAAATCCAAAACTTTATTAACGACGTTAATTGCATTTATATGAAATTTTGATTTATCGATTTTACTATTTTTTCGTAACATATATTATTGGAGTTTCACAACATTTAATTTTCAATAATTCAAAAATTTTTTATAAGGAAAAGTTTTTACCTTCTAAAATTTTAAAGTAAATAAAAATAAATTATTAATAATGTTTATGTTTGCTAACTTTGTCAAATAGAAGGAAATTAATATTATAAAAATGTGATGCTTGTAATGGAAAATTAAAAGCTGTCAAATGTTATTATTATTCTCGATATATAAGTAATATCAATATTACATAAATCTGCCTGAATGAATAGTTTTACTCGATAAAGAGGTTACGTCGTTATCGTAAAAATATTTGAAGGACTGAAGTGGTGAGAATCACTGTTTTAAGACTCTCCAAAGAAAACAGCAAATCCATAAGTTGTTCGGGTACTAACTGAATTATGACTCCTAAAGAGTGAACCATAAAAAAGTGTGCAAGGTCGTGCGGCCCTTTCGTACTATAAAGTCGCTCGACCACTCGATCTTGCACACACTTATAATTGGAGATTCTTTCGGGATAGAACCGAATTCTATAAATATAGTTACGCTTTTTGGTATCCAGCTGTCAAGACGATTCTTTTCCTTCAATCTTCGTCTTTCTCGATATCGCTTTACTATTCTCGATGATCGAATATAAAAAACATATATATTCGATTATTTGCGAAGAACAACATTTATAAAATTATCACAAATTTTTGTAAATTGGCATATGATGAATTATGTGATATGTAATGAATTTATCGAGCTTCCTTCGAATTTATATAAAAAATTCGCTTCAAAAGCTGTTATGTCGATTTATTATCTGAATGATATAGAATTCATCCCATATCGTCGAGATAATTTTCAGATATACCTATTTGAAGCACCTCGTGCTGCCTCGATCAATCACGAAATGCATGAGGATCACTGTCCTAGAGGTATCAAAATGGAGGAGCGAATGCCGTCGAAGCCTTCGGGGCAGTATGGCTCCTCCGTTCGTCTCGGTCCGAGGTTGTTCGCGAGCTAAAACCGAGAGTTCCGTACACAGAGAAAAAAAGAGAGGAAGAGAGGTGCGCGCGGGGTAGTGACGAAGGGGGTACCGGTAAGAGCAACGGGGAGGAAGGAAGGGTCTGGACGGGAAAAAGACGAGAAGAGATGCGAGCGAGGAAAGAAAAGAAGAGGGCCTTACATAGCGATTGCTGGCAGGGCTTGAAATAGACCTCGGCAAGAATCCCCCTGTGGCATCCTCTCCCTCGCTTCTCCTGCTCCAGCCACCTTCCTCTCGTCTTCCTCTTCGTCGCGCAGCCGACGATGGTCGCCGCTGACCGCCGCTGGCCGTCGCTGGCCGCTGCGGCGTACCCCGGTCTTCGCTTTTGTTTTAGCAAAAAAAGACCAAGTCCCTTGGCGAGGCTGTGAGAAGTTGTTCCTAGCGTCTCCCTCGCATGGAGTGGATCAAGCGAAAGGAGGGAGGAAGAAGAAAGCGAAGAAGACGACGAAGAAGATGAAGAAGAAGATGAAGAAGACGATGAAGAAGAAAACGAAACGAAAGAGAAAAGTAATGGTAAGAGAAAACGGAAGGACGAGAAGACAACGACGACGATGAGATGGTGGTCGTGCTGCTGAAGAATCGCTTGTTTATCCAGTACACCGAACTTCTGCTTTAGTCTCACCCACCACCACATACATGATATAGGAGAGAACCCCGTAAGTATCGCTGGACTTAAGTGCACTCGAGCGGACGCGATGCATTCCCACGGGAATACCACGATGGGAATTCAACCTGTTAAACTGACCTATACCAAGGTACCAGCGGAACGTGACTTGCGCCGCGAGGTATAAGCCCAGGCACTCACGGTACGATTGATATGCACAGAAATCTGAACAAACACAAGTTCCTCGCAGCCGAATATCCCATTTCTCTTAGGCGAGTCTACAAGCGCGAAAACCGATTAATTTTATTGTTATTCATTCGGTGTTAAAGGAAGATATAATATGAATATGAAAGCGATTAATCTTTCTTGATCAACAAAGGATATGGAATCTCTCGTTAAAGTACTCTCTCTCTCTCTCTCTCTCTCTTTCTCTCTCTCTCTCCTCGATTAATAAAATCCACATCCTGCATCAAACATGTTTAATGAAGTAGCGGCAACCGCGAAACGCTTCTTAGACCGCGCGCTACTCCGACCGATTCATCTGCATTCCTGAATCGTGGTCCACGAAGGAAACCGTCACGGCGCGCTACCCTGTCATTAAGCTCGCGGCACGGCATCCTCCTGTGCAAGAGCTGCAACAGGCGGACATTGCACGGAGTCAGAGAAAGAGAGAGAGAGAGAGAGAGAGAGAGAGAGAGACAGAGACATAAATAGAGAGACGATTTCCGTTGTGCGGTAGGTCTTGGATGTCACGCGAGGTCCTTTTTGCTCACGATCGGCCCGCACAGCGCGCCGCGTACCAGAAATAACACATCGCGTATCTGATCATTGATCCGGTAATTCCGCCACTAGGCAGCATCTTCACGAGAGAGAGATAATACCGTAAAAGGACGGTGGCGTGAGGGGATGAGATACGAAGGGGATAGATGGAAGACGCGCCGCGTTTTCTGGGACGTAGAGACGCATCGGTTCCTCTCGTACCGGTTTCGATATTGTAATCAGACGACTGGGTAAGCCTATATTCGCTCACGATATATTCCGAGAGCAGGTGGATCGATCTCTCGGATCAGACGCGAACACATGGTCAGAAATGAAGCCTACCTTGAGATGTGAGCCTACCTTTTTGCGACTCGCGTTATCGATACAAACTTGCGCCAACACATTCGATACCGGTGTTACTGCTTCATTGCTTTATAAAATATTTTCTCTATTAATAATTTACTCCTCGAAATCATTCGTCAAACGGAATCATAGCGGAACAAATAAAACATACGTTTAACTGATTTTATTAAATATCTAAAAGTTTCTCAAATGAGACGCTTGTTTGAAGATAAAGAGTCTTTACTGCGGGAGTGAATGTTATCGAGAGAATATGTGTGTGTACATAAAATAAATGAATCGGAACAAAAAAACAGAAAGTAAAGCAGGAAATTTAAATGCGAATAACAGTTTTCCATATCAAATAGCCAACGTTGAGAATAACAAATCCTACGATCGTGAGAGGCCTCTTCATAGAGAGAGCCCAGTACTCCGGTTCTGTAACTCTTAACGACAGTTCGGTATCGTTATATTATTATTGCGCAGCTTCTTTACCATATACAGGGTGTCTCAAAATTGACGATAAATATTTGAAGAACAGATTCTTTGTAACATTTTGAGACGAAAAGTCTAAGGCCCAGTTTTTCATTTTTTGATTAACTTGTGGTTAGGCTTAACCTGATGTTTTATCCAATAAACTTCATCTATGATGATGTCATAGGTGATGATCCCATTGGATGAAATATCAAATCAAGCTTAACCATAAATTAACCAGATAATGAAAAATTGGGCCTAATACAGAAATGCCGAAGCTAAGTTTAAAAATGGGAAGAGTCTAAAAATTATGAATGACAGGACTAAAAATAAATGACAAGACTAGAATTTCGCACGCTCAGGAACGGCAAGATAGTCAGTATCAAAGTGCTTCCTCTAACTTCATACTTTTGACAATAACAAAATTCAACACCTTTATACTGATCACCTCATCATCCCTGAGCGCACAAAATTCTAGTCTTATCATTTATAATTTTTAGACTCTTCCTGAGTAGAACAACAAGTCACGATAACGTCAAAATGACATTAAAATGAATCAAAAATGATTGAAAAATGACTTTTAATGATCATTTTGGAATCATTTTGATATCATTTTGATATCATAAGGACTTGTTATTCTGTTTGGGTTCTCATTTGAAATCATAGCCTCGGTATTTTTCGTATTTGGCTTTTCGTCTTAAAATATTACAAAGAATCTATCTTTAAAATATTTATCATCAATTTTGAAACACTCTATATAATACCTGTGCAACAACAATATAACGATACCGACACTATCGTTAAAAGAATCGGGGTACTGTGTCGGTAGAACACGACTATAAAGCGACAGTAATAAAACAGGATTTAATTATACTTTATTGCACAAATTTCAACTATTGAGAAAAATACTTGACACGATGGTCCCGATAAAACGTCGGTGTCTCGCGCGTATTAAGAGTACGGAATAGTTTTGAGACGACAGTTCGCGAAAAATACATATATTCTCACTGATCGATCGATGAAACGTCGTACAAAGTAGAACGTATGACACACGAGCAATGCGATAACTCGTTAATACGCCCCGTTCATGGAGTGACGCGTTTTGCGATACGATCTCATATCATTAATCACACGAAAGCTTAATTGAGACGCGCCCGGTAGTCCTCGCACGCGCCGCATCGCAATATCTGCGATGCATGCGTGCATGCGTGCGTGCATGTGTCCGCTCGCAAGTTGGTGAGCCAGAATTCCAGCGGGTTTTGCGATGACGATGCGCTTCGAAAGAAGTTGAACGCGAGTAGGAGCGCCGCAAGAACAAGACGGCGCCAAAGGATGCGAAGGAAGCAGCCAGTCGAAGTGCTCTCGGTGCTCACATCCACCGCCCGTTTTCTTCACGTGAAGTATGCGTGATACCTCGCTATGATTCTGTCGAGCGAGGTTTACATATATTATTAGATGGACCGATATTTTGGATGAGTACTTTGATGAGTATAGATTACGTATAGGTATTAATAATCGAGTCCAGCACTCCGGTCCGTTTATTCGCTCAAATCTCGGGGTCCCAGGCATCCAGGTATCAATGTTCACGAGCCGGTCTTCCGTAGATCGAAGGTATAATTATACAGATTTCCTTCTCGGAGGCAGGCGATTTGTTGCAATTAGCGTAGGATTTGAGCGGCACGATCGTGCGTGTCGTTTCGCTGACGAATGAAGTGAGGTGAATTTTTAGGGATAGATGATATCGGAGCGCGTACGAGAGGATGCCTCCGAGGAGGCGTTCAGAAATGAAGTCTGCCTTGAAACCGACGTCTTTTTGCTGCTCGCCGTCGATACAAATCCACGGAGAACCGTGAAGACCGCGGCAAAGTAAAATTCCGTACCGCGAGCGAAAGAAGCGACGGCGTTACGACGAAGGAGGATTTACGGTGTCGGGAACAAAGTAAGAGCGAGCGCGAGCGCACAGATGTTATTAATGGGATTAACGTAAACGCTACGTTGATCGATATGGGGATAACGACGTTCTTGCTATTACTCGCCCTTCCATTATTTCATGTCCGCGCGATATACTGCTTACAAATGGATTATACCTCTTCGCCGAGCAAACATTATTCATACGACGACTTTGCTAGTTAATATAATTAAGCCGATATAATCACACGTTGTGTGCTAATTTACAATTGCGCCAACGAGAGAGTATACAGACAAGTACGCTTGACAAGTGGTTGCTCCTCCGACAACTGGAGTGTTCGCGGTTTTTGTTGCAAAAATAATTATTTGCTTTAACGACTAATGATCGATCGAAGTTGATTAACTTATTATTCGACATGAAGGTACGTATATTACTCAGTATGTTCATACAGAAAATAAAATTGCGAAACGTAATATCACTAAAATTATTAAATGGCTAATTATTAAAGACGACTTGTCAAGTATCCGAGAATAAGGTCTTATCATCTGTCGAGAAAGATTTTCTGCCGTTAAACGTCCACGATTACCTTTCTCGAATACTTTACGATCGCGAGAATAAAGGCAACCTCCCCTCGCCTTGAATTCTAATGTATATTCTCGATTTTGCACATCATCTTCGTAGTCAAGGGAAAGAATCGATCGCGGGACATGTCTCCACGTTGTTCAGGATGGACATCTATTGTACGTCCTTCCTTCGATCTTGTCACCCGCGATTTTTTTTGCAACAAGGTTCAATTACTTTTCGATTCGTCTTCATACGGTCGTCATCATTGTCGTCTTCGTCGCCCTCGCCGCAGCCGCCACCGCCGTCCCCTTCGCGCGTTGGACTCCTGCTCTAGGTTAGCCAGTGAATCATCTTCAACGACCCCCTCCTCTGGGATCCGGGCAGAAGACTCTTAAGGGGGCTCACGGCGCAGCGCGAGGCCAGTCCGAGAACGCGATCCTAACACTAACATCCGGTGTATTCCGAGAGAAAAAGGGAGAGAGAGAAGACGAGAGTCGGAAACGGAAACGACTGACTGCTTGATCGCCGCACTGCCAACACAGTAATCGGCACGCTAACATGAAGATCATCCTGTTGCTCTTCGTCGTCGCGGCCTTCGCCTCAGGTTAGTACCCTTTTACACCACGACACAATGCCGGCTCGTTCGTGTTCACTTTAACACCCGCAGTGACGACTTCATTATTATGAAATGATTGTTCTCTTAACTTCATCATAGGCATGTTGGATATACTCTTCCGCTCGTCCATCGGCATCTCTGTACGATCTTCTGATTATCCACTTAACGCGCAGAGTGAAAACGACAATCATTTATTTTAACACTAAAGAAATTTTCAAAATTATGTAAAAGATGAGATTGTAAAATTGAATTATGAATTATGAATACTTGTGACTAAATTATTTAAATATTTTATTCCTTTCTTTATAAGCAATTTAAAATGTTTTGTGAAGGTTTAATAATATATTAAAAAAATATATATTTTTTTTAATATATACTATATATTCGATATATTTTTCTCTAAATAGATCTCTCTCAGCTACAAATACTCATTATTATATTTGAAATTTCTAATTTCTATTTTTTTTCTCTATTTTAATTAATTGCTTTTAATATTATTTCCATTAAATATATTTTCGTATTTGAAAACATTTCTACATTACACCCAACGTTTTTAAAACACGTATTTTAAAGTCATTAAAAAAACCCCTGCGCCAACTGTTAGCGCATTCAAAGTTGAGACCGGAAACAACCGATGGCAGTACACGCAAGCAACATAATGCACCAGGCATATCGCGTCTTTTCAAAGAGTTTCTACCCTTTCAAAATTCTATTCGTTATAATGCAATATTCAGAATCTATAAAAATTG
This sequence comes from Mycetomoellerius zeteki, assembly GCF_001594055.1. Lineage (NCBI taxonomy): Eukaryota > Metazoa > Arthropoda > Insecta > Hymenoptera > Formicidae > Mycetomoellerius > Mycetomoellerius zeteki. The sequence goes on from NW_017257184.1 coordinate 2,242,784, forward strand.
ACTTGATAGAAAAATACTACTTTCTAACTGCAAAAATAATAATAAGTAATCTGAGTAAGAGAAATCTTATATTCGGTCAAAGCGAATCAAATCTTAGTGCTTAAATATTTCGATGTGAATAACAAATAAACTAAAAATCTCTTACTTTTTTCGTAAGAAATGTACATTTATACACTAAAAGAACTAAATCTTACTGATATTCACGTATGATTTATATTGAAATCTCCAAGTAAAAGTGAAATTACATCCAAGAGACAATCCTGCGTGTGAAAGATATTTAAAGGTTTGCTACTCGCAGTCATTAAAAATAAAAGAGAGAGAAAGTAGATTACATTCAATAAACGTTTATCGAGATCGTTTATAAAAATTCGAGCGCCGTGTATGTGGACTCGTTCCTTTGGATCGGGAATCTCGTTGAGTATCATTAACCGAACGGCGGGAACGCATTACGTGAACGAAGCTGTAGTTAAAGCGGCTAGTCGTCTCTTCTTCGCGCGCGCACACACCGGCGGCAGACGTCTCAAGGCCTTCGGGTCATTTACCACCACCTGCACGTCCAACTTCACGATCCGGAACGTTTTTGCCCCGGATGCGCCTCTACGAAGTATCCAGAGCCGTGACTAGACTTCTACCAACCAGCCGAACGGATGTATCTTGCACCGTCTTGCTTCGCCGCCCGTTGTATAATGACGCGGTCCATGCACACGCGAAATTGGTCCCTCTTGGGAAATTCAGATCAATTCGCTTCATTCCCGTCAATCGAGATTCTTCAGGATGGGGTAACAAAAAAGTTTTGAACCATTTGTCTTTTTAAAAAATTAAACAAGCAAGCAATATTATATTGTAGATCTTTTCACATCGTGTTTTCACCTGTATTGTTCTTTTGATCTTTCACTTCGATCTCGTTAAGTCATTGAGCCTTTTAAATTTCATGACTGCGACTATATGTTTAGTATGAACTCATTTTCTTCTTACACCAAAGCCTTCTTTTGTTTCGTAACTCTTACGTAAGAGTTACCAAGAAATATCTCGACTCACTCAAATATAATTACCAGGCATTTTGGTGCCCCTCGCATTTCTCTCTTTGTCTCTAAAAATCTCTCCAAATATAAAACTTAAAAACTCAATTTTTCTTATCATCATCAGTTTTCACAGCCGTAAACATGTAATAGAGAGCAGAGAACAATCGCAACTAGAAACAGTGTGAGGGACTTATATTAGTTGCGAGTTGCGACACTCGTTCACCTATGGAGCTATTCGGGGGTGTCGGAGCGTCATAATTCATAAGTACAGTTAACCAAATAGCCGTCACGGTTCAATGAACCCGCAACTTGATGTATCGTGTGAACACTGTCCTTGTCATAAAGCTTCGAGTCATTGTGAAGCCGGCTAAAAACGCGCCGCATCAGAATACGCATTTAGAGTGAAATTAAAATCGTATTATGAAGTGAACGACGTTGGAATAGTCGCTTCAATTTCATTCTTTTTTCTACGTCACTATTGTATCGTATATAATGCGATGAAAATGATACTTCTTAGCGTATAAATATATATGATCTTTTTCTGAGTTCTTAGAATCGTTTATTATGACGAAGTTGATCACGTATAAATTAGAACTGTTACTTTTGACAACTTCGAAGATTCGAAGAATTTCGAACTTTCAAAGTTTAAGTTGCTTTTAAAGCTTCGAAAAAGATATTTATGTGAATGGGAAAAAATGAAATTATATTTGTAAATATATATATTCGTATACTTTTTTATAAAAAGATATTCATTACTATTAATTATATTAAAATAATAATTGTTTATTTTTAATTTTTCGAAGCTTCAAAGATTAGAGTATTGAATCTTTGAAGCTTTGAAACTTCGATTTTTGAAAATTTTAATGCTGAGACTTTAAATTTCGAATATCGAAGCTTTCGAAGGAAATCACTAATTCTAGTATATAAATTATTTAAAAGTTTCCAAGTTAAAATCTTGACTTTGATACTATTATTTCCATTAACGATCTTATTTTATTATGTATATTGAAAAAGACGTCGGGATGTTTTTAATTATAATAACGGTTCTCGATCGTGAGCTTGGAATACAATACTAAAATAGGATACTATGTACATTAATATTCACTGAACGCATTCTCTTTCATCTCTACTACCATTTGTGGTTTTGTCGGAACTGAACGACAGACATGCTTCGATAAATCATAAGTTGCTCTAGAAAATTCTTTTTTAATAAAATACGATCAAGTGAATTGAAAACCTATCTATCTTTAATTATAATTATAGAAAATATCTAAAAAGAATATAATATTAGAATACTATAAGAATGTCAAAAATTATGAGAGATGATAAGAGAGATTGAATTAGTATATTTTATTACAAAATTAATAATTCTTTAATGAGAATATAATTATTATTATATTCGCTGTCATTGTGTGCGTAAATTTGAAGCCAAGTATACAAACATACATCGAATTATCGTGCGTATCCCGAGAATGATATCAACTAACTTGCCCTAATTTCGCACACGTGCTACAATTGAATGCATTCTCATAGTACAGTTTTAACGTGGTTTAAAATAACACGTGATGTAAACGCAGCTTTTGGCGATATTGAAGAGACTTTTGGAGATATTAATGATACAATGTTTCATTTACAGCTCAGAGGATCACAACGATCCAGCTGGATGGCATACAGTATTTTGTGTCACGAATGAATCCCTACAGTCCGGAACTGAATTACTTCTTGGCGTATCAATATTGTCGCTCGCTAGGCCTCCAGTTGGCATCTTTCGAAACGAAAGAGAAGGCCGACACGATGACGCAATACCTGAAGAACGCCGGTTACACGAAATACGATTTTTGGACCTCTGGCAACAAGCTGGGCACCGACATGTTTTTATGGATGAGTACAGGACTGCCGTTCAACGTCACTTTCGACTACATGCTGAAGCGACCTGGTAACAGACCTGCCGACGTACCACCCGGTACCGAACCCCAAAGGGTGGCGCGTGAAAGGTAATATCTTTCATGTGTACCATTTAATGTACTTCGTGTATAATATTAATTAGTAAAAAGTGTCAGTCAAGTCAGGAGACAATTGAGCACATTCGCTAAGCATTAATTAAATATCTACTGGACTTAAAAATAATGGATAACATAATCATATAATTTCAAAGAATCAATATCTTTTTACCATTTTTCACGATCGAAGAGTCGCATACTAGTCACCCGTAGTTGTTAGCCGAGCAACGCGGTTATCAGCCACTCTCTTCCGCAGTTCTAACACCCGGAAACTCATGCATGGAATAGCTAACGTCAAAACAGGTATTCTCGTTTAAATTCCAAAACGCGAGTTTCTCGATTTCAGTGGCGACAGCGGCAGCGCGGACGGATGCGTCGCGATGGTAGCACCTACGTTAGCTTGGGAGGCGCAGGATTGCACTCTCGTGAAGGACTTTATCTGCGAGCAAACAAGATGCTACTACTACAACTACGGCAGCATTCCAGTCTCCGCGACTCAGGGGTAAGAGGTGAGATAATACTTGTCACAAAAATACACGAAAGGAAGAAGAGAGAAAGAGAAAGAAAAAGGGAGTCCGGGAATACCGATGTACTCTAAGCGAATCTCGCTTATGCACGGACAAAAAGTAAATAACCCTCCGGCGATAAGCTATGCAAGTGCATATCGCAATAATTGAACGTGTTTTATCCCTCCTGCTACCGAAGTATGCAGGATGGCTGACTTTAACGACGCGGATGAAAATTTATTATTATATATATTTGTGAATGAATACATGAATGTATTCGCGTAAATGTATTCCGTGTCGCATTATTATATATAATTTCGATCTCATGGAACATAGAACTTGAATCTATTTTTAAAAAAATACTTAAAGTTTATGAGGACGCGAAACGACGTGGTACTTGTAACCGGGACAAACTTTTTCCTCCGTGCAGTCTAGTGAGAAATAGAAATAGCTTGAAACGAGAAATGCTTTATCTTCCGCAATTCGCGACAGATGGGGAACGATTACTACTCGCTAGTGTTAAACCAGTTCGTCGAGATCTTCTTCGCAAATAGCTAATAGCTTCGAGATAAAAGTGTCGATGAATGAGGATAGCTCAGCCACGATACGGAATTCCAGCAAATGCCTTTGCAGCTTATTCTTATAATAACGCAGTTATTCTCTCGCTTCTTGACGTACGATACTCATAAACATATACTTCTTACACACACAAATACACATATACACACATGTATAATTTCACTCAATGCAGACAACTACTATAAAAATATTTACGTTAATCCATTGACAATGAAACTACGCTTTCTTCTGCTATTAAAATGCGGCGCTTAAATTAAGCCACTAATAATGTAAGATGCTAACTGTAAATATCCTCATTAGATTTTCAAGAAATTAATTATTTTAATTCTTGTCAAAAAGCGATGGTGATAATTATCTTATAAATTTTGTTTTTTCAGAAATCACAGGCCCTATATCACGACCACCTCGGCGCCAGCCAACGACGACCAAGCGAGTGATCACGGAACCGACAGCACCAACATCGACGATCACCATCCGGGTACCAGCGCTCAAAACGAACAGGAGGCGACATCACCGGAAGCGGATACATCCGCGGATGAGAAACTATCAGAGGACCCGGTCGTCAACAGGCTAATCACCACGGCCGCTCCTGCATCTGGCAATCAATATCAACACACAGGAACGACGGCAGCGGCGACGTCGCTGTTCGACGACGGTAATGAGCGCGAGCGTACGGTCGTCGGCGACCTGGACGATATGAGACCGAAGGACATCCCGAACATCGCGACTCTGTTCACCGTGACGTCTCAAGCGCGCAAGGACAGCGTTTTCGACGGTCTCGAGACTCGCGAAGTCCTCCGGCCGTCGGTCTCCCGTCCCGTTGTCTCCTCCGCCTCCTCTTCCTTTTCGTCGGAGATGAAGATGGAGCATCGCGAGTCCCCCGACTACGGCGACCTGGCCGCGGAGACTGAATTACCGAATAACGGTCTCGAGGACGCCCATACGATTGGACCGTACGACAGCGTGCAGGATTACGTAAACGATCAACCGATAGACACGGCGGCGTCGTCGGCGGACTCGGCGATGATGAAGGACCAGGACGATGACAGCAGCACGATCCTGCCAGATGCGGAACCGGCCTATAGGTACAACATCAAAGTGCGCACCAACGGCAAAGTATTAGACCCTCCGTCCAAGTAACGCTTTACTTCCTCCTAGGTAACGTCGCGTTATTTCGTTTTATAAGTGACAGAAACAAATCGACATTTTTGAGGAATTAGATATATATATATACATATATGTATGTGTGTGTATATATGTATATGTATATCAGAGTGCGTTTTGCACATGCGACACGAGCGAGCTGTCGCCGTTATGCGGATCAAACAGATTGTATACCGTTGTAGCCGCTCGCCGTTTAGCTCTAATTTAAGGCGTACCCGATACAATGCTCGATAGTTTTGAATCAGAGAGGCACTATTATCAGCTTTCTCGGTCGGCGGCAGGCAGAGATGATTATTTCAAACCCTTAAGATTTCGGTGTTTGAAAGGAACGAGAATGAGTTACGCCGTGGCTCAGAAATGATATTATCAAAGATGTCGAAAAGGAAAACCGTAATGTCAATCGAAAAGACGAATTATTCTCCTGCCGACGTTACTCGACAAGCTTTACATTTTCGCAAGGGCATTTACTTGATTACTCAGCTCTCATTTTCTATCATCGATGACGCCGGCGGATATCATTATCATCACATTACATTTATTCCTCATTTCTATCCCATTAAATTCTCGTTTTCAGCATTAATAACAAAGTTTAGAACAATAGACAAAATAAAAGAACAAAACGAAAATGAAAGTTCAATTATTCATAATCGAATTAGATTGCCAGCTTCCGTCAGCGTTTCATATCTTTATAAGGTGGTAATCATCATCATCATAGTTAACGTATCTATACGTCTGCAAGACGAAACGTTCGACAGCCAAACGATTCCCAAAATATTTTGGAATACGTGACGGATGTCGTGAAAGCGACCGCCGAGAGTTGGTCGTAAATGTTTCGGTCATCCAGATGTATGATGATCGGTGTACGTAGTTTCATCAATGAGAAACGTTGCTCTCTAGCTATTACGGTAAGTCACTTCCATATTAATTTTGTGTACAACAGCACGAATGTGCAACTTGTGTACTGAACTTTAATAAAAGTACGATTACAGTCTTATGGTATCACGCGTTTGCCATTAGATGTTCCCTTTTATATCCTTAACGTAAAGTTAGAAAGTCTTAGGCTAAAGTTAGACACATTAAACATCTCCATCACAGCTTTTGTTTAATAAAAAAAGCGGTTTGATAGAAATATATATAATCGTTAACTCACCAACCATTCACGACTCCTTCTATATTTAGCATAGGAATTATTTTGAACACATAATCGTCACGTAAACTGTTGGCGTACTGATTGTCACTTAGAAGAGCCTCCATGGTTCCATGCATCACCCAAGAAGCGTTGCTTTCACCAGGATGTACTCTGGATGTTAAAAATATCATCTTTCGTGTCTAAAAGGAAATGATATTTAGCTTTAAATATTTGCTGTGTTAAACGACGTATTGTCATGCGAAGATTTATACATCTTAGAGATTTCTTACATGTATAGGATTGGTCTTGGAATCTGGTGACGTAATGGTAAGCACAGGATTCTCATTTCCGTTTAAAGTCTCGCAAAGGGTCTCCGCGCGAAAGTATACGTTAGCCGCGCAGACACTTTTCGTCCACTTCCAGATATTAGTCATCAGCCGACTGTACGTGTACGGAAAATGATACGCCAGATAACAAACATCGTAAGCGTGCGGAAACGTAACCGTGAAGGATGTCGTGAAGTACGTTTTTCCCTTGACGGACCGTTGATAACAATTTCGATAGTAACAAATGTCCACACCGGTTCTTATCCAACCTGGCCTACCACATTGCGCCTCTGTAACGCTGAACAGTATCGGCTTCATACCAAAATTGAACTGTGAGTTCGTCTTCTCGCAGTTGATTATATTGAACGTGTATGCACTCGCCTCCATGTTGGAGACCTCGAAGTAAAACCATTGATGTCTGGAACCGCTGTTGACATCTGGCGTCAAGATAAGATCATATTCTCGTGGACCTATCTAAGGAGAAAGCAGACGTTATATGTTAACGTAGGGAAGTTTAACGAGAAAGAAATTAATTCATATATATCCTCGGATTAACTTGCAGAAATTGCCGCGAGTCACTATGAAGTCTCTTACGTAATATGAACATAATCGATTATATAAAGTGCAAGAAGCGGACCGACTGTACCTGAATAGCTTTCCTCAGATTGCCGCTTTCAAATCTAGATTCAAACTGCAATCGTTTCGTATCCACGTTGCGCTTGCCAATCCTATTCTCGTCTCTGTTACCAAACAGCCACTCATCGTTTGACGTTTCCCAGGAGACAGAGTTTGAGAGTGCATCAAGATCATAAACAACTTCCTGGATAGTGGTGGCGGCGTGGAGACCTCGTTCCACGCAGGTTAACAATTTCGCACGGCAAACTTTCCTGTCCTTAGTGTTGAGAAGCTCTGCTTTTCCCAGCCCGTCGCCGCCAATCAGATCCGGATAGGCGACCTTGACAAAACCTATAACGCTTCTCACTCTGCTCGCTACGACGCAATACGCCTGTCGATCCGTGACGTTTGCAGACACGTCTTTTAAAACCCTCAAATTGTGCGTGCCGTTCACCAATTGATTCTTCATCGTACCGTTAGATTTTGAAAAGTCCTTGATTGAGGTCTTCGTCTTTCCCGCTTTCGCGAGCGACGAATTTATCTGATCGTCATCCATCAAACAAAGATCGATCAGTTTGCCGTTTGTCGATCCGACAATGTGTAGTTGCGATTGCAAATTTCCCAGCTCCTTGAAGAACGTATAGTATCTAACATAAAAAAGAGAGATGTTTGTAATTTTAATTGATATCGATGTGCCTTTGTAAAAATGATATTTCACCTACCCAGCAAGATCCTCCTCTGATCTCTGCGAGGTAAAAACTCCGGCAAAAAATTTGTTCTCGTCTACCTCATCGCCCAAATGAATCTCATCCATTGTATCTCTAGAATCGTGACTCTCCTCGTCATCCCCGGAATCAAGATCGCTGTACTGTCTACCAACCGAAGCCACGCTGTTCGCCTTCACAGAAATCAATATTCGAGTCGCAAGAACATTTAATAGCACGAATTTTTACATTATGGACGTTTTGGATGTTGCGGTATTATGTACGTAAAGCAAGAATTGTTAGAGGAAGTACACTGAGAAGAACTATTCATTTGAGAAAATTAATTTAGTTTGTCTTTCTTTCTTTCGTTGGAGAATATGTCTTTAAATCAAATATAACATGTTTGACTTAAATACACACATATTTCGTCGAAAGAAATAAAGATGAATTAAATGAATTTAGTTGAAAGAATAATTTTTTTCTTAACATGCATAATGTTATTAATAAACGCTTGTTTTAATCAGTGTAACGCATCAAATATTACGTTCGCAGCGTGTTATGTTAATCCGACTTTTTATGAAGAAGTGACACACCTGGCTGTCGATGTCGCTACCGCTTTCAACGCTGTTCGCCCTGTTGACATTCACTTCGGGCAGAACAAATCTGCGTGCAAAAAAAAGAGAACCAGTTAAAAGTTTAATGCACATATAGTAATTGTAATCATAAATGCATTATCACGCCGTTTGAATGCATTAATTCTCAACTAATCATAATATTTTACTAATAATATTTTACTAATAATATTATAATATTTTACAACGAAAGCTACCGTTATTTACTTGCCTTGATCTCTGTAGCAAAAAGTGATCAACCCATATAATATTTATAATATAAAGGTACCAAGAAAATATTGAAATATAATAAACATATTACGATTATCACACGAGGTACAGTTTATACTGGTCGAGATGACCTCGAACGTTTCATTCACCTCGCGGGCGACATTTCGGGCACCGGTAATTCCTTTTTGTCCAGACACTGATTGATTATTCCACAAATACGCGACAACAAGCAGTCATAAGCTTTATCCTCTGGACAACTCGTGCAGAACCGGTAGAGTAGCTGTAGGCCATTGTTCGACTTGATAGCCTTCCTTCCAGCTTCTAGAATGTCAGGTAAAAAGTATATGCTTGTGATACCGGAGACTTTCAAAAGAACATTAATAGAGAATATGATAACATAAATGATAATATAAAAATATAAAATTAAACAACTACTATCTTTCATAGTACTTTTTACAGAGTCTATTTTTAGTAAACTTACTTATTACGCAGAAATGCTGAAGCGTATTCAAAGCGTAATTACAAATCTTCAAGCGTATTTGCCCATCGAATCTCTCCCATCTCTCGAAAATTCGCATAAGCAGGTGCACCACTCCCGTCTTAACGAATTTGTTACAGCATAATTCTAGAAGTAAAATATTATGAATGTTAAAACAATTAATAATGAAAAATAAAATACATTATAGGTAAACACGTGCTTACTATTTGTCGTTAAATGTTTAAAGCACTCTAATAATGTCCTCAGTTTCAAATGTGGCGTATAACCGACACTGACAAATGTTTTCTCCAAAGTGCTAGTAATACCATCTTTTACTAGTGTTTGCAAGGAAAAAGCTATAAAAGAATAATAACTTAATTATCCTCGAACACAAGCAAATTGTCAGATGCATAAAACAAACTGTTGCTTACAGTTTTTAGCAAGAGTCTTGATGATCAACAACAGCGGCAATAACGTCTTACTGTTGTTGTAATGCTGTTTTAACAGCGTATGGAACACTTTTATGGAGTTGAGCAGTTTCATTTTTGACACAAATTTCTGGTCCCTCTGAGCCACCTAAAAAAATATTTTAACAACTTGTATTCCCTAGGCATTTTAAAAAATTGCATGTTTTTTTAAGTTCTTGTTATTTCATAATCTAAAGATTTTAATGCCGTCTGAGAATAAAAACAATATTATAGTGTAATGTATAAAATTACAATGTAAAAAGTTAGAAATAGTCAAAATAAATTCTATACTCTAGAAAAATGGAAATTGAAAAATATTTTCGTAGATATACGCAGTGCGATCGATAAAAAGTTCTGCTGTGCAGACATACAACGTGTCAAAAGTATTTCCTTCTGTTCATGCAGAAGCAGCGAACCAAACAAAATAATTGTTCTAGTTGCAAAATAAAATTAAAAAGGAACTTATTACAATGTATCGTCCTTAAAAATCACCTGTCCCAAAATCCAGAGGATGTCTTGAGTAAGTACTTCGCTCATGATACTATCCGCGTGTTGCAAATTTATTAAAAGTTTAACTAGGACTTGCGTGATACCTAAGTTGATCAGTTGAATGACCGCCATTCGGCTACTGGTTCCTATTAAAGAATAAGCACATTACTTTCAATCCCAAGAAAAACATTATCGAATCCGTGAATTTAACACAATCGGCATTCTCGATAAAACATGTATTTCTATAATAATTGCCATTACTTGTAGCATTTCTATTCTTGCTCCCTCTCTCCTTGGATTTGCCTTTGATTATTCGGGGCGATATACATTCATGTAGTATGCCGGCGATGCTGCAATTAGCAACGTGATCCTTGCAATTCTAAAAACAAATTTCAAAGAATAATTTCAATTCTTCCTTAAATATATTAATTTCTTTTTTCCTTTTTTTGTATGAATAGTATAACAGTGATAAAAATTACTGCGATAATAGCGAAAAGTAATTATAAAGAATCGCGAGTAATATGCAAGCAATTATTTTATGTGCGTGTTCTGACACTTGTCGGGATCTGGAACACATGGATATTTAAATTTACGAGCCTCGCGGCTTTCTCGAACAGACAATGCAAGATGCGTGTTGCGTGACACCACGTGACATGGACGCGATATTTCACAGATAGTACTATAATTACCACCGTTACTCAAACTCTTGGCTCTGTATCTTGTCAATGATATGCCAATCGAATAATCGTAAGCTCACATGTAATTATCTCCCTCTCTCGCACATACGCGTATCGATCTTGGTTGCTATTAACACGCGAAACAATCGTAGCTTATCCGTAGCACCGATAAGACGCTACACGTTACAATTAATAGGAGCGAGGAAAGATAACGTGACCAAGACTAAAAGATTATTTTAATTAAAAATTATTCACCTCCAGGGTCATAATGAACGATTCCATCGCACCGGAATTCTTGCGCCAAAGCTTTTCCAATGTGCGCTCGCGTATTCGCCGATCTGAAAGATAAATCGTTTTATTCTCTGTTCTATTCTGTGTTTTTGTTTAAATCGGATTCGTAAATCGCAATTTATTCGTGGCGCCAGACATACTAGTGCCTTGCCAATGTCAAGTAAACTTTAACGTGCTTAATGTGCAGTACGTTAGAGAAATCAAGAATCGCAACATTGGCGCAATACATTCTTATGTCAAAGTTGACACAGTGCCAATTGGAATCAATGTCAATGTTCATGAAAAATTCACATAATGGCAATAATCCAATGCCCCTGCAATTACAAATATCATCGAGTAAATATTTGCAATGTAGCACGTGGATAATACAATAAAGTACGAATTTTCGCTTCTGATGTCACGATAACGGATAAATACAACTATGGTGACGTGAAACGTGACCTACAGAAAATTTAGTAACTAGAGGTATCCAACTATGTCGCAAAATTTCAGATAATATTAACTGCGAACTAAAACTCAACCGCGCAGTAAATTCCGTGATTCGCGAGAACATCGACTAGGAAGATTGCCAGGCCCTTATCAAATTGGCGCACAGGCGCGATCCGAGTGTGTATCGTTTGAAGTCATAGTTTTCTGGATGTCGGCCAACGGGTCTTTGTCGTCAGTGATTATGCAATCGGCTAACAGGCGGTTCTTCTATTTTAAAATAACACATAGTAGCGATCGGCTGTTCGCACATATTTGCACACCTGTTTGTCCAAAGGTCCAGGACGGATTAACAAATTAATATTTGATAAATAGGTTTCAAATCCCGACTGAGATAATATTTTCCATAATAAAATTGTTAACAGTTTTTAAGGTTATCATATATTAACATCAAATTATTAATATTCTTATAAGATGTTGATTAGCATCAATATTATTTAATTGTCAATTTAATATGTCATGTTATAATACTACTCTAATTCTGTTCTTAATTGTGTTTCAAGACTGAAAAAGATTTTGAAGCGCAGTTTACAGAATTGAATATGTATACAAATTCAGATCAGAAATATTTAAGTACTAAGATCCGCTTTGACCAAATGTAGAATTTTTCTTACTTAATTAGGTTTATTCTCAGCATCAAATTTTATTATAATGTTTAATAACCATGACGGTATAAAAATAACGTTTTGCAATAATTACATGTAAATAATAAATATCGAATAAAGTTAATAATATCAACATGCTTAAGAAAAATTTTTTAAAGATTAAAATGGTTTATAAAAATTATTCATATGGAAATCTGTTGCAAAATTAGAAATTAGGAATATGGCTGAGCAAACGACTGCATAAAGTTGGCGACTTGTTGGTCGAAAATGACCTGAATTTACATTACTGCACAATTTTGTCGTACCGCTGGCCGAAAGTGCTATGACCCAGAACGCACACGTACTACGATTATTATATTTAGTGGTGTCTTCCAACAAAAGACAGTGTAACAAAGTGATTATATTTCATCTTTATTTAACATTGGCAAACAATAAGGATGTAATAATTCACTGTGTCATCTGTGTTTCTTGCTGGAAAGCACCCTATGACCCGATTCCACAAATGTAAGATTAACTTTAATCTCGGTTTAATTTACTATTTTTTTCTAATTCTTGAAAATAGAAAAAGATAAATAGTAAGTTAAAGCGAGATTAAGTTAATCTTACATTTGTGGAACCTATATCTCCTTCATCACACACTTGCGTCTCGACAGATCTGTCAGATATGAATGTTCGATATTTCCGCTAGAAATTTCGTATAGTTCATACACGTTTTATCAAATTTCATACAAATAGCACGATGCAAATGCAATAATAACAATACGATGGCGCAGAACGTGACGACCAATTTTCTTCGCCATCCATTGCGGGGGAATCACATGAGAATGATAAATCGCGCAAGTTCCACCGTGATTTCGTGCTGGCCGAGAGTAATAATATACCGGCACGAATTTCTCCCTGGAGTGTCCAATCTACCTTCCGATTCGTTTAGAACTTTATTGCCACGATTCGCGCGCAATATCGTACGAGATCTTTAATGGGGACGACACGCGATACGAAACACTAATGAGAAGAGAAATTGCTGCAACGCTGATTCGCTACAAAATCGAAACAGAGAGATAAAAGAGATAAAGAAATTTAAAAAATACAAAACACTTAATGTAGCTCTTTTATATCATTAAAATAAAAATCTCTAAAATGTTATTCAGAGAAATTGTGTAAACAATCGAGAAATTCCTTATTGCCAGTAAATGCCCAGAAAAAAGGTTAAATTGGCACAATGTCTTCTAAAATACAAAGTTATCGAGTCGCGAGATGAGGAATTCCGATAGAGTTGCATACCTGATGACGTGACACGCGCATGAATCTTGGCCACGATCGCTCTGAGCGCGTCGCCGGCTTCCTGCGGTTTAGCCGCGAAAGTTCGAAGCTTCTCCAGCAGCGCATCGTTCACGACCTCATCCGCGCTTTTATTACCCGCTGACATCACACTAAACAATGCATTGCAAAAAACAACGAAATATCATTTACTCTTCTAAAAGGGACCGTTCGATGCGTATCGATAACACGGAAATCGCAAAAAGCCATTCCGGATTTCGAGTGTAGGTCTATCTACAGCTACGGCAAAGTGAACAAACACATCAAAATGATATGCGTGCTAAGGGCAAAAGCATCGAGCTCTGCCTGTAATAACAAGTGAAACGATAAAGAATTACAAAGGCTGTAAGCTAACATTTTGTATTGCCTGAAGCCAGAAAAACATAGAAAAACGTAAGGCAGTGATTGGCCAATCACAATAGAGAACGTATGTTACACCACGATCTCTACTCTTGTTACGTCTCACTCAATTAGCCAATCAGAGTTGAAAATTTTTTATAACTCTTGATTGTGATTGGCTGATTCTTACGTTTTACGGTTATTGCTACGGAAAGTATGTGCGGCAGCCCTTTTAAGTAATCACATTACAGGTTGATGGTTGACGATTCTATTTTAGCCAATCACGACATATCGAGTACGGACTAGCTGCATCGTGATTGGCTAAAATAGAACCATCAAATGGAAACCGTAACCAGCAACCCGTAGGGTGATTACGGCTTTATGATACCTGAAAAAGATGATTGACGATTATTTTCTCGTATATACACAAGTGACATCGCGAATTTCGTCTTTCCCTTCGTATTTCTTATCAATATGCTAATCATGATATAAATGTATTTATATCATGATGCTAACTTGCTTTAGGTTACCCATGACAGATGCAAAAGCGATAGCTTTCTGTCACGACGGGACGGACAATGGTGTGCATCGCGCGATCGTCGGCAATACATCGTCACATCAATGAATCTTCATTGGCTTTCGGCCAACGCGGTCGGAGGAACTGTTAATCACTATTCACAATCAGTTGGTCGGTTAGTCAATGTCGCTGGGAGATAAAGTCAACCATCGGAAAATCGACGCGCGTCGGTGCCAAGGTTAATTAACGTGATCAGGTAAAACGCGACGCTGCTCTAAAATAACTGCGACACGGATGTGTCCTCGCACGAACCGCGATTCCGGGAAAGACGGTTAGAAGGAACTCATTATCGAATAATTAAACGTCCAATTTCGCATTAACTAGGTAGCAACCATATCATATTAAATGAGATGACATGTTTCACTTGGCCACGTTATGAGGAATTGTCGACAATATCAAGAACATCTTAAAATTATTTTGATTTTGGCTCTGTCTATTCTAAATTTGTAAGGTCTAATTTTCTCACGTTTAATCCTAACTACGTGAAATTGCGAAGCAACTAAAAGCAGAGGACGGCATGCGGAATATTTGACATGAAACTATTTCAATTCTTCGAGAGAGAGAGAGAGAGAGAGAGAGAGAGAGAGAGAGAGAGAGAGCAGGCAGATATAAAAATAAGAACAAAAAGATTGACGTTTAGTGATAAAATATTTATTGATAATTCGCAGATTACAGACAAATTTTTTAATGGGTGTACTTTTCTGCAATGTACCGTGTGGTTCGAAACATATACCGAAAAAAATACTAAATTTTAATGAATATTTGTTTGAATAGTTCTAAATAAATATTTACTGAATGTAAACTTATTTATTTGATACAAAAGCTATTTATTGGATTTAACTATCATTCTTTTATTGAATAAATATTTATTTACAGTAAATAAATGTTTGCTTATTGTTAGTACTATTCAAAAAAATATATATTAAGGTTCAGTAATTTTTTTTCAGTGTATAAACATTCTCAAAGGGTTAAAGAAATGCGTGAGTTATTGCATTAAGCATTGCATCTGTGCGTCAATGAGAGAAGCTACGGTAATTGAATGAATTCATAGGATATAAACGATGTAACAATCGTAAAATTTACTTGTCGTCGGTTATTAAGAGAGAAACTGAAATGAACATCGCGTAGCTTTGTAAGCTCCTTTAATGACGATACATTCGATGTCTTTGAGCCGAACAACAATAATTAATGTACATGCTTATAGTGATAGATAATACTATACTTAATTGGTACATAAAAGCTAGCTCAAGCGTATAACGAATCGCGATGTCAATGATACACATCGGGTCGATGCAATCTCGATAAAAAGAAAAAAAAGAATATGTCGAATGAAACAAATTCAGCGTTCACAGCGCGAATATACGTGAGAGGTCAGATTATTTTTCATCCGAATTTATTATCGATTTACAAAATGTGTTTTAAAATCTCCTAAGATATTCAAACTATTAAAGAAGCGTAATGGTTTATAATTAGAATAAATAAAACTATCCGTGTGTTACCGGTGTAATTAAATTTTTTAAATTTTCATAAAACAGATCTATTTTATTTAACGACTACTGCAGATATCGGGAAGAAAATTAAAAAAAAAGTCTTTGGCCTCGCTATATAAATATAGCAATGATCAGAAAAGCATATCGAAGTAAATACCGTATACCGAGCGTACGCGACCGTACGTACAACCGTCGACACCGGAAATCGCGATGGAGATGGCGAGCACGCACGTACACACATACACACAGAAATACAATTCTGTCTTCTAGGCTCTTTACTCTTCCTGCTGGACGTCGGCCGTGTTCTCGTCGACTGGTCGCATTGTCGCCATCGACCGTCGATTCTCCTTGTCGTACTTCACCGACGTACCTTTCATGACTCTCCCTCCATCTATTTACTTTTGTCAAAAGCCGAATTTCGATAAGTTATGACTGGTTTAAGAAAGGGCTCTCGGGAATAAAATTTTTTTTGGGACTTTTCCGGAGTGACAGATATCTGTTGTGAATTGTTTTTCTCGACGCGACGCTGACGGCTAGATGCAAGCTCTTGGCGAGAGCGCGGATCTCTCTGCGCGAAATTCGTGAAGCGATCCTCACGCTTCGCCACTCCACGGCGGTTTGACGTTTCTGTCTGCCAAAACTATGTTTAAATGCAGACCGCGCGCGCACACACGCGGGGCGCGTCTATTTTTAGTTACTGCCGCTTCCCGAAAATCGCGCCCCCTTTCTCTTATCCCGGCGATAACACCCTCGCGTCCTCCAGCACCCTGGCGTCATCGACCGATGCGCCGCGATGCATCGCCAAAGTCTCGACGTAAGAAAGTGTGAACTCCTTCCTTTTATCTCTTTCTATTCTAGAGACCAAAGTAACGCGATTTATTAAACTAGGAAAGAACATGCCTGCATTCTTTGCAAAGGATAAGATTTGTTCTATACTTGCATAGATTTATTAATGTTTTTTTGTTGGACCTGATTCTTGGAAGATGAATGAGCATTTTCGAAATCGAATAATTTTCAAAATAGAAAACTGGCAGAGCGAAACATCTGGGACTTTGAAATCTCTCTCCGCATCTTTTACAGTGTGAGGATCTAGCGCAAAATTTCAAGAAAATAATTGCTGTTTATTTAACGAGTGCCATCAAAGATCATCATCGCGTTTGGTTTGCCAAAACGAAAAATACTTCCGCGACTTTACTAGTCTTCCAAAACGTCATCGGTTCCGCTAGAATGCGAAAGACGTGGAAATGAGTAACGACGAGCAGGTGAACATGTTGCAAAATTTTATCTAGTTACGTATTGTACTATGACGTTGAAGAAATATTCGAATTTTCTAAAACCTACGTGAATTACTTAAGGCAGATTTGCTTGATAAACTTTTTTTGAATGCCCAAACGGCATTTTAAAAAGATCCATCTCATTTCGGTAACGAGAAGCGCATAAAAAATGAGCAAGTATTGTAATATTACAATAACATTACAGTAACATCAATATTAATTTGATATTCAATCATATAAATTAATATAGCACACGTACATAACAGTTACATTGTTGAGTAGAAAATTATAACATTATTTAGCAGAGAAAGCAGCTTTGCAACTGTTATAAGATTCTTCAATACGATTAGTCTTGCTTTTAGATCCTTAATAGATTTAAACGTATAAATCGATCATATTAGGAATTATACAACAGTTGCTTTTTCTGCTGAACGTAGCCATTGACGTAATCAATATTAAGTGAAAATAGATCGAGATTAAACACACACATGAGTGAAAAATACCATATTCAATCAAAACGGTTCTTCATATATCTAATAATATTTCTTACGAATTCATATAATTTCCAGTTCAAACTAACTGTGAAATAATTTGTCAATCTTGAAACATAGCTTTAAACCGAAACTGGAGTAGTATTATCATAATTAAATTGGCAAACAATTTAATAATATTGATGCTTGATGTAATGTTACCGTTATATAATATTGATGCTTGACGTAATATTACTAATGTTCTATGGGTAGCGAATATGAAATCTGCGGAACTCAGACTTACAATTAGATTCTTGATTTTTTTGTTGAATTCAATCATAAAATCGGTTTGTAATAAACAATTTCCCTGTATGTACTATTCGATGCAATTAAGATGCCATACAGGAAAAAAGATTTGGATTATTTATTTAATTACTAAGTAAAATCGTATAAAATCAGAGGTAGCATCAGGCGGTGCGATATTCGCGTGCGCCTGTCACATTGGCGCATGTTTATTCACGTGCGGCACGTTCCCTGACATAAAGACATTAAAATTGCGCACGAAACGACACATGATGCGTTATTAACGGAACATGACACGATTCGTGGAGTTTACCAAAAACGAACCGGCACGAGACACATCGAAATGAATCGTGTTAAGAATTGAGCCGAAAGGGGAAGCGTTAAGAAAGCAATCATAATCGAGCAGGAAATGCGACTTGCTCTTCAAGGCTTCTTCTCTCTCGAGGACAGCATCGTAGTCGACGATCGTGTATGACCAACACTAAAAATTACACGACCTCCGGGTTGAACGACGACTGGCATACCAGTGTTGAACAGAACCGACAAACCAGAGCAACCAAGCTGTCTGACAGTAAAGTGTACGAAGCTCACTTGATGAATGCGAATTCGTGCAATCCTGCGGATTGATTAGCGAACGTGCGAAGTTCCACGAGCACGGTCGAGCTCTCACGAGGCTCCCCTATCGATTGCCGAAAGGACGTTCTGGTTCAAACTGGTCCACGCTCTACTCTCGCCGGACTGGTCTATCCTGCGAAGCTCAAATTTTCGAAATCGATCAACAGCGCGAGGATCATGATGGAAGAAGACTTTCACCATGGCGGAGATCCGGTTAATCTTACGATGACTTCACATGCTATAATTACACATGTAATTACTGCTGATGATGGCATTAATATGATTTAATTTGCTTTACTATAAGTAAAGTACAACATTACGTTTATTATTATCGTATATGAAGAAAAAGAGTAGAACGTTGTATGTAAATTATTATTTAAATTAGTCTCTCGGAGCGAAGCTACGGCTTGCAGATTCCTTGCTCGCAACATTGTTAAACCTGACTCGATGATAATCGAGGAAACTTACAAAATTATTACTAAACTAAATACAACACTGTATTATTCATATAAAACGGACTATTTTTCAATTCGTGAAAAATAGAAGTAAAATAAGATTGAAATCTCAAATTTTATATAGTATACAACATAAATTTAGTTTGGTCACGGTATAATCTGACATTCGTGACACATGAATTATCGTTGCGGGTTAACAATTTCAAAGTGTTTACAAAAATTATCAGTATTTTAAATTTATTTTTAAAAAATAGATACGTTCTTAAGGGTAAAATATCAAAAACTCCATTTTTCATATCAGTTAAAAAATATTTATAGATATCTCATAGTGGAAAGAACTCATGTCACATTTAAGTCACGTACGTCAAAGAAGAAGAAGAAATATTCGATTAGATTAATCGCACATTTATTTATAATATTCACTATCCATTTTTCTAATCAACAATAATTTATCATCAGTCAAATTGCATCACTGCTAAATTTTTTTTTCTTTCATCCGGTTCTCCGTAGGACATTATCAGCGATCCTCATCGGGACAACCATACTCATCGACGAAGTTGCATCTTTACGTCATTTAGCAGAGCATTATATATGTTTATCTGATCAACGACGCGGCGACGGTTGGTATAAACGTCGAATTATAACGTCGCTAAATTTCAGCCGCCAAATTGTCATCAAGGTGACTGTTGTGTTCGGCGACGATATACCCACGCAACTCAAACGTCACGTTTCCGTTCACGCTACGGTGCTAATAACTGTCGGATCGACAGCGTGGCACGAGGCCAATAAAAAGGACGCTGCATAGAGCATGAATCGATGAAACATTAGAAATTCAAATTCCGAACTCCGTTCGTAAGACGGACACTCGGTCCGACCACGCCTCTTATTCATGACCTAAGAGCAAGAGCATAACCGGTTCATGCTTTTCAACGTTTAAACCCACCTCACTCTATGGAACACTCACGCTATGCGGTACTCTATTCGCGCACATCAACTTCCCCTTCGTCGTCCTTCGCAAATCATGCGGGAAGGACGTTTAGGGTTGCCCAGCGATCAATACGCGGCGGACTTTATTGAACGCTACAATCTCGCGCGATCCATTCTCTCGGAATTTTACCTTTACGAGTTTTGAGATCGCACACACATAGAGATTCCCGATAGGAGCACGTAAAATAGTCGCAAAACGAATCTTTTCAGCTCCGGTTCTAAATGCAACGACGCAACGCCTTGATTCGTAGACCCTTAAAACGTTCTCTTCGAAAAAGTCGAGAATCGAAAGGCGGAAACAGAGAATATCTTTAAATCTCTCCTACACTGCAACGCATATATATTAATCGTTAAGAGAACCAGATAATAACAAGTTCATAAGTTTATGATCAAGGATATCAGCAAACGTCGGCGATACAGTTTAACCGTTAAAAGAATGCTTGGTTTCGATCATACCTGAAGCTGATACTGAAATTGATATCGAGGCCGCTTCTCGCCGGCTCTCTGTGAATTATGCTACGAGTTCCGTATTAAAAAAAAAAAAAAGAAGAAGAAAGGATAGTACACCGTATTTTGCGTGTGCTGCTTGAACGATCGGGAGAGGAGACGACACAACGAGTAAACGTTTGTAGAAGCAAAAAAAAAGCCGCAGATGATGTTCGACGGGGTGGGGCTTTGCTCTCCAGGCCAAGAATATATAAATCGCAGGTAGGGCTGAAATTCAAGTTAGTTCGGATACGATCTGAGGCTATCGGCAATCTACGGAAACAAGAGATGCGGGTGAGTCTACCGGTGATTCATTATTGTGGAACTGTTGCTATTGTTAGGCTGTTCGATTATTTGCATAATGTCGGTCTAATGGCGCTAATTTGACATTAAAATGAGGAGAAACTTCTTCCTATTTGTTTTTTCTAAAGTAATACTTGTTAAATTTGTCAGTCATTTGCCGTGCTTCTGCTTTAAAATTTTTAATTTATTTCACAAGAAACGAAAGATTTAATTAATTATTGTTATTTATATAAGATCGTAAAAATTGCTCTATTCTTATTGTAATATGAAAAGATAAAAATATGAAAAAATAAAAATAGATCAAAATAGCAAGATATATTAATAGAATATTATTGTCGTACGTACCGCGCTGACGTCATAATGTTTTCGTGGAAAGTAATTTCATTTCTTGTTTGCTCGGATCATTCGCATGAAACACACGAAATTCAACGGGCAAATCTCATTTCGAGAAGTTATTACGTTTCTCATCTACGCTTTTGAGAAACAATAAACAAACGCATATACCCTAATAATACCGACAGTTAAGAAAATTACAATATAATATATATAAATATATAGAAAAATATAAAAGCACTACTAATTCTGTCGAGGGACTACTCACCTACGAAATCAATGAGGAATTCAGTAAATGAAGCAGTCAAACATTCCTCATTGAAATCAAGAAATCATCTGAAATCAAACAAAAAAGCATTGTCTTACGTTCGATCGCGCGTCTCGAATTTCTTTCGGAAAAAAAATAAAATCCGATTTTATATTCCGATAAAAAAAATAAAATCCGATATTATATTCCGATATCAGGAAATCACTTTCGTAAGTGAGTACCCTCTCGAATCCTGTATTTTAATGTTTGTTGTGTTCTTCGTCTATTTAAATATAAAATCTAAATTGCTGTTATTTCGATGTTTCTCAAACTTAAATTTTTTCGCAGGGTTTATCATCGTTCGTAATTTTCTTCGCGGTGGTGGTTGGAACGGCAGTACCGAAACCATTATGGTCGACTTCAGTCAGCACTAATTATTTATATTCCACGCCCGGAATCGGACAACACCAATATCAAAATACGCATTCTCCCTATTACGTTTACAATGTATTACAGACATAAAATATTCTACAATTAACGTTTGGACATCATTTGTAACATTATGCGCCTTTTTAGATTTATTCAAACACAGGAGGTATACCGAATGCTCTTCATGTTAGCGGCAAACCAGAGATTTCTCACTTTCCTGCTTACAGTTTCTATTATGGAACACCAATTTATGATATCCGGATTCCATTAAATCCTGTAATTATGTCATTTCAATGAATTTTCATTCAAGAAAATCACTCGGGTTTTATACTGTAAGCTACATATACGAATGAACAATAACTTGTATTATTCCAGATTTATCCCTTGTTAACACCATCTCATCCAGGAATACCTCCGGCACTTCCGCCAACATCGACAGAACAATCTTCCGACGAAGACGATTATGACGGCATCGAAAAGTTAGATACGAAAGTCGATCCGGATACAGAGACAAAAAACCCAGAAAATACAGATAACGATTCCATAACTGTGGAAGCAATATGAAATAATTCTTCTTGATACGTGCACAACATAGCGTATATATGAACATGGAAAGTTACAATAAGTACAATCGTTTAGTACGATAAATGTTCGCTTTTTTAATGTTATTTTTATATTTATATTATGTTACGCTACATCCGAAATATGTTAAAAAGTTCTTTTTGACTAAATTTTTATTAAAAGAGAAAAATAATGCACTGTTACATTCGTACGTAAGTACAGCGTCCGATATTTGTAATAAAAATTCAGATTTTGGTAGATTTTACTTTATTTATCTATTTTTCTATTTCAAATTACCATTTGAAAGTTGCTTGAAGTTATTTGCAAAGTAGAGATGCTGATATTGAGGAAAAAAATATCGAATATAAATATACTTGTTAATTTAAAAAGTATTCATATCAATATTATCGAATAAATAATTAATATATCAAATAAAATTTCGCTGATCGATATTTATAATATTGTACAAGAAATAAGAAAAGGAGAATGTGTGTGTTAAGTTTGGACTATTTTTTAGTAAAAATCAACATTCTTTCACGTTCATGTTTCCCTAATATGAGCAATACACTCGACTTCGCTTAAGCAGCCTTTAAGGGCGTGTTCAGATTCTCACTTGAGTGCTCCTCTCCCCTTAGGTACCTGTTACGCCCTAAACACAATGCGAAGCAACAGCGACAAGAACAGCGATAGGAATGGCATAGAAATAAGCGATATATGTATAATTGTCGCCTCCCGTTGCACAATGCCGCTAAAGAAATAAAAATGCCAACCAATCTGATCTCGTATATAGACCGTAGTATATTCTTCCATCTGCTTCAAGGTTATAGCACACATAAACAGAATGAAAAATCTGAACGCTGATTGGCTGGCTGGCTAACTGGCTACAAGGCGACAGACACAGAATTCCAACTCGTCGGAAATTTATCACCTATGTGCATTGACATATGGATTCCCGTATGTTGGATTCCTCTGTTCCTATCGCTATCGCCATTTATCTATTTATATTGCCTCGCATTGTATCTTGGGCTTTATCCTTTTTATAGGTCTACTTTTTATAGTTGAATTAGTGTACACTTTTGTAACTTAAAGTGAGATAGGTATATGTTTAATAGTTGGCAAAAGCGAGAAAGATATTTCTAGTGCAGTTTAGTGTAGGAATAAAAAAACGTCTTGTTTAACATTCGGCGAACAACAAGAATGGAATGATATCTAGTGACACTCTAAAGGACAAAAATTTAAACATAGTCTAAGCCTTAGATATACATAATATAATATATAATTTGTACATCTCGGAACTTTTTCATTTTAGTTGAAAAACATCCAAAACTTAATATCCTCGATCCTTTATATTGTAATAATATTGTCAAATTTTTATGCATGTAAAGTAATAATATTTATCTACGTGATTGATGTACTTCTATTTTTTGATATACTGCTTCTGTTGATGTACTTCTTCCTAAATCTATCAGATTCATAGTAATTTTTACATCATATACCACAGCCAGATCCATTCTTCAAATTTTCTTTGTTTTCAACAATTAAGATCAATCTACACTACTTGCATCCACACATTTTATGCATTCATATGCATGAGAAATAGATCAATCACATGCATAGAATGAAGAATGTAGCAATATGGACCATCGACTTGCCTTTGTTTAACATTGATAAACAACAAGGATGGAATGATTCCATGAACGTTGCGAGTATCAAGTGGAATGCACCTTAGACCGTTAATTCGCTTATACATATACATATATAATAAGCTTCTTATAATAAGCCATTACTCCTAAAACACTAGGTGTAGTAAGCCTTAAGCTTTAAGAAATTGATCAATTACAGTTGAATGTGAGAAGAATAATCGACTATAATTGATCAATTCCTTATAAGGCTTAATATTTACTACTATTGTATTTGCGGGGTAAAAGTACTATAGTACTGTATAGCACGGAAGACTGTGGTTTATGCATGTATCTGCTTCTGATAAAATGGTATAAACTATAATTATATTATAGATATATTAACGCTTTTACTTAAAAATATTTAATTTATGAATAATTTAAAAATATTTATATATTCGATATTGCATCCCCATACTTTTTCTATTCGATATTTTATACCGATCTAAAAAAATCTCGAGTAATCGATAATATTGAATATCAATAGCTATCTCTATTGTAAATAAACATCTCTATTGTAAATTTATTAACAAACATTTATTAATTTTTCATATCAGAAAAGCTATTTATTAAATCGACAGAATTCGACAGATTTGATATCGTCTCACAAAGAACAGGATAACGACGGAGTTAACTTGGCGTCGATAAATCGATCGTTGTTACGACGAAAAAAACGTCGAGGTCAGTTACCCCCGAGAATCCGAGATAAAATGGGGTCAAAGATGATGAGAAGTCTTCGAGTCCATCAGTACATCGATTTCCTTGGAACGCGCTCGTCGATATCGACGTTACAAAAATGATTGTCCGCCATGGAACGTTATGGGCAATCGCGGTGCTTGTTCTTCTCGCGAGTGTATCATTTTCGGAATCTGTAAAACTGCGAAAACCACGAAAGAGGACCATGGCAAAATCTCCGTATCAACAGTCCAGGATTGGATCGGTAATTATAAGAGTGATGCATAAGTATTCTGATGATGATCTGAAGCGTGGTGCATCGGCTGGTTGTATTAACGGCAATTGTAGAAATACGCACAATAAATTTAACTTCGAACCTGTCAACGAAGCGATGTCTGAGAAAGACAATTTCCTCTCAGACGAGGAATCTTTACGTTACGTCGTGCATCCGGAGAAATATGAACATTTTGTATTGAGAAAGAATACTGGACACGCGAACAGATACAAAAGGGACTCTACATTTTCGGAATTACCGAATTCATCGAATACAGACGATCGTACAGTAGTTAATCGTGACGGTGACGCGAGTGAAGTATCAAAAAACGTAAATAAAAGAAATTTTACGAAAAAAATATACAGACTTCCGCTATACAGAACAGTTTTACTAAATCGATTCAATAAATACCCAAAGAATCTTTTGAAACCTTTAAGCGAAGTGAACAGAACGAGAAGCCTCGCTGTTGATTATTTCTCGCAAAGAAACGATGATGACAATGGCAATACGAGTAAAGTACAAAAATACATAAATAAAGGACATTTTATAAAAGTTCCATTATACAGAACAGTTTCACTAAACGAGCTCAGATATACAAAGAATTCGGAACCTTTAAACGAAGCAAACAGAACGAGAAGAAGCCTCGCTATTGATTGTTCTTCGCAAAGAAACGATAGTGACAGTGGCGATGCGAGTAAAGTACCGAAAAACGTAAATAAAGGAAATTTTACGAGAGTTCCGCTATACAGAACAGTTTCATTAGACGGACTTAATAGATATACAAAGAATTCGAAACGTTTAAGCGAAGCAAGCAGAATGAAAAGAAGCCTCGCTGTTGATTACTCTTCGCAAAGAAACGATAATGACAGTGGCGATGCGAGTAAAGTACCAAAAAACGTAAATAAAGGAAATTTTACGAGAGTTCCGCTATACAGAACAGTTTCATTAGACGGACTTAATAGATATACAAAGAATTCGAAACGTTTAAGCGAAGCAAGCAGAACGAGAAGAAGTCTCGCTGTCGATTACTCTTCGCAAAGAAACGATAATGACAGTGGCGATGCGAGTAAAGTACCAAAAAACGTAAATAAAGGAAATTTTACGAGAGTTCCGCTATACAGAACAGTTTCATTAGACGGACTCAACAGATATACGAAGAATTTGGAACCTTTAAGCGAAGCAAGCAGAACGAGAAGAAGCCTCGCTGTTGACTATTCTTCGCGAAGAAACGACAGTGACTATTACGCACAGCGAAAAGCCGTCATGGACAGATATTACGCTCGGCAGCGTGAGATAAACGCGCGATACGCTGCTAATCGAATAAACACGACTCCACGATTAAAGTACAACAACGTGTCGCAGCATCAGCCGACAAGCAACGTTACTCTGTTCAATCTCGGACATGTATACCCTAGTAAAGACTCGACGGCGAGGGACAATGCGACTTTTCTTCATCTCTCCACAAAGATAGATCCAATATATAGCAACGAATCGCGATACAACAAAATACCGACGGAACTGGACAGTCGACGAAACTTCGTTCCTGAAATCGACCCCGGCTTCAGATCTGACACGGATTCGTCTCAAACGAGAAGCAGCGGTAATAGCGAGAGAAACGCATTGGATTATTTTGTCACCCCCACGCCCTGCACGAATTTATCCTCAAATGGTACTTTCGCGCCGAAAACGCGACCCAAGCTCGCGCAAAATAGCATCAATGAAACAGAGCAGAGCAACGAGGACTGCGCTTATAATTCAGCAGAAAAGGTGCATTAATACAATAAATATCACTTTTACATCTCTCACGAATTTCTATCGTTACAATTTTAGTATAAAACTCTAAAGTGAATTGTCATTCTGAAGAGTGAAATTTCACTCTTAAAGATTAAAAATTAGGTCACTCTTTTTTAAGACTGGCTCAATCTTCACTCCTTAGGATGAGATTTCACTTCAAAAAATTTAGACAGTATTTTTTCGTACGTCTTAGTATAAAATATACGCACACTCTTTAAAATTTTTTAAATAAATCTCACTTTTAAAGATTGAAAGGTAAGCTACTGATCTTTATTAAGACTGTCTCTATTTTCGCTTTTTATCCTCATAGCAAAAAATATCACAAAAATGTCATGGTGACATGCGAATGTCCACTTTGTCACAAGTAACGTCGCTATGACATGATGATGAAGCGGTCATAAAGAAATTGTATCTCACTGTAATACTGCTATGACAAATACAGATTGAGATAATAATGTGATGTCACTGTGACCTTTGATAATCTCATAGTGGCATCACAATTTACTCGTGAGCCTATTGTGATTTTTTGCTATGAGAGTAGAGATTCCATTCTAATGAATTTAGAGAGTATTCTATTACATGATGTATTACGGATTACGTATTTTATTTTCTAGAATAACACCGAAGGCAACCTACGATGGGGAAAGTGCGAAGGAAAAATCGTGTATCAACACAATTTGCTTCTAGGATTAAGGGGTCCTTCGAACCTTGACGCTCTGTTTGAGGTAATCATTCAGGGCCCTGTCTGCATCACTTGCGTAGAAGCGTTGCGATATAACGAAACTAGAGCGATTGTCGCGTTGGATTCCGGAGGACGTGGATACGAATATGCGAAACTGAGGCTACAGGGTTACGAGAACGAAGGATTTTCCTACATAATAAAAGTTTGGGGCATTAACAAAATTGGTGAGGTTTGCGGAGACTAATCAAGATACGAGTAACGTATAAAAATAAGTGAACTAGGTAACATTATGTCACACGCATATAAAAAATCATTAATACAAAAATTAAGTAATATTTTTATGAATATATTGATATGTTGTGACATCGTTTGTTTAGTCTTATTTCGTATTAAGCAAGTAATCTTAAAAAACAAGCTAACATATACGAAAGATACATCACAAAAATTTTTAAAATTTTCTCCATAAAAAATACCTTCGCAAATGATCAAAATATTCTGAGTTATTGTTCTTCTGATTCAATATTAGTATAGAACGTAGCATTATTGTAGATAGAATTCTTCAAACTTGTCGAATAACTGCATCGTCATGTAGATTGGAAATTGTATACTCAAACAGTTGCAGTTCAATGTAATGGCGCAATCAATGTACTAGATGTCAATTGACTGCACAGCCGCGCCAACGAGCATTGATTATTCTTCAACGTGTAACAATAAAGGTTCTTACTTTCTTAAAAAAATTAAAGAAATAAAAAAAGGAAACAAGAAATCCTGACATATTTTATCGACATATCTATCCACACTTGCAACATTCATTTAAAAAATTCGCGGAGCTTTCTTCTTCACCTGTTTTTTTTATCACCATTCAGTTCTAAATATCATACTTCCGCCTTGCAAAGTTCAAGATCTCTTCGGTATGGAAGTCGGAAGAGGTGGCGGTGGTACATCTGGTATTTTTTCTCTGTCGTTTTTCGTATGGGTTCTCTTCTCGTCGTGGAAGCTTGGTAATAGAAGATCGGAATCGACGTTCCTCGGTGTAGTAGCTCGAACTGGTTTCACAGACTCGTAAGGCCGGTAATCGATGTAGTAAGTGCCAGGTACGAGATGTGGATTGAAGCCATTGTACGTATAGATGTACGGTTCGTAGTAGAGGGAACGATAGTTCGGGTAGAAAGTCAATGGCTCCTGTTCATTTTTTTTCGCGGAATTCTTCGTATCGCCGTTTTTAGAATTATTTTCCTTCGCACGATCGGTGATAGCAGGATCTTCTTTCGCGAAACCAAAGCTCATCGACTCGGCTAAATGCGACTTTGAGGAGGAGGCCTGCGCTTGGTCGTTCCTGATCACTTTACTATCGGCGAGCAACGGATAATGCACCACTTCCGGCCCGGCAAAGTGAGGTGCTATCTGCGTGTAATAGAACGGTGGCACGTAGCCGATGGCGGTTCGATGGATGACCGGTTGTATCACAGGGAATGCTCGCGACGGCGATAGATTCTGATTACTCGTAATCACGGCATTATACACCCTCGGTACCTTGAGGAGACCTGGCCCAGGCGCGGCAAACGCGACGGTAGTTAATGCGCACATGATCAGCAGCTTCATCTAGAAAAAGTACTTTTCCATTAGTCCTTTAGTTTTCCATTAATAAAGGAGGACATTAAAAAGGGACCATGCCCTAAAAGGTGTAAGTAAAAGGATTTTTTTTGTAGATATTGACTTCATGGATACGATAAATTATATATATTAAAAAATTCATGGCATTTTTGGGGAACACCTTGAAAATTAAATAAGAATATTAAAATTTGGATAAATACATCATATTCGTACTCAGTTTTCAAGTGTTCCCCAAACGCATCTTTTTCGACAGAAATTGGCCTCTTTTTAACATCCTCCTTTATTTTTTTTTTCGTCACAATAAAGATTTCTATTTACGTATAAAAAATAGCTGCAGAAGGATTCAACATAATAATAAATATATTTTATACCACTATTATATAATATGTGTTGTTCTTCCTAATAAGGAAATGATCGAAAATATTCGAAATGGCGAACAATGCCGAGAGAAGATGGGAGTGTTTCTGTAACTGACACCATTATTGTTTCTGGAAAAGTAACCGATACCGGTGGCGCAAGTGCCTCGCGTGAGCGCGCAAAACACTGCATACAAATGATCCGAAAGCCATGTGCACGGAATGTTACCCCAGCTGTGCTCATAGGCGTGTACTCGAGATTGAATTATCGCATTTGAATTCCTATCGTGTTTGAAGTTCAAGCTCCCGGAGCGATATAGCTGGCGAAGCGTTACAAAGCCGAATAGCGCGGGCGACTCAAATAATGTTTATCGATTTAATTTCAATCTGTTGTATCTCATCTGTTATCAACAATATAGATAATTTTTAATGAAAAATATAAAAGTTTATTATTTAGTAGACAAAATTACAATAAAGAACCAACACACCGAATTTTCAATTTCTTTGGCCGATATTCATAGTCGATTCTTATATTTAAGTCTGTTTTAAGCATCAATCATAGGTCGGTATTCATAGTTGATTCTTATTTTAAGACCGTTAAGTAATGTCTTAAGATGCTAATACGCTCTCTAATTGGTTCGTGACATCTTAAGACTACTTAAAACAGTCTTAAATATAAGAATCGACTATGAATACAACCAAAGAGCCATATTAGCATTTCAAGACATTACTTAAAACGGTTTTAAAATAAGAATCAACTATGAATACCTTTGTCTATATTACGAAAAAAATATTTTACATCCATACAAATTTGTTTTCTGTTATTTTAAAAGTACATGTTGGATCAATATGCCGAGAATACTCTCTCGACGTATAGTCAGCAGGAAAGAAAGGGTTGAAAGACACGATTAAAACTTCTCAGACAGCGTAGGTTTCACAAGGCAAGCCTGTCAGCGAATAAGTAAGATCACGGAAATACATGGCATTGGTGAATCACTTCATCAACATTCACAGCTTCACGATGTCATTTGCACGTATCACTTCCTATTTCCAACAGACCTCACTGTCACGTTTACCTTGTCGAATCGTCCTCGGTCCTATCGGAATTATGGTTAGCGGAGCGGTGTGTATTACCCGTTTCGTGTACTCACCTTCGCGTCGCTCTTATCAACTTCTGTCTCCTGCGTATTTCTTGTACGGCGGGAAATCAGCGAGAAGCTAACACCACAAGTAGTAAGAGCGCTGCATGGGCCCGTAGTATATATGGCCCATAGGGTTCCAGGGTTCAAGTCCTGCCTCCCCCACTACGGGCGACTCTCGGCGAAAGTACTCTCCGATCGCTATTATAACGTTCAACTTCGGACCAGCCTATATCAGCGGTAGAACTGTAGAAGGACAGCCGTTTGTAATACGTCTCCTTCACTGATGCGATCGAGTGTAGCATACGAGTGAACGATTCCTGGGATGACACGCATGTTTTCGAGAAAACCTCTTTTGAAGTGGTGTACATGCTCAAGATGATTTAATACTTAAATAGCAGACATGCCATTTTTACATAATTGCCAAATGCATGATGTGTGTATATGTATTATATATTTAATATCTTTTAATTCTGCCGCTACACCGAATTATGTAAAAAAGATCAAACAAAATTTTAATTTTATATTTTAATAATTATTTGTATAATTATTTATATTAAATTTTATGTCAAATTTTCGAGATTCTTTGTACACTTACAAGGGACACCAGGCAAATTAAAAAAATTCTGAAACTTTGTGTGCAAGAAGAGTAGTTCATCCGTAACACAAAACTATTTTTTGTTCGTGCGGAATTATAGTTTTAGGGGGTGAAACACTCCTTTGAAAAAAATCGGTTTTTTTTCTTTTGAAGCAAATACCGTCGAAACTATAAGATAGATAGAAAAAAATTTCCAGAATGAAAACTAAATGGTTTCAAGAGTACTTTAGAACTATAATAAAATAAAATTAAAATAGAGGTGGGGGTGGGGGTGGGGGTATAAAATAAATAAATAATTAAACCAAATTTTTTTATTATAATTCTAAAATATTCTTAAAACCATTTAATTTTCATTCTGGAAATTTTTTTCTATCTCTTATAATTTTGACGATATTTGCTTCAAAAGAAGAAAACCGATTTTCTTCAAAGGGGTGTTCCACCCTTTAAAACTGTAATTCCGCACGAACAAAAAATAGTTTTATGTTACGGATGAACTACTCTACTTGCACACAAAGTGTCAGAATTTTTTGAATTTTTGAATTGCCTAGTGTTCCTTGTTAGTACACGTACCACAATAACATTTATGATAAAGTTTATGCAAAAACGAGTAAAAAAGTGAGACTCTACATTTCAATTGTATAAATTCAGTGTATAAATTGTTGTGAATCATTTCTGACATATTAACGAATACCGAGTTTTATTCTTCCCAGCTATTATCTGCGAGATATTCAATCAGAAAACAAAATGACAATAATCCGTTTTTCCTGCGCCGTCATAAATAACTCGATAATAATGCATCGATTTCGTCCGTTGCACAAAGTAGTTCACCTTGCTCTCTCAATTCGCCTTCTAATTACAGGCCATTATGATAATTACTATATGCACTTGTCCTTGAAAGTGACACATACGGAAATGGCAAAAGATATGTATTATATTTAAAAACGCATAACAATCGTATCTTTTTTTGCACAGCGCGTGATGCCAATTTATTATATGAAATATTATTATTATTGTAGTTTTGTACAATACTGTTTTTACAATAATTACCTAAGCGCGATCATTACTGACAAATTCTATTTGAATGAAATTTAGTTTCTCTTAGAAAACTTTCGAGCAGATAAAATATATGTATTTATATTTATATGCACGCGTGTGCGTAAATAAAAAATTTTACAATTCTGATTTCTCACGTTTGATAACCGCGTTCCTTGTTTACCGTTATAATTATTTATATACGTCATACAAGTTCGTAAAAGAATGATAAAACACTGGTAAGAACGCTTGCAACAGGATTTTAACAAATCACGCTGATACATCCAAAATTCCATGTACATACACGTACATCAGCCATTTTCACGCACGGCGTGCAGAGCAAGAAAAGCATCTCGTTGGAATTCATCGTGCATAACTTGGTAAGTCAACGTGCTTGAATATCAGCGTGTATGGCGTAGAAGCGCAAACACTACGTGCGAGTTCCTCGCGTAATCGTGTCGCCTCGCATTATTCTTTGTTTGACGAAGACGCATTTGTAGTATATGTCGCTTCGTAGTATATGTCGCTTCGTAGTATATGTCGTGCCTATGTCAATACGTCTGATGACTGCTATAGCAAAACCAAGCTTTCAACTTGGTCCACCCCAGTGAGAAATGACATTGGAATCGATGTCGATTCCATTGTCATTTCTCACTGGGACACTTATATAAACGCATTGCTATTATGGATTTTTACAATCTAGAGCGCATAAATACTTAAAACTACGTGAGCAATTGAAATCTTAATCGAAGCTGCCAAAATTGCTCGAGCATTCTTTTTGATTATTCTCGAGTGGCCTTAACACAATGAAAAGCACAGACAATAGTAAATAATGTTGTGTATTCTAATATACACAGTTTCTAACAAGTCTCTATTTCCTATTCTTATTGCCTGTGCTTTTTAATTGTGCAATTAAGCTAAACACAATGAAAAATACAGGCAAAATGTACTGAAAAAATGCTAAATTTTAATAAATATTTGTTTGAATAATTCTAATTAAATATTTACTAAATATTTACTAAATAGAAACATATATTTATTTGATGCAAAAATTTGATTTAATTTGATTTAATTATAATTTTTTTATTGTACGAAATAAATGTTTACTTTGTACTATTCAAAGAAATATGTATTAAATTAAGATTTAGTAATTGTTTTTCAGTATCAGAAACCATGTTTACTAGAATGTACGGTTTCTGATAAGTTGAAATCTGTTATTTCCTTATTATTAACTATGCTTTTCATTATGTTTAAAGTTATATTATATACGCGTTACATTATAAACTGTTTCAACTACGTGCCACACGATAAAGATAATATATAATAATAACAACCGCATTCGCGGTCACACATCAAATGTGACATCCGATAAATCGCCGACCGATAAATCGATCGACGATTTAATTTTGGTCAGATCGACTCAATCGGTATGTAACAGATTCGCCGCAGCAGCAAGATCGGGAAATTCGGGAGGAAGAAAATCATCAGTAGCACCAACGGCGACAGCAGCAGCAAAATGTTGGCGTATACCACCAACCACCAGATCGACAAAGTTCCCAGAACCGGCTCTAGCATTATGATCCCCCGCTGGTCAAGAGGTCAAGCACACGAGTATAAAAACACGAGTGGGAGCGGAGCACTCGTGAGTATTCCGAGCTATCCGGTTTTACGAAGGTAAAGTACTCCCCGATCATGCTCGGTCTTTCATCGTTGGTGTATTCCGAGGGATGTGCTGAAAACAAAGAAAAATCTTTTGAAATATTCCGCGCCCTTTCTTCTGTGATATATTATATATTGCCTTAAAAAACCGAGTTTAAACGAATTTGATGCGAAGAAAGTAACATTGAAACCATTATCGATAACTTGGTTATCTTTCATCACTATTACATTCCAATATACATTATCAATACTGAAAAGCTGTGATATGTACATATGTATCTATATGTTACGTACATTATAGATTTTTAGTATTGGCAGTGTATATCGAAACACGATTTATGTATATGATAATTCGAACGTAAACACATAATTAACGGTTATGTCACTGATGTTGAAATGTTTTCATACTGAATCGTAATTAATTTGAATTATCTCAGTGTACATTTGTCAAATTAAAATGCAAATGTTACCTCATATATTGGTTGCTGAATTATCTAGTCAAGCATGTAGAAAATGATGTACCGAATGTTACGTCAATCCACTAATATGCACTACTTCGATTGCTAATTATGCAAGAGTTTCGCGAGTCACTCGAAATAATTGCATAATGGTGTTAAAATTATTTGACAAAACATTAAAAATAGTTATTTAAAAACTCTTTCTTAAAAAATAATAAGAAAATCTACGTTAAAAAAATTGACTAAATCTTAATACGTATTTTTTTCATTGGTACTAATATTTACTTACAGTAATAAATATTTACTTAATAAAAAATGATGGTTAAATCAAATTATCAGTTCCTGTGTACAAATAAATATATGTTTACATTTATATTCAGTAAATATTTAGTTAGTACTGTTCCAACAAACATTTATTGAAATATTTAATACATTTTTTCAGAGTGTACTGATTTTTTCTTTATTTTGCTTGTCACCAATTAAAAAAGAAACGCAATAAGTAAATAACAATAAATAAATAAATTGATAATAGGGAATGCGATGTGTAAAAAGCTATCATACGATGTCTATAATAAATTTAATGCGAACATCATGCGAATTCGTGAGAGAGATATGCTCTTTCCTCTTAGAATTCATGGCCTATCTCTCTCTATCTTTTTACTTTATTCGTTCTGTCGAAACTACGCGAATGTCCTTGTGTTGAAATTACTAGATTTATCTCGATAAAATTGTTGAGCAATCTTGTGAAGCAATGCCAAGTCAAAGAAGATAGAACCATGTTGAAAGGAGGAAAAAAGAGATAGAGAAAGAAAGAGAGAGAGAGAGAGAGAGAGAGAGAGAGAGAGAGAGAGAGAGAGAGACAGAAGAAGGAAAAAGAGAATGGGAAATGTTTGCGAAAAATTATTGCAATCTCCGTAATATACACGTAATATCGCGAGAAGCGTGGTCGCTCGCATGCAGACATATTGCATCGAGAAAAGTGAAATTTTCACAATTGCGTAAGAGCTATATAATACTAGCGTTCAACGCGACGTCATCGTGTAATGCAATCTAAGTGCGCGATGTAATGTCAATGATCAAGCGTAACAAGATAAGAGATCTGTATTTTGCACCGGCTCGGTTAATTACGAATTACGTAAATACCTTCTTAAACTGGAGCGTCTATTAAGGCTTGAGCAAGTAATTGTGTGCATATATTTCGTCCACCTGCTTTTTCCGACAAGCAATCAAATGAAAAAGAAAGATTACGTATATATCACTATATATCTGTGTATAACACTACATTACCTATTATTATTCGTTATTCTTTATGTGACATGATTAAGCAAAAACAAAAAAAAAATAAAACATCGACATTGTAAATTTCTTCGTGCGAAAAATGTGTTTAAAAATGTTGTATCAGACACGACGTAACACTCTTATTATACCGACCGTAAAGCGATATTACGTCAATTACCTTTTACTTGCTCCGAGTCTATCGTGAAAATGTAGGTATTTATCGGTAATTGTAACCATTACAAATTAAAATTTTCAGAATATCAAATTGACGAAGTGACAAAATGATAGATCTGTTTACTTGCGATAATGCGTGATAAATAGTATTTAAATCGTTTGTAAATCAAAGCAAATATTAAGTTGCATCTAGAAACGAATATAGGTGAAGCCGTTCAATCACATTGCCAAACTTAATTTTATTTAACTCCAGTCTCTTTCAGAGTTTATTTAACACGGGTTTCTGACCGGTAAATCGGTCAACGACTAGAGGTTCGGTGAGACGCTATTAGCGCTATTTGTGTAATTTTATCCTTGTTTTACGTCCAATAAACAATGAAGATAGAATGACACAAATCGTGCTAATAACGTCCCCCCGAACGCATCCTAGAAGATACGCGTGTCCCAATAAATAGGGCGCGATTGCACGTCCTCCACCCTGCTCCACCCTACCTTCCGTTATTCCGATAACTTCCAAGCTCCGCGTCGCGGCATTCGCGGCAGACCGCATCGCATCAGGCAAGACCGTGATGCACCCTTATCCTCTCGCAGCGCGTGCATCCGAGATGCATGCAAGATGAACGCCACGTGCTGATGGAATGCCGCCAATACGATTCCACAGTTCGCAAGCTGGCATACGTACACACGCGCGCACGCACGCACTCCGCTTTTTCCTCCACTTTTTTCCCGTTTTTTACGACTCCAGACTCCGTCTGGAGTAAGTTTTACTTTTCGCTCGCGCGTCGTACGGAGGACGAGATAGCTCGCGCGACGCGAGCGGGCGCACGCTCGCTTTCTGTGGACTGAGCGCGTTAAAGTTTGCGGCCGATCTACGGCGGACTTTCCCTTTCTTTCGGCTCTTTCGAGACCGGCGGCGGCGCCGTGCCGGTGTAATACCGTGACGGGATCGGCCGCGTTAAAGTCGCCCGATTACTACATACGAACGGTTGCTGTGAACGCTGCGCTACGCCGCGATCGCACCGCACCGCGCCGTGCCGTGCCGCACGAAGACGCACACGCTCGCACGTTAACCCGATGGCATTGACAAGTTTCCCGCCGCCGTTTCGCGTCTCATTTCCATAGTTGTTGCTCAACGAACGCGCGAACAAAGAACTTACCAGCTGGCAAGGAATGCATGTCGTTCATTTACCGAAACAACATAACTAAAAAAATCAAGTTCTCCAGAAAATGATTTCGAATGTTTTAATCATTAAAAAATTTTATAATATTTTTAATGCAAATTTATTTATAATAACTGATTGTACAGGAATAAAAGTATGTTAAAGTTTTTTGACTAGAACTGTTTAATAAACAACTGAGATGAGACATTGTCAAAGCAAAATAATTGACAAAATGTAGTAACGTAATATCGACATAATTGTGATGAGTTTTAGCAACTCACATCAGTGTGTTGATCAGAAAATGAAGAACTTCAAAGAGCCGTTTTATTTGCAAAATATAAACAATAAAAAATGACAATTTTTTTAGTTATGTCATTGTTCCAGCAAATAAACGATATGAACAAACACAAAAATACGTTTTCGATTGTTTTGAGGGGTTACTAACGCGAAGCTTCATTCAATTTTTTCTATACAGAAAATTAGAGATTTTATTTTCTCTAAAAAGAGAGAAGCGTAATGGAAGATGAAGAGACAGTGTTGCGAGAAGTAAAAAGTTGCTCTTTCGCTTAAAATTGCGGTCAAGGCTCTATGTAGCTTTCGGATATATGTCTATATCAAAATTTTATATGACAAATACCATTCTCATAACAGTTTCTTATAAAATATGTTTACATAATATTTGATTCGTAAATTCGAATTTAAGATTGAATAATCGCAAATTCCTAACTTGTCTCCTCATCTCCGATATATTAATTAAAATATTATTTGATAGAAGAAGCTTCTTTGCAGTGTTTCTAAAAATCATCCATACACTGAGAAAAATGTTTAGTTCGATTAATCGGGTTCTGATTGAAAATGAACGAAGCAGAATTTTCTAGTTAAATCTGCTAAATTCTAGAGATAACAGGAATTTTCATTGTGATATAATCAGAATCTTCTGGTTCATTTTCTTTTATTTTCAACTAGATATTTGTCTCACAGTGTCAGAATATAGAAATAATTTTTTTTTTCCGCTTATTATTTGCCAAATCTATCAATGATGCAAAAAAAGTTAAAAAATCGTACGGGAAACGATGATTTATTTGTAGCAAGATTATTCCTAAGTTTACACTCCCTCCTTAATACATCCATATGTATATCGTATAAAAGAATAAAAGACATAATACGTAAAAGAGAGGCATAATACGTTTATTTAAATTATAATTATCATCTGGTATATAATGCTGACGATAACACAAGCAAGACTATACAGACATAGGAAAAGTTTACAAAGAAAGACGAAAAAAAATCTCTCTCGCGTGTACGCCTCGTATAAAATATTAATTATTTAATTGAATAATTCAGTTGATAGATCGCGCGTTAAAATTTCGGAAAACGTGAGAGCGTATCTCGATAAACGATCAGAGCGATTTAATTGGCGCCCGGCGACCGATCGTGCGAGCGAACGCTCATTTTTGACGAGAGCAACGCGAGGTTCATCGTTCTTGTACAAAGATGACCTTCGGACGAGACTTCGTTCGCTTGCTGATGATGCGCGTAATTGGAGCAGCACACCGTCCACTCAGCGTATCTCTTTTCAATGTACAATTCCGACGACGTGCGCGTGAATAAATTCTCCCGACGATAATCCTCAAATTCCTGACTTTCAAACTTTAAAAACGTCATCACCGGCATGTTATTTTCTTAATTTATTAACTATGCCACACATGACACATTTATTATAGTTAGTCATCTCTTTGAAACGAGTTTCATTCTCATTCGTCCCAACTTATACTTACAATTTTATGAAATATAACAAAAATTAAAGAAATAGACGCACGAAGTCAAAATAAATCCTAGAAAAAGTATTCTAAAACTTAAAAAAATTAATTTAAAAAATTAACTTTTTTATTATTATATTCTCCTTTTAAAAAATTAATCCTCTTAAAATCCGAGACATTTAAACTGAACAGTAATTAGTTAGTTATCAATTAACTTTTACTATCAGTAATCTAAATTAACTTTCTTTTTGTAAACATAATATGATAAATGGCTACAATGTTGAATATATCGTGGCATCTGTCTTGATTATTCTTATTAGGTATTTTCGAAACTGGTTCAGTCGGTCTGCGGCCGGTCCATTGATGTATGTCGATAAAGTTACCCACTAAAAATTCTTTCACAACCTACTTTACCGATGCAGAATTTGCTGGCAGCGCTCCGTCCTATATACGGAAAATTTGCGAATTACAAAGAAGTTCAAGCAATGTTGGGACACTCGCGTCATCTGTGACGATAATAATAAGTTTCTTATTCAAAGATACTTTGATTGAATTTGATGACCGTTTTCTGACATTATTTGTATTTATGTTGACATTACTAATCCGAGTCTGATTAAATATATTTTCTCCTATTTGTCATTTTATATTTTTCGTCCTTGATTATATATTAATTGGCTACTGATGTATATAAATAAAAAACGATTTTACCGACGTGCTGAGATATTTAATCATAAGACGCCCAGCATATAATATATACAACATGTGTAGCTTGATTTTAGAAATGTAAATTGATTATTATTAAAGATGTTTTAGAAGAGCTATTTCAATTCATAAAGGTATTATTTATTAGCCATCTGTGTGTCGTACCACGGCGTTGCTCGTCGAAGTTTTTGGAACATAAATTTTCCAGAAATGTCGCTGAATGAATTGGAAAGAAATGACGTAGTAAATAGAATAAGATATATCGATTCAGTTGCAACGTGACCTAAATTAAGTCTAACTAAACTTTTCGCATTTATATCATGAATATTATCCTTGATCCATGAAGATAACAAGAAGACAATTAACTGGAGATATCTGAATATTTGAGTTAGCTAACCTAAACTATCTATGTGAAGGGCCACGTAATCTTAAATGGCGATCAAATAATTTCTCCATGAATGTTTTTAGAATGTACAATAGAAGTTCAGGCTCCAGCACCATAAGAAAAGAGAAAGATATGATCACGCACAAACTGCGTCATTAGAAAAATGATGTGAATGTTTCCACGATTATCCCGACTTCGCGATTTTAACCTAGCCTATAAAAAATGTATATTAAGAAATACATTAAGAAATTTATCGTATTCGAAAAGATAATTCTCGCGAAGCTATTCCCTATTACACGATCTCTTGATAAAAAATGCTAGATCGCACGCCACGTGTTGTATTTCTTTTGCATTTTTATCGTTTCTTACAAGTATCTCTGGCTATAGAATATAGAAGCGTTTGTGCTATCCTATAACTTTCATCGTGTATTTAAACAAGATCTATTCCTAGAAAATAGGAAGCAAGAGATTTTTCTAATCGGAATTTCAAATATGTAATTTGAGGGCGACTACCTTGGTTTATTAGCCGTTCTATTCAGCGACGATTAAAAATAGTGTGAAATTTTATGCTTTGTAAATGTTTAATCTAAACACAAAAAAAAAAATAATAAAACTAGAAGTCTACAACAAAAATTTTAATTAAATATCATTTTCTAAAAAAAAAATACGATTAAAAATAAATAACTAATGTAATTATATTTTTTGTTAATATTAATAAATTAACTTATTTTAACAATATCCTAATAAATATTTAATTAAAATATTTTTTTCCAATGATTTTGGGAAAAGGAAATTTTGATTATTGCGAGCAGATTGTTCCATCGTATAACAATTTGGGGCCCTGAAAAGGGCCAGTTTTTTTTTTATCAGTTTTAGATTAGAGGAATCAAAATTATTTTTTTGCTTTTGACGCTTTTGTTGTTGCTGCCTTGGTGGTTTTTGGCTTTGGAGTCTTGGTTTTTGCTGCTGGAGCTTTGATGGCTTTCTTCGTTTTAGACAGATTCTTACGTGCAGCAGCCTTTTGTTTAGCTGCGGCTTCGACCTTCTTAGTTGCTGCAGTCTTAGCGGTTTTCTTGGGAGATGCCGGCTTTTTCTCAGCCGTTGTCTTCTTAGTTTCAGCGGCTTTTTTAGTTGCAGGAGCTTTCTTTGTAACTTTTTCGGTCGTCTTTTTCACGTCGGAGCTAGGTTTCGGTGCTGCACGCTTCACCTTACTCTTCGGAGAGGATTTGGTAGTCGCGAGCTTAAATGAGCCTGACGCGCCTTTTCCCTTGGTTTGCACCACCGCACCAGATATAACCGCTGTTCGAAGGTATCGTTTGATGAAGGGAGCAAACTTCTCTCCATCGACTTTGTAAGTGGAAGCGATGTATTTCTTGATTGCCTGCACGGATGAACCCTTGCGATCTTTCAGCTCCTTGATGGCAGATGTGACCATCTCCGAAGTCGGCGGATGATTCGACTTTGGGCGCTGCGTCTTTGCTGCTTTAGATTTCGCGCTCTTCTTCGCAGGCGTTGTAGCAGCTGCGTTTTCCGTAGCCGCAGCATTACCAGATGCGTTCTTATCTTCCATTGCGATGCGATACGAGAAAAATGCCAATGTTCAACGACAAAGTACAAATATAAACTTTCGTACTAGACGCTCACAGATGACGCTATTCTCGAATATTGTCAAGCGACTCAGTCAACGCGCTACTTGTACTACGAGCGCGGACCACGGAGAGAGGCCCTCCCAATGTTGCAGGTAACAAGCAGCTGGGAATGAAAGAGCGTCCGGTAATTGTTCGTTGTTTAAACAATATTTTACATAATGAAGGTCATTAGTTCGCGACTCAGAATTGTACAAGCAAGTAGCTAGTTTCATTTGGTATACATTTTAACGGCCCTCTGCGCGGTTGACATCGATTTTTTCGCGGTTCCGTGCGATGCGAGCACTCGGTTCATTCGAGGAGCTCGATTCAATTCGAGAAATAAGTTAATAAACAATATAATTATTAATGCACGGCGCACTTATGCGGCTCATAAAACGTCGTGATAGCTGTGCTAACCGACCGCAAGTGTTTACCCCGAGCGAAGCACCAGATACGCGCTGAAAATTCCAAGTTTCACGGGTGGCAGAATACAAGCGTTAGCGCAACACAAAGTGAATACCGATTACAAAGTACATTTGCAGACAATTTTACTGAATAGTGTAAAATGCCATTATCGATCGAGAGAAACGCAAATATAATTAGGTTGCAATATTATACGCATAATCGACAATTTCGTTCGAAGAATATCGTATATACATGAAAACGGCTTCCTATAACACGCCGATTGCCCCTGTGCAGTAAACCTTACTGTTATAACGAACCTGTATATAACAAGAGATAACGAAATAACATATAGAGATTTGTATAAACGAAAAATAACGTTTGAAAAATATTAAACTGTCGTTGCACAGTCATTTCCTTGAAATTTGCAAAAATCAAGCGCAATTTGATATCATAATTCAGTTCTGATTCGCGAACTATACGACTAAAGAATCATAAAAACTGTCGTAACCTAATAATATTTCCAAGCAATAAGTTTTACAGATGATACGAATGCTTTTGCATCCTGAAACAGAAATCGATGACATACTCAAATTCCCGTTTTTGAAAATTTGTAGAGCGACTTTTCACGAATTTGTGTCTGTATAACGACTTGAGAACTCTTTTTCGCAACGCGCTGATTAAGTCTCCTTGCATGCAACAGCGTATTACTTACAACAATTATCCAAAATAGTATAATAAGCATATTTTATCATGTTTTGTATACTTTTGTTGAATTTAAATACAAAAAGTTAATTTCTATAAGTACAAATTGTACATATTTTTTACAATGTTATCTATATTTTAAAGAAATCGTATTCGTATAAGAGACACTCGATCGAATTGAAACGCTCGGTCGTTTATATTTATGAAGAATACAAATTTTATTATAGAATGTAGATGGAAAAATTTGTTTTAAATATAGATTAAAATGTATTACTCTTAATTCCTCGCTTTTTTTCTTAAGCAACCTTTATTACTTTTATATTTCTGAAACGCACTATTAGATTTTCCTTATCTTACAATATAATTTTGTGAAACTTTCTGAGGTATTTAACATTTTAGAACTAGTGATTTTAACACTTATAATTAACATTTTTATAATAATTAACATTTTACAACTAATATACAATATATGTTTATTCGTATCTATAATTTTCTTTATTGTCAATAGAATTATTATACTAAAACATTTACATCGTTTGCATAATTTGACTTTATGAAAATATGTGTATAAAATATTAATATTACATTTGATATTTACAAACTTACAATTACATCTCGAACATATTATATTTACAATATTTAAAAGGAGAAGCATATAATAAAGGAAAAATATGAATATACACACGCTCATACATATTTATACGCGAATACTTGACCGAATTATGGCATTAAAAATAAAATAATATTGAAAGCTGCATTTCATTGATTTTTATTTTATAGGTTAGCGTGTAAGTACATGTCTAAAATAGTTTCATAATTTCTTTGACAATACTTATAGTAACCATTTAATATTAACTTCTTGGCATACTTACAGTTTCTAAGAACAATAACTTATTTTTAGTCCAAGTTTTACAATCTCTATAAAAATGCATATGAAATCTTATGAAGCTTATGCTAAACAAATATACATACTGCGTTGTGATTGAGATTTCATTTCGTCTATAAAAATATTATAGTAGATTATTATTAGATACTATTTACCATTTAATCGATTGAAATAAAGAAAAATGGAATATGCAAACAACACAAATGATATAGTTTAACTAAAATACAAACACATCATTTCTCATGATATTTAGATAGGTTATGTATCTAATGTATTTTGATGTAATTGTAGTTTTAGGATATTTTTGGAATTTCCATGAAACGAATAAGTAAAACTCGCAGCTAAGAAAAAAACTAAAGTATCTTAATATTATATTTGTACATAATAAATATATCGTCTAAGATAAGTCTGCATGGACAAAAATATTCTATTCATAACTGAAATATCCATATTTTCAATCTAAATCGAAATATTTTCTTACGCAGAATTATCAGAAAATGTAATTTCATATTTTGCATTTGACATTTGACATTAAATATTATCCGCTTGCTTCGGCTATCTAATTAATATATGTTATTAATTTTAAAACTACTTATGATGTACATATGTTGCAAATT
Organism: Mycetomoellerius zeteki; assembly: GCF_001594055.1. Classification (NCBI taxonomy): domain Eukaryota; kingdom Metazoa; phylum Arthropoda; class Insecta; order Hymenoptera; family Formicidae; genus Mycetomoellerius; species Mycetomoellerius zeteki. Next base: position 2,287,007 of record NW_017257184.1, read on the forward strand.
ATGCAAACATATTTTATGTTAAAGACTTAATGTAAGTAAATAAGACTAAATATTTGACAAAAATTTAATAAAACGATTGACTTAACAATCAATATTTATGTCAAATATGATTACTAGCGAATGTTAGATTCGTTAATATTTTAAACAGCGTGACATTTATTTATTTTTTAAGTTTGGAATACAAGATTTAAATATTTAATTTTTATTCGCAGAATTTCTCATTTAAGTGAAAAGTAATTAAAATTACTGTTATTGTTCATGTACAACTTGATATTGAAACGCAATTATAATTTCAAAGGTACCTAAATTGACATCAATCATATCTTATATCAAACATTAATTGTATCAAACATTGTAACATATATTATGCTGGTATCGGAGAGAATAACATTTTATTGAATTTTAATTCCATTTAGAAAAGGTATACAAATATTATAAGTAAATATATGCCACATAAAATGTCTTTTCTTTACACGTTCTTTCCGTACGTATTGCTACAGTATATTTAGTTAATTCCTATAATCTGTATGTATCATTGATTTATCGTTGATATTATATATGAAATAAGGCTGGAAAGTAATATGTTTCGTTTTTTACATTCTCATACACGTTATATATATGTTATACGAGGGATATTCTTTAAAAATTTGTGTTAAAGAAATAACACTGTCAGACTCTGCGTGTGCGCGCGCGACTGTTACACTGCCTCTCCCCACCATTAGTGCAGCGACCAATCGCTGTCGAGCCGGTTGTCTTGGGCCCTATAAAAGTACGCGTGACGAGCAAACACCGTTTTTCTTCTGACGACCGTTCGGGAACGTACTGCTCAGATTAGAAAAATGGCTCGTACTAAGCAGACTGCACGCAAGTCTACCGGAGGCAAGGCTCCCCGAAAACAACTGGCGACTAAAGCGGCTCGTAAGAGTGCGCCTGCCACAGGTGGCGTGAAGAAGCCTCATCGTTATAGGCCTGGAACTGTGGCTCTTCGAGAAATTCGTCGCTATCAGAAGAGTACCGAATTGCTGATCCGCAAACTGCCATTCCAACGCCTCGTTCGTGAGATTGCTCAAGATTTCAAAACTGACCTTCGTTTCCAAAGCTCTGCTGTCATGGCATTGCAAGAGGCTAGCGAGGCTTATCTTGTTGGTCTATTTGAAGACACCAATCTTTGCGCTATTCACGCCAAGCGAGTTACCATCATGCCCAAGGATATTCAACTGGCACGTCGTATTCGAGGAGAGCGTGCTTAATTAAAAAAATATATATCGGCCCTTTTTAGGGCCATCAATTTTTTTGTACGATGGATCGTCTCTTTCGCTTACATGTCTTCCATATTTTGAAATAAAACTAATTCGTGTTTAATTTTATTATGAGCAACAATTTTGAAATGTTAAATATGCTTTTAAAGAGATATTACGACTTACTCGTTTTTAAAAATATTTTAGATAAGTAAAATAAAACTATCAACGCTCTAGGTATTGGAATTTATTTATTTTTATTTATTTGTATTTCAAGTTATTAGAATTTTTTTAAGTGATCATCAAAACCATAAAAGTTTATCGCGCACTATGTCTTATTTCTGCAATAGATTGTTACTAGAACTCGCTTTCGCCATATGTCAAACGTACACCCTAATTCCTCCATTTTAATTTCATCATTAATTTCAGACTACGTACATTGTATCATCAAAAATATTATTCGTTGAAGTTTTCTATCGGTATCATTTGAGATCTGATGTACATAATTATATATGGAAAAATAGTCAAAATTTAAAAAAGAATTGTTTAGTATGAATTATTTATTAAAGTTGCGCATAAAATTGAATTTAATAATTTTTTTAATATAATGGGATTTGAAGTTCTTTAGATTTCAAAAGTGTATACTCTAGTTCAGCCACAGGAAACAGACTCTAAGTTACGAAATGCATGCGATCGATGTATTTATGCCATATACCTCTCATAACACAACATTCACAGTGAACTGCAGCTTAGAATATTGACGCAAATAACTTCAAAAAATTTAAAGAATTGAAACGAAAATAAATGCGTGTCAAACCAACGTTGTAACTCTGATACTTTTTATTTTAATTCCCAAGAAAATAACCTCAAAAACGAAGTTTCTACTCTATAGACTAAAATAGTTAAGAATGTCAATGTTTTCATATGTTAAAAATGTCAATGTTTCACATGAAAATTATTTCCTTATTGAACTATCCTAGATAGTAAATATGTTCAATTGTTCAAAATGTAGACGTCTTTTTTGAATGATCATGCACGCTGTTTGGGATTTTATTCTATAATCAAAATTGTTATTAAATTTAATTCACACTTCCAATAATTTTCATTAAACAAATACAAATTTTTTAAGTTAAAAGAAAAGCATCACGTCACATGACGATTAATGATGTCAAGTTATATTACTTGTGTATATGCCAGTTTTAGAATCTATATTAAATTAAAAATTATCTTATACTATAATTCCAATAATTGCATTTATGTATGTATATGAAAACCGCTCCGCATCTTATGTACGTGAACGAGCTTTGTCCACAGATTGACGTGTTCATTCACTCCTAACCTCAAAAACTTTCAGAAGTCCATCTTTCGAGCATTCATATAAATTGTAGTCTTATTTACATTTAATATGTACATTTTGTCAAGTTTTGCATAAATACTAAATTATACATTTACAATAATGTGAATCATAATATTGTGTTTACATATTATATGTATATAACAGTTGCAAATTTAAACGAGAATTGCATGAAAAGAACGAAAACAAAAATATCTTTATGTAATATTAACACCATTAGCAACAATGAAATAGCTATTCTACAGAAATAAAAAAAGAGAATTTGAAGCATTTAAATAGATATGCATTTTCATATACTTAAAAACTGTAAACTTTCTCGCTTTAAATTTATCGTCTTTTTTAGATAAAGATAAAAAGAGCCCTTAAAAAGATTTTAGTTTAATTTATATTAGAACGGACAAGAATCCAACTCAATTTGCATACATTATAATTGATATTTGACTTTTTCGTGATTAAATGTTAACATTTTAATATCGAACATATATAGGTTATATTATACGAATTTATTATGAAGCATGTATAGATATAGGTAGGATAATAGGATTATACAACGAACAGAAATTATTCAAACGTTTGAAATATTTGTGGCCCTGAAAAGGGCCGATTTGATTTGTAGAGCCACTGTTCTTCGTTTAACCACCAAAGCCGTACAGAGTTCTGCCTTGACGTTTGAGGGCGTATACGACGTCCATGGCGGTTACAGTCTTCCTTTTCGCGTGTTCGGTGTAGGTTACAGCATCGCGAATAACGTTCTCAAGGAAGACCTTCAACACACCTCGAGTTTCTTCGTAGATCAAGCCGGATATACGCTTGACACCACCACGTCGTGCCAAACGACGGATAGCTGGCTTGGTGATACCCTGGATGTTATCGCGAAGAACTTTCCTGTGACGCTTTGCTCCTCCTTTTCCCAATCCCTTTCCTCCCTTACCGCGACCAGTCATCTTGAATCTCTACGATACGAACTCGCTGATACAAAGACAAACCGACGAATGCGACAAAATGGTTGGAGCAGGCACCTTTATATACTGTTTCGACTCGGCTCTCCCCTCCACGTCGACGTCAGCCAATCAGAACGGTTACTCGGTTTCTCACACTCATCGTATGCGCAATAGGTGAAAATATTGTCCAACTACTTAATATGCTATATATATTAAGTGTACATATTTATACAGGCTTGATTCTGATAAATATTACGAAAGTTTATGAAAAAAAGGATGAGAAATAAAAAAGGAATTTATACCTATTTATGAATCTATTCAATAATATACAAATCGAATCTGTTTCGAACGATTATGCATAAATTTTCCCAACGGTTGCTTTTTTACACAATTCAGTGAATTATTTCGCTCTTGTTGTTTAATGTTGACAAACAAGAATGTAATGATTTATTGTGTCACACTGTGAATCTTTGTGTACCTTCATTGAAAATGCCATTGTAATGGCGTGTGCTCGAAAGCATCTAGTGAATTTACAATTAGAAAATATCCATCAGTCGATGCTCTTATGCGATGATCTGTACGAGAATATTGTTTAGATTTGCTGTTTAAATTAATATGTTAATATTTGACATTACATTTCAATTACAATTAGTAGCACGCAGAGAATAGCGATGCTGTTGTCTTTTCTTATATTCATCTGATGAAATGTACATACATTCATTATTTAATTATAAAGTCAAATATATTAATAATCACGATATATTAATAAGTAAAATTAAAACTGGTTCAGCGTACAACGTAATTAGGTACTTCGTTAAGGAAGTTGAGAAAGAAAACTATAGAAAGAGTACACGAGAGAAAGAAAGATGGAATGTGAGTACGCTTAGCAACATGAGCGCCGACCAATGACGTGCGGCGAAGCCACAGCTGAGCGCTGCTCGCACGTGATTGGTGCGCTTCGGACGACACTTTCTGCTATATATACCGTGTTTTTCGAGGGATTGAGCGGTATTCGATCCTCGAACGTCGTGTATGTCACGTCGCATTCGAAGTACGAACACTTTCGTCAAGGAGATCGACGATGCCACCTAAAGCTAGCGGCAAAGCGGTGAAGAAAGCCGGCAAGGCTCAAAAGAACATCAGTAAAACTGACAAGAAGAAGAAGAGGAAGAGGAAGGAGAGTTATGCGATCTACATCTACAAGGTGTTGAAGCAGGTCCATCCTGACACCGGAATCTCCAGCAAGGCTATGAGCATCATGAATAGCTTTGTCAACGATGTCTTCGAACGCATCGCAGCAGAGGCGTCTCGTCTGGCACACTACAACAAACGCTCGACGATCACATCTCGGGAGATTCAAACTGCTGTCAGGCTTCTTCTTCCCGGAGAGTTGGCGAAGCACGCTGTTAGCGAAGGCACAAAGGCAGTTACTAAGTACACAAGCTCAAAGTGAACTGCTTTTACCAAAACGGCCCTTTTCAGGGCCACCAATTGTCTCGTAACATTGAATGTTCTCTTATGTTTGAAACATTACCTTTCTAATTTAATCTTAATTTCTGAAAATATATAAAATGTCCAATTCCTTAATCAAAAGTTACTATTATCACTCTAATTGTCACTCCTAATATTATTTTCCTTTAATATCCTCACATTTTTCAATCTTGTTCATTGTTTGAATTATCAAATAAACTTGTAAATCTAATATAAATGTTAAAATATATATATATATATATATATCTGTTTGAAGTTAGAAATGAAGGCATTCGTAAATTAAATTACTATAAATGGATATGAAAAGTTGAATAATTCATATTGCCATACTATTTGAAATTTTTATATACTAAAGTATCCATCTACGTGCTTTTATTATGTTAATATTTTATGAATTAAAAATTATTGAGAATATTTAGTAATAGATGAGCTAATTTACAATAACTATTTTAAATGTTTTTACATTTCTAATTTACATTGAATATATTTACATTAAAAATAGAACTATTTTATTACTTTTAATGTTATTGTCTGAATTTTTTTAACATGTTAATAAAATAATTTATGAGAGTAGATAAAATATATTTTTTCATTATTTTGTAATTATTAGTTTGATAACCTTATTTATGAACTAATTTCGATTATTTCGATACAAATCGATCGTTCATGAGTAGACCATGTTAAAGGTTAAATACTACTGAATGCAGACTGATGCGAATCACGCGAATGAATGTGAGATGTGAGTAGCGTAAAGTATAAAGTATTGTTTAAACGATGTATAAACGTCTCAAGAACATGAATTGTAAAATTTTTTGAAATATATGTAAATATTGCGAATAGTTGCGGATTATATTTTGATTATACATAACGTAAGTATTATCAGCAATAAAATACATATAAGTTAGGTTAGGTTAGGCCTTAAATGCTTTGTGATATTCTATAGCGGTATTTTTTTACTACTCAAATGTTCCATTGCTTGTAAATTATTTATATATATATATATATAACTGTGTAATATATTCGCAGTCAAATAAAACGGAGGAATTACAGACTATACCTCCTAAAAGAGGAGGATTATAACCTCCTATAACCTCAAAATGTCCGACGACGAGGATTTGGTTTACGTTAAGAAGCAGAAAACCGTCCATTATGGCTCCTTGGAGGAGGCAGAACGTGCACGACTTGCAGCTGTCGTCGAAACTACGGATGAAGAAAAGGATGTCACAAATGCAAACGATGTCATCAATGTTTCCGTCTCAGGAGGAAATGTACATATTTCGAATGAATACATGGAGCTCGAGGATGAAATGTCCAAAGATCGGCAGGCATTATTGGAAGAATTTGAACGTAGGAAAAAAGCTAGACAAATTAATGTTTCTACAGATGACTCCGAAGTGAAGAAACACTTAAGACAATTGGGTGAGCCAATTTGTCTCTTTGGAGAAGGTCCAGCGGATAGAAGGACAAGATTAAGAGAATTATTAGCTAGCGTGGGAGAGGATGCTATTAAAAAGAAACACGAAGAAGAAGAAAAACCGTCCTATCCACTCGAAAAGGATGCAGAGTCAACTTGGTATCACGAGGGACCAGATTCTTTGCAAATTGCACGATCATGGATAGCATGTGAGTCATAATTATACTTGCATCAGGAATTGCCAGAAAAATCCAATAGATAGAAAAAAATCAGGAAAAAATTCAAGATCCTGGACTTTATCACTGGAATAAATTGTAAAAAATTATAATAAAATTAATATTTAGTACTAAAAAAAATAGATTTATATACTTTATGCAGAAAATATTTTTGTTTTAATTAGTATAAATCATACTAATCACAATAGTTTCAAAGAAAACCAATAGTAATAAAACACCTTATATAATAAAGTCTCTTTTAATTCGAATTAATATGTGAAATACTTTTTTAAAACAGAAACTTTAAAGATAATAAATGTAATTAAAGTTTATATTAATTTTTATTTTGATTACAGTTTCACAAGAAATATAAAGATAATTTTAACAGAATATAAAATTTTTTAAAATATAGAATATAAAATTTTAATTAAGAATATAATATAGATTATACAATTTTTATTTATCTGATTCGAGTTTATTAATATCTTGCGACAAGAAACTAAATTATTTGTTATATTGATTCCTAATCTTTTATGGATTTTACTTTAGATGAAGTTTAAATTGAAAAACACTTAATTGAAAGCAAAATAGTGACACTAGAATATCGATGACAAAATACAATATTTTCCAGAAAAAAATTGGTAAACACTTTTCTATTAAAAAAAAACTTTCTATTTATTTTATTGTTTTTAATAGAAAAGTGTTTACCAGTTTTTTTTTTCGAAAAATACTGGATTTGATTATTAGCATGAATGTTAAAAAAATGTAGAATTTTATAAACTACAAATTAAATCCATATAAAAATATAAGTATTCATATCTCTCTCTCTCTCTTATTTTTTCAATACAATATTATTTAACTTTTATATATTTGTAGCTTATTCATTGCCCAGAGCAAAGGCACGGCTGGATAAGGCAAGGCAAGATCTACTATTACCAGCTGCAACTCGTACAGCGAAAAGACAAGAGCTTTTGAAAAAGTTGCAAGCATTGAGCATTTATTGCTCTCAAATTGGTGATAGCAGACCCATTTCCTTTTGCCAATTCAGCCCTAATTCAAAAATCCTTGCTACAGCTTCATGGTCAGGCTTATGCAAGTTATGGTCTGTACCTGACTGTACTTTGTTGCGCACTTTACATGGACACAATTGTAATGTTGGCTGTATTGTTTTTCATCCAAAAGCTACAATAACCGAAGATGTGGTAGGTGATAATGCGGTACCAACTTGCGTGCTGGCATCATGTGCAGCAGATGGTATGCAGCAGATACATATTATTATAAATGACACATAAAATTATATGATAATGTTATTTTATTACGTCTAAATTTTACAGGCACTGTAAAACTGTGGAGTGGTGGTACTGGTGAAGAACCATTAGCAGAGGTGGAAGGACATGAACCTCACAGAGTTACCAGGATCGCTTTCCATCCATCTGGACGATTTCTTGGCACATGTTGTTATGATGCATCTTGGCGATTATGGGATTTGGAACAACAAGCGGAAGTACTTCACCAAGAAGGTCACGCTAGAGCAGTACACTGCATTAGGTATATTTCCTCGCATGTTGTTTAATTTATCATATTGATCTATTTTTAATTCATCATATTAATGAATTTTTATTATGTATTGCGTGTTTTTATTTAGTTTTCAATGCGATGGAAGCGTTTGTGCCACAGGCGGTCACGACTCTTTCGGCAGAGTATGGGATTTACGTACCGGCAGATGCATAATGTTTATGGAGGGTCATCTAACATCCATCTTCGGCATTGATTTCTCACCAAACGGTTTTCACATAGCGACAGCAAGCGAGGATAATACCTGCAAGATATGGGATTTGCGAAAGCGAACTTGCATATACACGATACCAGCACATACCAATTTGCTGTCCGATGTGAAGTATCAAAAAACAGAAGGACAATACTTGGTTACCGCATCTTATGATAACACAGCTAAAATTTGGTCCAACAAAACATGGCAACCTCTTAAAATGTTACCAGGTCACGATGGAAAAGTCATGTCCGTTGATGTTTCGCCCGATCATAAGTTTATTGCAACTAGTTCATACGATAGAACTTTCAAGTTATGGGCCCCAGAATGAGATAATTAGAAACTATTTCTTCTCAACAGTTATCTTAGAAATCCTATAAATATTTATCTTAGTACTTCTTCTAATAAAAATGTTGCATAAATTTGCGAAATATTCATGTAAAACATTAAGCCTGTTCTTTTTAGCTAAACTTCTTGCACGGTTTATCTTTTCTCTTTTTCTCTCCAACGTAGAGAAAAAAGGAAGAAAGATAAACCATGCAAGAACTTCAGCTAAATCAATTGTAAAAATATCTAGTCCCCTATTTCTGAAAAGAAATGTATACGAAAAACTAATAATATACGTATACTATAGTATTTTCCTAGTTTTTCGTATACGTTTCTTTTCAAAAATAGAGACCCTGATTTGTTCATTACATGTATTCCAATTTTATGGAATGTAAATTATTATATTAATTTTATATTATGAGCATATAATTTTGTATGACTAATTTTTATAAAAATTAATTATCTGAAAATAATGTGTTTTTTTATATTAGAAATGTATTTTTTGTTCGCTAAACATACAGCTTATTTGATTCCATTCGAAAATTTGCAAGAATATTATTAACGTTCGCACTATGCGCGCGTTTCAGAAAAATATGTCTTCCGTGAAATAGGTTTTATAATCGGGTATAAACTTTTGACGTTATTTATAACTGGGGCAGCTACCCGTTCAATAGGCGCACTGCTGCTGTACCAACGTTTATATCGTTCTCGACAAAGAGTCGCGAATCCATTAACTATAGGATCCAAACTCTCCTGTCTAGGTTTACTGAGTTGATTTCAAGATGAGTACTGAAAGAGAAAGACTTCACTACTGTTACGTCATTAACAAACTTTCGAAATTTTGAAAACGACAATACATCCTTTACAACTTCTGTTATGAACTTTGTATCGTTCTACTGACAGAATCTCTTTAAGATGTAATTTATCTATGTGATTGAAGTTTAGAGCGTCTGTGGAGCGAAAATTAAAAGTAATTTATGTCTTATTATTTTCAGTTGTATTCAAGTGTTTCTTGATATTATATATATACATACATAGTACATAATATTTTTGCATACATCGACAAAAATATTTATTACTGCTAAGATTAGTCATAACAAAGAGTAATATACTCTTTATAATAATTGGTAATATTAATTTATTAATATTTCATTTATATTTCAAATATATTAAAGATTATACTTTTATAAGTCTATAATTACAATTATTTTAAACGGTATCAAAGCTATAATGTAGCTATGATGTCGAGCTATTCCTATTCCATAAACGCAAAAATTTCGTATTTTATAAATATTTTCGTTGTCGTGTCGATCTATGTTACAAGTTTAAATTTTAATCCGATACCTATATATATCTATGTATTAAGAATGATTAGAAATGATAGTATTTCTTTTATTCTATCATGCTTGATTTGTTTCTATTTATATTTAATGGCTGATGGCGTCATCGACATCTGAAACCACTTCTATGGTGCATTCAAGTGCGCCATATTCGGTTCGCATGCTTTTGACGGCAGGCGAACCAAAAGTTAACAGCTCTCTTAATTTTGGACCGGAATTGATTTTTACCTGAAAAATACTATTGTTTTATCCATTCAAAAGAGACGTTTGTAATAAAGTTTTCCTATGTCCGTTGTGTCTTTTTTTTTTGAAGAAACTCACTCATTGTATTTTATTAAATGATATTCTAGCTAACCCGAGATCATAAAATTCGAAGCGATCGATTCACGCTGATTCTGTGAGAGGTAAGGATTGATGAAGCCAAGTTCTGCTACCTCCTTCGGCGAAATCCGCAGCCGCGTGTCCATCGCCTTTCAAAATCCATTTCGTCGTTAAAAGCCCATCCACTCCTACTGGACCACGTGCGTGGATACGTGTCGTGGAAATACCGACCTTCAAAAAGAATTTTATATATATATATATAATTATATGTATATATAAACAATTACTTTATTTATAACATATAAATTACAAACACTTATTATTCTTATACTTTGTAAGAACATTATAATTGGACACACTGTTCCAAGTAATCTTATAAATGAAAAAAAGAAAGTTTTTTGTTTTTTTAATGAAAATACTAGTTTTTGTTTTGGGGATCTTACCTCCGCTCCAAGACCGAATCTGTAGCCATCTGCAAATCTAGTACTGGCATTATGGAAGACACATGCACTGTCCACCTCTCTCTGGAAATGCGCCGCTGTGCTGGCGTGCTCGGTGACAATAACATCGGTATGATTACTACCGTATTTATGAATATGGCTGATGGCGTCATCGACATCCGAAACCACCTCTATGGTGCATTCAAGTGCGCCGTATTCGGTTCGCATGCTTTTGGCAGCAGGCGGACCAAAAGTTAACAGCTCTCTTAGTTTTGGACCGGAATTGATTTTTACCTGGAAAATGCTATTGTTTTATCCATTCAGAAGAGACATTTGTAATAAAATTAATGTTAAGCAATATACATATAAGTCCGATTATTGCTACCGAGAGAAAGAATTTCAATAAATTTTATTTTAATGAAAAAATAATGGAACGTTACATCAGTACATTATTACATATGTGTGGGATATTGTCTTTTATTCGAATTTCAAGAAAAGGTATCAGAAAAGTCAATCTTTTCTATTTCGTCTCAAAGAAGTTAATACATGTCTCGGAGTACAAACTTGAGTACAAACTTTTAACATTTTGTAGAATCCCAATGAAAAGTTCTTAATGAAAGTTCTGCTCACGAACAGAAAATACGCGAAATACTGTAGCACGACACGAAACAAGGGGGGGGGGGAACTAAGAAGAAAAAGGATTTTTTAAATTCTTTATCTTTTGGATTTTTCGAAGTTAGTGGCAAATCCTTTGATCCTCTTAAAAAAACTAATTTCAAAAAATAAAAGACTAAAATGATATACATTTACGCAGTTATATACATATATATATTTTTTTTCTTTGAATACTCAATCTTAGAAAAAGCTGACTCACCCCTTCTTTATGCAACATGCTGCACACGTCACTAAAGAAGCTGCCGCTCATCAGACTTTCGTGTATCAATAACGTCTCCATAGCATTGCACGCGGCAGGATAATCGCACTTGGAGTCTTTAATGATTTTCATAGCCTTCGTTACATCCATGTGTTTGTCAACATAAACGTGACAAATACCCTCGGCATGTCCTAAAACAGGTATGTGCTTAGACTGTTCTTGGATCGTGCGGACCAAATCCGAGCTACCGCGAGGGATGATGAGATCTATATGTTTTTCCATTGAGAGAAGATCACCCACGTCTTCCCTCGTGGATACGAGCGAAATAGCATTCGAGGCACCGAACTTTTCCAACGCCTCCTTCACAAGTACCATTAAGTATTTGTTGCTGTGGGAGGCTTCCTTGCCACCTTTCAGGAGAAGTCCATTAGCGCTGGACATGGCCAGGGCGGCTACCTGAGGCAAACTGTCCGGTCTCGATTCAAAGATAACCAACAACACCCCGATGGGCACCGTTATCTGCTCCAACTCCAAATCATCAGCCAATCTGGTCCTGCGGAGTACGCGACCAACATTGTTTAATGAATCGTTCGCAATCTGATGCAGACCGGAACTTAAGGACTTGAGCTTTGCCGGAGTTAGAGACAAACGCGATAGTAAGGCCTTTGCCAGATTCTTTTTGCTCGCAGCTTCCAAATCCAATGAGTTTGCTGAGAGAATCTCGGACTGTCTGGATTCGAGCGAGTCTGCGAGGATTTTGATGCACTCGGCTCGTTCCTCCGGGCGTAACGCTTGTAGCACTCTACTGCCGACGCGAGCTGGAATTTTATTCGCATTTATGAATATATATAATCGTTCAAATATCGAGATGAGATAAATATAAAAGAACTACAAATTAAAATTAGGATCGTTTAAATCAGAACACTCCTCGCGTTAAACTACTATTTATTCTCCAATTTATATATACTATATAAGATTCTTAAACACAAACACAAAATATCTTAAAGTCAAAAGTCAAGTTATTATTACCATTTTCGGCGATCACTTCGACAGGAATGGATGAGCTGGCAGCCTGCGTGAAGAACGTTCCGATTTTTCTGCCCGACATGATACTCTTGATAGCTTTTTCTTGCGTACCATTGCAGATGACGACTGCAACACCACGATCCATCGCCCAAAGAGCGGCATTGACCTTTGAGTCCATGCCGCCTGTGCCTACTTTCGACTTCTGTCCGAACTTGATAGTACCTCTTAGATCGGAGCTGAAGGTGTGCAACATCTTGGCGCCATCCTGCCAAGGTGGAAGATTGTAGATTCCGTCGACGTCACTCATGAGGACTAGCAAATCTGCTTGGACTTCGGCCGCCAGCATAGCCGCTAGGGAATCGTTGTCCTTAATGGATATTCCTCGTCTACCACCACTGCCAGCGACTTCCTCGTCGACGTCTGGTGGCGGAGACACCGCGTCATTCGTGTTGATGATCGGCACAATATTCAGGCTAATCAGTTCGCTCAGTGTACTGAAGAGATTTTTCCGCGTTTCCTCGTTATAAAAGTCGGGCTTAGTCACTAGTACCTGAGCAATCTTGACTCCGTATTGGGCGAACATCGCGTCGTAGAGAGACATAAGACCAGATTGACCCACTGCGGCCGCTGCTCTAGGTTCTAACATAGTTCCTGCACAAATATGTTATCAGGGATGTAAGTTACCCAACGTCCACTTTTGAAGTCTTACTTCAGGGATAATGCTAATGCGAAAGAGAGCATAATTAAACGATTTTTGGAATAATTAAATACAGCTTTGGAGAAACTCTACAATTCTAGTATAACTAGACGATTTTTTGAATAATTAAAAGCAATTTTGGAGAAACGCTACTAAGGCAAGAAAACAAGCGGATGATTGACAAGATATTGAAGAAAATTACTCTCGAACGTGTACATCGATCAGAAGATACACTCGACAAGATTCACAGGACAAATAGAATCCCACAGGAATTCGTCGTCAGGTAGTTGTTAGCTCAATCTATATATATATATATATATAGAGAGAGAGAGAGAGAAAGAGGGGGGGGTAGGGAGAGAGCAGACCGGATATTGTCGACTTGGCAGGCTGCCCAGACGGGTATTCGAAACTACTATCGGACATTAACACCTCCCGCTTGGGTATTCTTGCAGATAGAATTTATGGTCAATCGTTTTGTTTCTTCTTTTTAAAAGACTCTTCAAATAGTCATTTATTATTTCAAGACAGAAGCTCGTTAACGTCTCTTGACAGTACAATTTATTGAAGTTTCTTCCTCTTTTCCATTTTACGTTTCAGACAGAATACATGTGTTATGTTTCTTTAGTAAGCTCTGTAATTCTTTAATAACTAGATGAAGATATTAAAATGTAGCTCAAGATTGATTCGCTCGACTGTCTCGTAAAAATATTAATATCCCGCTTGTGAATTGTTTAAGCTATATTGTTTCTATTCTTTAAACATATATACTGTACTAAATCAATGAATCGTTAGCGAGGAATAACCTTGATTGTGTAATATCAGTAAGAGCATTTCTATCATGTATCAGCGGAGAGAAAATTCGTTACTGAGGAAGTTATTGTCTTTCTGAGAGTCGATGCATATTAAATGTTCTCATGAAATATTTGTTCCCATACGAGAATAATAATTTATGCAACGAATAAATTATTATTCGTATTTTGCCAACAGCGAAATTTTATTAACTTTTCAAATTAGTATTTGCTTTCTTCCTGCTTTTTGAGATAGTTATTTTGTAATGATAACATTACATCTCGTAATATATGCAAAATGGCCATCTATTTCAAGCGAGCCTTGGACAATGATTACACATGCTTTAAAGTAATGCGTTTAATAATGCTACCTAAACTCTGAGTGAAAATTACGTTGAGATAAAATAAACTACATTTTTTAAACATTGTTATAATTCCTTTATGTGCACATGACTCGCAGTATATATTCTTAATTAGAATTATGAAAACATTATTGATTAGGAATTAGGGACGTCATTCGACCGGTCTCTCAAAGGGAAATTATGTAAACTACAACAAGATTATCGCTTATTCTGGTCTCAATTATGCTATGGCAATTTACCCATGTATGTACATATATATGAAATTTACCTCTTACCGTTGATGCATGAAAATAATAATTAAAGCGAGCGTTTATTGAGTGCGTCGTATCCTAGATATTGTGTCTGATGGACGAACGTGTGTGCAAGAGAACATGAAATTGGCGCGGCATATTCCTGCGCCAATTACCGCGCCCAACATTGACGTTTTAGTGGCCGTCTTGCAGTAAGAGTAAAGGAGATAAGGTTCATTACTTATGAAATAGGTCAACTTGAATTTAGGAACTTGTGATCAATAGTCTTTGAGCTTTGGGCACGTGTAGAATCTAAGTAAACCGTATTTTTATGAGATTGCATAATCATCAACGTTAAATTGTCGAGGTGAAATTGAAATAAATATTAGAGATATTAATACCTGGTAATAAACGTTTATACAAACAGGAAACCTGTTAGTATAATATTATTATTTCATATTATTATTATAAAATACAATATCATAAATTTCTTGATAATTATTTTATTAATTATTCTAATCGTGCCAGGAAATTATTCCTGGCACGATGTAAAATTAAAAGCTGTTAGAACGAAGAAATAATTTACCTGCGTGTTCCCGCGTGTGATCAGTAGGGCTCAGGGTCTCTCTCATCGACATGGACATTAAAAGCTCTTGGGTAAGCTTTTGCTTGCCAAAGGCGACCGCTCCGCTAGTCACCATGACGCATTCGCGACCGTCGATCTGACATTCGGCTACCTGTTCGACGATAGACGCCAGACGTCCAAGAGCCAGACCGTGTTCATCCTCTCTTGTTATAACACCGCTACCAAGCTTGATTACCAGTCGACGGGCGTATTTCAATTCGCTGCGCTCCGTAAAGGTCTGTTGCCTTTGTGGTCTCTCCGACGTTTGCAGCTCTCTCTGCACGTATCCTTGCGACACGCCATTACTCTTGAAAAGTTTTTCGTGACAAATAAGATAAAATCGTGATAAGAAAACAAATGTAAAGAAAAATAGAGAGATGGATAAAGTTCTGAATAAATTATTATTTCAATGAAAAAAGGGTTTTCTGTATTAAATATTGTCTGTGATAACTACTTGTTAAAGGCAAGTAAGATGTTATTAGCGACTGCTTTCTACGTTCATGCAACAAAAAAGTTTGGCATTATTGAAAAGTTGGAGTCTTCATCGAAGAAATTATGAAGTTATAACGATGTAAGATACTATAGAGGAAATTTGTGCTAAAGCGAGAACGAAAAGACGAGCCAAAGTTGTCTGTTTGTGCTTACAATTAGACACATCATATTTATTTGAGAATATGACATCTCTAATAAAGTTTAAAAGAATATATAAAGTTAAATTACGTATGTAAGCAAAGCTGATTTTTCTCGTTGTATTGGTTAAAATACTTAAAGCGCGTGGTATTTTCCAAGAGCTACTTGAGAATATAAGATTATTATATTATATAACGTCTTATCTTTATATATATATATATATATCTCTACATATATATATTTATTTGACGATGTTATTGATTCATCGTTTTTACTACAATTAATGAAGTGTTCATCTAATATAATTGCAGGCACAATACAATATAAAACAAATTTTATTTAAATCTTTCTTTAATTTTTATCTGTATCTTTTACAATCTTTTCTGAGACAGTATACTTTGCCAAAAATGATTGTAATGAGATGATCCAAAAAGCGTTATAAAATATGAAGTCTATTTTTTGGATTGATAATTTAAATATCCAACTGATTTTTTTATGAAGCTATACAGCTATTTATGAAGCTACATAGAGATCGCTAAAATTTTTATAAATTTTACAAAGTACCATGGCGTAAAAATTGTAAAAGCAGTTTACAACTTTTGAAAGAGTGAACCTTTAGATACCTTTAGTTTACATATTCATTGAGCGTTGCACAATTTTTTTAGTTATTCAACATTGAAACGTGTTTTTTACATTGATTATTCACAAAGGATGAACAAAATAGCGCTTAATATTAAAAAAAAATGAAGTCTACAAAAAATGAATAGAAGTCAGATCATTACTAAACTATCGATCTCAAAAGTAGGGACTTCAAGCTTTAAAATGCTCTATGAGTCATCACATTATGATCACACATTTTTGACAAAGTCGCACTCTCATAAAAATTATCTATTTCTGGAGGGCAGAATAGCTCTTTTAACTTTTTTGGACTAACGTATATTAATACATTATCTCTATTATAATTATATTATAATATTGATAGTTTTATTGAGTAAGTGAAAAATAATTTGTGTTAATAAATTATCTAAAGAGCTTCATAAAAAATGATAATATATCAGATATCTATTTACAATCTGTCTGTAATTCTCTATATCTTGTATTTTCCCACTGCACACTTGATAACGTAACAGTTAACTTAGATTAATAAAATCCACAATACTCAGGATCTCATGTACTTTCCACGTGCAGACGAATGTCTTCTCGATGCAAAAACAAATATTCGTGACATAAACGCGGCTTTCGCAACTGTAGGGATGTTCCGTTACGCGATTACCAATTGCGCGTTATAAATCATATCGTAACCGGCTTATCTTTGCTTTCTATTTTTATCAGTTCCTGACTATACATTACTCGAGATAGAGAGAAAAGTACAATTTTCCACACGTGTATACGAAAGATATTTTATTACAGCACCGATGACAAAGAAGAATTGTGCATGATAAATTGAAAAATAATACAATGATGTATATAGTTATTTATTAGACAAATGGATTTCAAATATATCTTTGTTTATTATTGTTTCTAAAAAAGGTTATTAATTTATAAAATGCGCACGTCGATTAAAACAATTTTAATTTATTACGTTTCCAGAGAGTAATGTTGTTTGTTTTTTATTATATTACTATTGATATTATTTTTTAATTCTCTGGTACAAAACATATTTCTTGTATTTTATACCCAGCTTCAAAAAGCTCTTATCGTTATGAAACAATCATGATGAAAATGAGGATTAGATGCATAATGAATATCTTGACAATAAACTTTGAATTTTTTTATCTTTTCCCCTTATCTACGTTTTCAGATTTATATGTTATAAACAAGCGTCACCATCTATCCGATACAACTCATTTTACTTGTAGTAGTAAATGTCATTCGACTTGAATACGCATTCGACTGTCTCTATCCAACATCTATGCGTTATCACTGTGACGTGTCATGTGCTGCATTATCACGGTTTAACTCGGGCACACGGAACACTTGCAACATTACAGGGGGTATCGATACGCGCGTATCGATACCCCCTGTAAACTGTGTCGGTTATCGGCAAAATTGGTAAAATTATTTTTCGACTTGCAGGTTTGTATGCACGTTCAACGATAGTGGACAAGCGAGCACGTTCATTTTCAGAAGGTGAAGTTTCATCGACAGACAACTATTTGTCTACACTACACGTTCATATCGGTGATACAACGTAATGAAACTCGTTACACACGTCGGTCTACGTTGGTGAATACATTTCTTAACACCATTTCGAAACCACCTTTGTATTGTATACTTCACTTGGAGAAATAATATACTGTACACACATAATCGATAAACTTTAAAGCGTGATTTGTGATAGGAAATCTGTGAGCCAAGACGTCAATTTATACTCACGTAAAACTACGTTATCACAATTTCTCGAACTTACAGTCGGTCGCATTTTAATACAATGTTATCTCGTAAGGTCGAATATACCCCAATGAATAAACCGCTTTCCCTGTCAAATAGAAGTACGAAGTCATACATAACTTCACGTACTGTTTGCTGCAGCAAGCGCGGTCCTATGAACGACGATGTCAATCTTAGAGGCGTATTACCGAGTCGAGTGAATCTTGTTAGTAACAGAATCGAGTACATGGTTCCTCGATATCTTCTTCGAAGCACGATTAATTCAATCTGTCTCCCTCTCTCTCTCTTTCTTTCAATTAATTTTCAAAAAATTCAGAAGTCGCTTAGAAAACTTGCTCTCGAAAAATTATGATTGTCTAATGACTATTTATTATTGTGAAAAACAATCACCCAGATTGCACGTGAAATGGTCGTTTACCTGGCGCAACAAAATATACAGGAAAAAAAGAAAAGATGTCAGAGTGTTCGACTGCGTATTATGAATATCCGCCAGCGAGGGAAAAAATGCCAATGTAATGTCAAATAGGACGATCTGACTTGTTTACCGATTTTAATTCCGGGTCGAATCGGAGCCGAGAAAAAAGGAAAACGCGAAAAGAGACGGATCGCGGCGCGAGACGAGAGAGGAGAGACGGGACTGATTTTGTACCTCGTCATCGAGGTACAGCGGCCGCAGCGATGGTCAACGGCACACTGCTTCTTTCTGCACGAAATCACTTTGAAAGACGTCGTTATCGCGGCCAGATTAGAAACGCGTCAAGTGAACGAAGCGTACCAGGGAGAAAACCAGAGGGAGGAATCTCTTCCGCCGGGGAAATCTATCTAGACGACGTCGCGCACGTCACGCTCGACCTTACGTTTCGTCGTTTTTCCGAACATTTTTCAACTGTAGTTTCAGGATAACGCAAAAATTCGAATTTATATGGACAGAATTGCCTTTGTGCGATCTGCCTTGGCGAACTTCGACCCCGAAGATTGCGATTCGAGCAAACAGCATTGCTGATAATGTACCCATTCTTTTTCAACTTTGCGTCACGGCTTGTATGCAAGCGAGTTGATCTGTACGCGATAAACCTGCATGATGGAATGTCGCATAACGAAGCAACATTTACATGCGTATGACGCACGTTACACAATTCGATTACACGTATGCTTCCTACTCTATCGTCATTCTGCTAATTAGCAATAATAAATGATATCATGCTGATCATTACGTGAAATCTACAATGATCTAAAGCGATACGCGCATATGTCTACAGAGTGTCCCATTTTAATGTCCCACCCCAAATAACTTTTTTATTTTTAATCTTAGAAAAAATGTTTCAGACAAAAGTTGTGTGGCTTTGAGAGGGACAACATTTTCTCTAAGATCAAAAATAAAAAAATTATTTGGGGTGGGATATTAAAATGGAACACCCTGTATATGGATGTATGTACATGTTATATTGGAGAGACCTATCGTGCTTGAGACATATATCGCTACTAAGTACTTGAGTTTTTCAAGATTTTTATCGGATTTATAAATGACCACGTGTCATTACATCATACATAACGTGATAGATATTATGTGTTACTTTATACAATATTACGCGTATTTTATCAAAATTCCATCATACTTTCGATTTATGACACGTAAAGTTCCGACTATGTTCTTCTTAAGTTCGTGTCACACTACACGTTAGATGGCGTCTACAATAAGATTTTAATATTTAAAATTTAAGTTTTAATCCTTAAGCTGTGAGAAATTCATCAATCATAATTGATTATTTTTCTCATATGTAACTGTAATTGATCAATTTCTTACTGGTTGAATCGCTTTAAGGCTTAAACTTAAGTTTTACGCCTTAAAATCTTATTGTAGACAAAGTTTTAGATGCATTTGGGAAGACGCTATTAGCATTATTTATATTATTCTATCTTTGTTTTACATCTGAACGATGAAGAATGACACAAATAGCCCTAATAACGTCTCTCCGAACGCATCTATTATTTATGCGGATTGGATTACGAACTGCCAATCGTTGATTAACTAATCAGATTGATTAATCAACGATACGCAGTTAATAAACTGAATTCAATCCGTATTTACAATGCATGGTGTGATACAGACTTTACGAAATGCAATGATTCTGACTATGCATTTTCACAAATAAATTTCGCTCGTTTATATTCCCGTAGAACAAATATGAATATCACGGAAAAAGAATTTCTCTCGTGGGAAGATTATTGTACAGCAGGAAAAACGGAAAATGGGAAAAGTAGATTTTAGAAATTTCTCAAATAAAGATATATCTCTCTTTTTCGACACGTTTAGAGCTTATTTCTCATATGTAAACTAATAAAGCGCGCGAGGGACGTATGTCCTCCAACAAATATAAGCAGTGTCGTACAAATCGTGTAGTCACAAGCTATTTATAGACTTTCACATGTAAACAGATGATAAATTATTAGATACGTGTGTGAAATTTTTCTCGTTATTCTATCAATAAAATTAACAATATCACAATCTAATATTGGCTAATAATATTAAATCAATTATTCGTTCAAATAAATTTGTGCGCAAACAGGAGTACATAATTCATATGTACATGAATGGCGTGAAAATTACAGTAAAAGTGAATCTATGTACATCAACAAAACAAATCCGTCGATGAAGAGGCTTGTCAGCAAAAAGGCTGACAGGCAAATAATCGAAAGTCATCCTTCTTGTTCCTACTTTTAACTTATAAATATAATTTTCTTTAGAATCCCTTATCGCAAACGATTTACAAGTTGAATGGAAGCTTATATAAAGGTATACAATAGGAATGCTTCCATAACGCTGTCCGAGTCTGATAAAATCCTTTTAAGCAAGGCTCTTCCGCGTATAACGCGTAATTCTTGAATAAATTTTTACTAACCGCTTTAACTTTTGTTTATTAATAGGCTTGCTATAATAACTTTAATGAACAAACTTGGGGTCTGCGAGAATGATTAGCCTTCTTAAGAGCTTCAATCGGTATTAAACACAAGGGGTTTCAGTATATTGTAAATACATTTAGTTACAAATTTATAATAAATAAGTCAAGTTAAATTACTTTAAGCTAATCATAATTTAGTCATATTAATTTAGTCAAGATTGAATCTTTTCGGCATAGATTTATATACACATATCAGAGAAAGGAGCGAAGTACGCTCGTTTATATAGTGCAATTCACAAGGAATCTCAAGTCTATTGTAAATACATTTGATCACAGATTTATTAGGCGTAAATAAATTGAGTACGTTCGTTTGTTTAGTGCAATCCACGCATGTAAGTATACGCAATTTGTCTCGATAAATCTGCGATAGAGCATAAATCACACGACATGATAGTACATTTAACCAAATGCCAATATCGGCATCTAGTATGTCCTTCTCATTATCAAATGTATTGTAAGCGCGGAACTATCTATTCGTTATTGTCAGCGATCTGTCTCGATTGATAGGGAAGCGTTTGAATACCTTCGATGGTTTACTTGGTCGTATCGATTTGTCTGTTACGTGACGCCAATCCCCATTGAACATTTTCTCTATTAACTTTCGTATTCACAGTTTGTAAACTACTTGCAACGAGAGAAACCCAGAAAGGATTAATTATCAATTAAGAAAGGATCACTTCCGATTATCTGCTTATCAGTCATTCTTCTTATCATTAATAGTTCCGTCTCTCGTTGATAAATTTTTATAATTTCTATATGACTCACATACGTACGAATTATGTACTTCTATATTATATCAAAAAGATTTAAAGCTGTCTACACGTCATAAATGATTGTAGGTTAAGAGATAAGAGAAGATAATACATTATAATATTATATATTTTTATATTTTATATTTTATACTTTTCATTTTAGATATAGAATATAATCCTCTGTGCAAATCCGTTGCAACGATGACGACGTAGCGAAAAGTTGGTAGATAGCAGATTGTGTTGGTTTTTGTTTTTATTATAAATATTCTAACTAACGTAACTGATAAAAACTTTGGTAAAATTTGAATATGTAAATAAGTGTATTACATAGTTTTTGATAGCAGGACACCGTTCTTAGTATAGAAAGCTTTTACAGTGCAAAATACTTGAAAGTATAATCTCCTTATCTTCTACCATTTATAAAGTTAGACATTCTATGAAATGACATCCATGTTCTCCAGAATCGGATAATGTGAGAAAAGCAGATTCAGCTTTAACAGAATCTCAATTTAAATATCAGATGGAAATTAAATAAAATATAAAAATATTTGATTTTAATGTTGACATTTAAAAAAAATTGTAAAAAATCGTGGAAAAGAATAGTATTTAATTAAATTTTCAATTCTCTCTCTCTCTCTCTCTTTGATAAATCTAATTTAAAATGAGCAGAAGTTTCATTATAAATGATCTTGATTCTGACACAATCTGTGTGCATCATTTATATATTTCGCAATAGAGATAATATATACTTGTTTAGGTTCCCATTACGCCGAGTAATTAAAGCGAGATAAGAAACTCCAACATGAAGAATAACACTGTACGCATTTCCGAGTAACCTTACCAAATTGAATTGACTGCTATTATAAACTACGCAACACACACATTGACAAATAAAACACGAGCTGCCGAAGAGAAAAAAATGATTAGACGACCGAGCATGAGGTTAACGACATCCGACAAGAAGTTTCTGCACCCACGGAATGATATCGTGCGGTAGAAGAGTGGGATAAAGATAAAGATAGATAGCGAGAGAGACAAAGAGGGGGGGGGGGAGAGATGAGAAAACGAGAAAAAGAAAGGAGTGAGAAAGAGAGAGAGGAGGGGAGAGAGACAGATGTCAAGCAACGGAGGCGCACGCGACGCGTTTACGAAATGCTTCCCCTTTCTTTTATCCCCCTCATGCGAGCAGCATCCTCTGCAACGTGCGCTGGTCTCTTTAACTATCTCGTTTTTACCCTTTCCGCCGGATTACTCCCATCCTTTCTCTCTTCTGCTATAGAAAAACGAGAGAAAGAGAGAGGAGAGAGAGAGAGAGAGAAAGAGAATTTCTCGCGTTCGACGGAAACCTGCGCAAAGCGACGGCGACGGTGCGCTCAAACGAGGAGCAGCATCGGGCGGACGCGCGGTAGCGGTTGGTGTCGTCAGTCGTAGCGAGCGAGCGTGGGAGAGCGTCAGATCGAGAGGGAGGAGGACCGAGGGAAGCTGCGGATACCGGGCAAGAGCGAGAGAATACGCCGCGCGCGGCAACCGATCAGAGAAAGAAGGTTCGGCGTGGAGCGGAGGCGAAACGGTGGAGAGAGAAAGAAAGAAAGAGAGAGAGAGAGGGGGGGGAGAAAGAGAAAGGGAGAGAGAGAGTAAGAGAATACGCGTCCGCGTCTTTTCGACGTCGACGCAACCAGGTTGGCGCAGAATAGCTGCTCAGTGCTCGTCGAACGGCGCCGCGCTGCGACGGGACGATGCCGCCGCGCCCTGCGCCACCGATCGACCGATCTCAGGTACGCGAAAGAGGAGATTATCGTCCGGCGAAACGCGAAGGTACGGGTCCACCCCCGTTACTCGGCGCGAGTCCTCGAGAGCTCGCCGTGGTGAGTCGCGAGCTCTCGTGGAAGTTCTCTCGCGACCGCCGCGACGATTGCGGGCGCGATTCACGAGGAGGCTGAATACGAGAGTACAAATTTCAGATCGAACAAGTCTTCGATCCTTTGGTTGTACCGATGCAGCACGATCGTCGTAGCGAATTCGTGAGAAAGTTACACGCGATGATCATAATAAACGCGAATCTTCCGCGATGCATGCTCTGTAAAAGTTTCGAAGTGTCTGAGACGTGGCTGCTGCCTCGATTTCCTGCCGGGATCTTTGGCGTCTCTTGTGATTGATCGAAAGTCATTCATGTGTATAGACGCGTATCGACTTCGAAGACATGTATTCCCACGAGTTTCCCGACGATTTCCGTCGCGAATTTCCATTCGATCTTCCGCGTAGTCGAGAGATCGCCCGAGATAGGTATAGGTAGGTGACCAGGGAAAATGGGCCCTCACATCCCTTCGTAATTTACCTTATTATTTCCCCGGGGATCTTGCGATCTCGCCGCCGGCAATTTATACTCGCGACTTCAGACGACGCTATAAATTGGTGTACTTTACTCGTTCGCCAGCGATCGCAAGGAAGTTGCTCCCCTCGAGAATACGATGCTCGACGATCGGTTGCATCAAGGTGAATTGACTTTAACTTTTTGTAATTTCCAAGCTTCTCTCTCAATAAGGCTCATAAAACCTTTGATAAAATTATAGGAGGATTGTGCAAGTATCCCTGAAAGTATCTCATACTGAAAAAATTTCTGATTGCAAATAGATGAATTGGAAGATTTTGATCATATCAATCAGAATTCTGATTATCTTAATTAGAATTATAAAGATATAAAAATAGATCTAACCAGAAAATTCTGATTTATCTATTTTTAATCAAAATTCCAATTAATTTAATGCAGTCGACTCTTTTCAGCGCAACAATTTTTTTTTGTTTTAATATGAATATAGGATGGTTTGTCATTTGCTAATGAAAGACGAGTTCTTTTTCGACGAATTCGGTGCGTTGTGTGAATCAATTTTTTCCCGCGGGTCCATTCTTTTCCGCCGCGATTGTCGAAATGGTCGCTTAATTCGGCAAATGTTAGATGAATATTTTGAGTATACACTCGGGACGGAGAAGCGCTATGCGTCTCGTGAGAGCTTTTACAAGATGGTTATAGCGCGAACATCAATGTTCCTTCTCTCGGCTAAGAAGTAGTTAGAACGTATCTTCAGCCAGACAGACACTGGTTCGTGCTATACTTTTTCTAGCTTAACTTTCGCGTGGTGCCATTCAAATATTTTTCAACGTTCTCTCTCGTGAGAGTAATCGGACAAAAAAGCTATCGCTATCGGGAATAGCTTTTAACGCAAAAACTTGTTACTATATTTGCCGTAAAAAAACATGAATTTAGCCATGCAAAAACATAACTTCGAATTGTCATTTTTTTATTGAATTATTTAATAACAAATATTATTTATTAACGAATATGAAATATGTCAACTTTTATATTATATAGAGCAAATATTTTTTTAATAATTTTTTAATATTTATATATTTATATATTTGTTATATTACAATATATAGTTCAAATTTTTTTCATATATATATATATTTTATATAAATATTTTAATTTAGTAAAGCAAAAGGAAAACGAAAAATGTTTTCATAACGAAAGTTATATATTCAACTAAACCAGAAAATTATTTTAAATATATGATCGATACACAATTTATGTGTTTAATAACAAAATTGTCGCGGAAATTGTTTTTCAACATTCGACATCTTGTTTATACAGTTCCTTACTTTTTTATTATTTATTAGTATTGATTTTATTTTACATAAAGCCGATATTTTATACATTTAGATTATTGATTACATTTTTAATAGATAATATCGTGTAAGTTAATGAATAAAATAGAAAGAAGTCCGTATTTAATACTTAAATTTAACAATCACTTTTTCCTTTTTGCGAGAACGATACTTGTTATTTCATTTTACATGATTAATTTTTCTCCGTCTTTTTACATTTGTATCCTTTCGCGAAATATTTGTTGCCAAACGCGTAATCCGTTTTTTAAAATGTTATTTACGATTGTTTATAAATATTTGCGTGGGTGGTATACATGTTTATGAATATACGTTACATATATCAGTCATGTATCTTAATCCGTGCAAATTCGTTTGCGCACGCGATATTTCGTCTTTGTATGCCGTAATTCGACGGCAGTTTTTAGGTCCATTACAATGACGAAGCGCGCTCCATAGCGATGGAGATGCTCGACGTGCGCTGGCACGTTAGTGAATTTTCGCCGCATAGGAAAGAGAGGCATAGGTTATTGATTATCGTGAATGGCTTTATAAATAACTGATCGTGTAGGAGCACCCGTCGGAGACGCGTAAATATCGCTCGGCGAGTCGTTTTTTAAAATCGCTACCGATACTATCCAGATGCCCTGCGATATGGAATTATAGACGCTCTCGATCGAGGAACATCCCAATTATCGAATAGTGGAATCGTGGAAGATTTTTTCCATGCTTTTTTTTCGAGATCAGGAAGATTACTGCATAATAATGGGGAATAAGTGTCATACAAATCTTGTTTAAAATACGCGAATTAAATCGGATTGCGGAATTCATTTCCGCGAAATCGAATCTAATTTAGAAAATCACGAATTTTTTAATATTCGTACTTCCACTGGTTTGTAAACGAAGTATACCGATGTGTGATAAAATAATTTTGTAAAATATCTCATAAATCCTGGTTTCTGTTAAGCTTTATTAATAAACGGTCGCGTAATTTCAGCTAAATGTGTCCTGCATGTGATGAAAATATTCCACTTGTTAAATTTTCCATCTATTTATTAATTCACGAATTCAGAAACGGAATTTATATGAGGCATTCAAAAATTCTACTTATGTATTCAAAAAGAAAGCGCGTTTAGCTTGATCCATAAAAGAAGAATTACAGAGAGACTGTAAAAAAATTATAATTTTTTATACGACTTGAATTAATGATACGTTAAATTTTTTACATAAAACTATGAATTTTTTCACTATTTATGCCTACGAGAGGGTCGGATATCGCGATCGATTAGGGGATGCTCTTTCAAATTGCAAAAGGTACTGATGCGCGATATATAGGACGGCAATAATAGATTGACCGGAAGCAAGTTGTCCATCGCACCCATGCGGGATCTCTGTATGGATAATAATTCTAGTATGAGTACTAGTGTAGCCGTTGATAAATGAAAATTGCTGTGTATACGATACGATAATAACTCGTTCGTCGTTAAATCTAACATGTCATTTCTTGAGATCAAAGTATTATCTGCTTCATTGAATTCCTCGTTGATAGATATCGATAGAATTGATCGTTTTCATTAATATCAGTTGACGTTCCGTTCAAAGATTTAAAAAATAGACGTGAGAAAATTCGTACACAATGCACGAAGATCAATAAATGCGCGACGGTATTCAGTACGTGACTTTCGGCAAAACTTGAATTGTAAAAGATTGATCTTATGGTTTCTGCAAAATTTAGATTGCACAGGATCGCGGATGATTCCTCGTATTCATTGTAAAATGAAAATATCAAGGGCTATACTTTCAGTAAAAAAAAAGAATATTTTACATTGTTCACGATTTCTTCTTTACGAATTTGTTACTACCGGAATATATAGAAACGAGTTTAATTTTAATATCGCTACGTGGATAATAATGAATATAGGATCTTTTATGTCACATTCTAAATTGAAATGTTCCATGCGAAATGACATTTATATTAATGTATACATTTTGGTTTATAAATAAGACTACTCGATATGTGTCATAATCTTTTTTAATTCCGCAACGGATATCCATGTAGAAACACTATGTGATAACGCTGATTGAAAATACTGTGAAATACGGAACGTAGCGATATTTATTGAAAAAGATGAAGCAATTAATATAATTAAAATTAATTGGGAGCTAGATCGCTCCTAAGTTTTCTTATTTCGACTTCATTTGAATAATTCTGATATTAAAAAGAAAATTAAGTTTTCGCGAGGATAATTATATCGTAGAATATTGTGTCGAATAAGTCGAATTATAAAACCTCGATTAAAGTTAATGAGAGATATTGAATAATAAAATGCGTATAATTAGAAATTTTGCCGTGCGGCTTGTTGGTCGATCGCTGTTTTAATAATCGTAGGTCAATGCACGACTTTGCTTGTACAAATGATTCGGTGATGTATTGGGTTTGCTTTCTCCATAATCAAGAATTACATTTTCCGACAATATGTGAACGAATTATGCCGATTTTGATATTTATCGGAAAATGTAATTCTTATATAAATAAATTATTTTAATAAATTTTTCGACACAATAATTTGAATATCTAATCTATCTATCGCTATCTAATCTACAATAAAAATTACTTTTTTTTATGTACTAAGGAACTTTTGGAAGTACTCTCATAATAAGAATTTTCATCGTATCGAGTGTCTGTCACTTGACTCTTTATGTGTGTCATATGAATCTTCAGCCTGTCTATTGTGGTAATGGACCTAAAATTGGTCTCTTTGACAGGACACTTTGCGGTATTATGTCTCTGGTTCATCAGCGACTGACAACGGATTCTAATTGTTCGTTTAAATTGTCCACATATTTCCGCCCATCTTCAAACGAACAGTTAATAATATTTCACTTATGACACGATAATGGACAAATATTTTTGTAGAAAATGATTTCATGTTACACTCTTGAGTTAAATAGTAAAAAAGAGAATGACGTTAGATCTCGGGTACCTTAATATTTTTAATCCTCCGGAGAATTGACAGTGGGTTTATTGGATTATATATAAATCTCAATTATAAATCTCTTTGTAAAAAATATATGTCAAGCAATTTACTTTTCTTTATTTTACATTTGCAGACTTGAGTTATTCTTGTTAAAATATACATATTTGGTATTTATTTTCTTTTATATGAGTCATGTCATTTTGGTTCCTTGAAATTAATTATATAGTGTCTTTTAATCCTTCGATGCCACTCTATATCGTACTATCATATTGAATATTGTGATAAATATCACTTGAATGTATGACAATTCTCTTTTCAAAACACTAGATTAAAAGAAATATAACGATAATATAACGAGCAAATATATATATCTTTATTAATAAAAAATTAAATATAACAAAGTAAAAGAAACGTCGGGTATAAATATCATATTGAAAATGGCACTAAAAGATTAAATAAAATGGATTTTACAGATCCAGCTTCTGTAACTGTTAGAGATTTTGATATCAGCTCCAGAGGGTTTGTAGGTAATTACAATCTATTATACTGCGGATAATAGATTACATAATAGTTTCTATTAAAATGCTGTGTAATGTTTTCACTAAAATACGTATAAATACATGTTACTGAAAGTTGTAATGCAATTTGTCTGAAAATCTATAAACTCGGTGGGAACTATTTAGTTGGTTCCAACAACTGTCACGTATCCCCGTGAAAACATTGCTTTCTATGCCACATCTCACCTCTTTGCTGCTTTAACTTCGTAATTTTGTTGAAATTCGTGCCCAAGCTTCGATTTGCAATTTAATTAACGTGAGTGGAATCTGCCACCAATAGAATATTTTCCATTTAATGTATGTACGTATAATTAATGTGTATATATATATATATATATACAAGTTTATAAATCATCATGACATTAGGAATGTTATGTTGATTATAACTATTTCGATCGCGCATTTTCATAAGTAATTAGTACTTCATATATATCGGATTGGAACAAAAGTTTGTAGCCCAATAAACTTTAAAATTCAGATAGTTGTAATTTCGTTCAAAATGAACGAAATTTAAATTAAAAAACAGTTTTATATATATATATATAGCTTAAAATTTCTAATTTTTAAAGGTCACGACGTCTTTTTAGTTTCTATGAGTTTGATAATTTTTACATACAGAAAACTATGAGTTGAACAAAATGGGAATTTTTTTTTCCACTTTGTGAATCTATCACGTACCTAAAAAAACTTACAAAAAGCATTGACTTTCTAACTTTAAGCTTTCTAACTGAAAGCTTAGTTTTCTCTATAAAATTGTTCATAAGATTTTTTTCCTTACTGAATTACATTATTATGAATCAAATAAAAAGAGCATTTTGACTTTGATTGCTCATAAAATTAAAATTGAAATTAAAATTTCGTTAAAAATCGCATCGTAATTAAAAAAACAAACTTTTAAAACTAAAACTTTGCTCCATTGAACAGTATAATTGTCTAATTAAAAAAAATCTTTTTTAAACATGTAGACATAATGTAGAAATGAAGTAGCGCATTGAACTAGCGTTTCAACCCAATACATAATGTAATTAGATATGCTACAGCGCTAGTCATTGAAGTATTAGAACACATTAAATGGCCGGTAAATTCACAAAGCCCGGGCAAAATTACGAGCAATTAACTGGAAGGTCTACAAATACATATAGAGAAGCAATTTGTCCATGTAGCTATGCATTTTTACGGTAATATTAAGCGTTGTTTGTAGCGACGTACGATCATAGTTATGTAAATATCAGTAAAAGGAGACGCAATAATGACTATAGATACAAAAAGCTGTAAAAGTGCAGAAGAAATTCGCAACAATGTATCCGCTGCAATGCGTTCTTTTATCGTCGTAAAAGTGATAAAATTGAGAGAAGGAAAAAGAGCTTTGTTACTAAGGGAGGTCTATCGAAATTTGAAACGAGAATCTCTCGCTTTTCTCGCCGATTGTCCTCGTTTTATGAAATCACCCGTGTTCGATATGTTTCGAATTCTCAAGATGCTGGTAGTACCGGATTTGCTTAAAATGCTTACAAGCGATGTCATTAATATGAGAAAAGCTGCAATACTGACGTAGTTTCTCGGTACATAAGTTGAATTATAAAAGTTCTCTCTACTCTTTTCATTCTTCTCTAAGTTTAATTTCTACGACGTACCGTTGTTAGCACTTTATATCTTCATGCTCTATTATATATAATTTATATAATCATATAAAAGCTTATGTATATTTTACGATGGTTAAATGACCTGGTTTAGCTGAAGCACTTGCACGTAACTTTATATAATTCTTCGAAGAACGCTAGGCCTCAGGGGAATCGATATAATTTCGAACTTCATAAGAAAAAGTTCAATTACGTACGAAAGCATCGAAAATTATGAAGATAAAGCTCCCGCGGTTGAGTACGAACAATTGGAAGTAGCTTACACTTACTTGTATAAATTATTATCTTTCAGTTTTGCGGTAAAACTTTGCGGAGTAACTAGAATAACATCAGACTTGCGAGAATATGTAAATTAACATCATGCTTTATACATATAATGGATAGCATATAACGTTGCTCTCGGAGTCGCGCTTTTAAACAGCCGGTTTTAATATTATGCAAGTGTTTGTTATAATTAAAGTTGGAAAAGTTACACTGGTGAGATAAAATTTGTTGATATCGCGCTGATAATGCGAGACGCAAAACAGATCATGACACGAATGTGGAGAATAGCGTTATCGTATCTCTTGATTCGATTAAATCCATTCGAAATTTAAATTTATGAAAAATATAAGGTCCGTGAGCAGTTGCTTATACCCCCTGCAACCTTTGTGTATGGAAGATAGATCAGCGAAATAAGAAAGCTCCCTCAGAGCGAACAGCAATTTCCCTATAAGAAGGATCCATCAGTGAAATCTGGCAAGGAAAATACACGATGGAGCACACGACTGTATACGCGGCATGATAATATCCTGTTCAATTCTTCTTTTTATTACGTAAAACTCGTTTCGTTCTGAAATATGGAATACGTTCGACGATGCATACACAGTGGTCATAGTGAGCTTTCTAGGAATGTTCTATATCTCTGATTTATACACTCAAACACATTTCTCATATTCTCGAATGCTTGTCATGCAGCTAAATTACGTCTAACAGAAATTGTAAAGCATGACGTAATATCGCGCTGGAACGCAACTGCAATGAGGAAAAATAAAATATCGAATCGATCCGAAATTAGAACTCTATTGCAGAAGTGACATATGTCGGATAACGAAGTGATCAAAGCATAACTTATCAGAATTACAATTACTCTGTCAAATTAGCTGCGTAATGCGAAGTGATTAGAACATGTGCAGGCTTAAACCTGAATCAAATGGAAAGCCGGCTATTCAAAAACAATGAGAAAGTTCTTATTATTAACGCTCAAAACTA
Organism: Mycetomoellerius zeteki; assembly: GCF_001594055.1. Lineage (NCBI taxonomy): Eukaryota > Metazoa > Arthropoda > Insecta > Hymenoptera > Formicidae > Mycetomoellerius > Mycetomoellerius zeteki. The sequence continues at coordinate 2,319,274 of NW_017257184.1, forward strand.
TCTGCCATTAAAGTATCCTTGCGTTGAGTAATTCGTTGAGTAATTTGTTTCAAGCATTACTTATTTGTTTCTTTTGTTTCACATATTTACTTGGCAGAATCTTATGGGACTGCATTTTATATGAACCGACTATTTCGATCATTTCGCAGAGTGCTCGAGATCATAAATTTCAGTCAGGTCAATCGCCAGTCTGCTATCTCTTGCGTACATTTACGAGCAAATTCGATTGAGATGAATCCCATAGGAATCGATATGCCAGTTCCGTGAGTAGTGAGTTCGAGATCCTGCTGGAATAGTAAATGGGATACGAATTTACGATGGAAACAATATATGATATAAATTTCCTAGAAACGCCTGTTGCCTTCGTATGTACCTTTTACAAATTGTAGCATTTTTTTCGTTTTATTTTCTTATGTTTACTTAATGGAGCTTCATTAATTTCCTCTCATATTCTAACTCGATATTTTTTTTCTTATAAAAGTCTCTTCTCATAAAAGGATTTTCTCTCTAAGATAAAGTTATACATTACTTTCTACCGAGACGATGTTGGACGTGAATCACGAATTAAATTTAAATCCGCACCCTCATCAAAAGCGTGTCCTGGAACTTATTATTGAATAATACTCACGCAATTTTATCTCTTAGCTATATGCCACCGTACTTTCCTTAGAAAGATTCGACATCTCTTACAAGTGCGATTCTTCTTTTGTTGAGCTTCACCGTCGAAATTTCATTTTACGATAGAAACTTGCTGGTGACATTCCGTGTCACACGATTTAAATCTCCCTTTTGTTTTCTCGGTCCTCATGCGCGCAGACGTTTGTCCTCCTTCCAGAAAATCGAACATTTTCCAAAGTGGAAGTTTGCTACGGATGAAATATGCAGAACGTGCCGCAACGTCGATTTAATCCCTTAGCTGCTAAAATCGACTATTGTCACTCGTAAAACGGACCTCCTTATCTAACCCGGCAAGAGCATCTATGGTTCCGTAAATCGCAGCTATAATATCACGCTATATTACAGTAATAATTACAATCTATATTTGTACTGTTATATTGCGCAATCATTTGCTTTATAACCTTTCTTATATTACTTTACAAAGTTATAGCGCCATGAATATGGTAGCGTAAACATCAATTTAGTACGCTGGCGTGATAACGAGGTAGCACGAACCTTTATTTATTTTTAGAAATCAAATTTTTCATTTACTATATGACATTATATCGTTACATCACCCTTTCTGATATTATATTGTAAACATTCATAAATAAACAAATAAGTAAAAGGAAAGTAGTAAAGAAAGTAATAAGGAAGAGAATGCTAGGAAACAAATATGACGAATGTGCTGTAATTTAAGATCAAAAGACACGAGGCACTTTTATAATATTTTTATATCGTTCTCTAGTATCATTTTCTTTGTTTTTCTATTCGAATTTCCGGACGTAAAATTTTCTTTTTTCGTTTTATAACAGTGATCATACACGAATAAAAACAATTTTACGTTTTACAGAATACGGAATTTTTATCACCCCGCGTTCCCGCGAGAAATTTGCAAACAGTATGTTTGTGTATAATCAGTCTACGTTATTTACCGCGTTTGTTTTTACAATATAAATTTCCTATTATAAAGTTTCCTGTTGCAAATGTAAATTATACATATGGGTAAACCTTCATGCACATTCTTCTGAAACTGGGTTAAGTCTCGAATTAAATTTCTCCTTACCGCAGTAAAACCTTCTTCGTCCTTCAGGGGAAAAAAGATCGGACAAACTTTTCGATGCAGCATTTGCCATGTATTTGCGCGTTCTATTTTATTGGATCCGCACAAAACGAATCGAAAAGAATTACGATACGGATGTAATTCTATTTTTATTTATCACATATTTATACAGAACACGGTAACACACACACACACACACACACAACAATATGAAAATCAGTTATGCATGATACAGCGAGGTATAGAAACTCACGTAAAACTGACTCCCTTCGTATATTTGTTCAAAATTCAATTTCTGATTATCGATGGAAAAGAAATATATTCCACTGTACATATTATATTAAGAGCAGAGTACATCAAAAGTCAATTCAATTACAATCTCATTTCGATGAATTAATAAAGGACATTTCAAAGTGTAAACGATTCTGTCTTTTATTGCACACAGATGGTGTAATTCGTGGGAGCCAATGATCAATTTGATCTGCGATCCTTGCTGAAATCAGCCGATCGATTGTCGATCATCGCAAGCAGGGCAGGAAATCAAGATGTGACGCAATGTATCTTTGACGGTTTTGCATTAAAGACCAGACGCCTAGCGGTGGACTTAATAGTAAGTGCTTTGTCATTCAGAGAGATTGCATCACAAATCGTAGCCGAAAGGTAGCTAGATCTCGAGAACGACGAAGATAATTTCGTCAGTTAAGAATTAAGGTTACGACTTCGTCCAGGAAATCCAATTATTTTAGAGTACTTTGCTGACAACTTTCTTCTTCCGGTTTCCAACTTATTTCTAAAGCCCTGACTGCATTTTGATTTTGTTCGCAGTGAGTACAATTGATTTTATTGTATGGCTATCTCAGCGTGATTGTATGACTAAAAAAAATGACTGATTATGAGATTGTTTTGTTAGTAAAAGTTTATCATTTTCGCTTCGCAATTCAAATTTGTCATATACACAATTTATTGCGGAGGATATTTGCTTAATGTATCATCGTCAAAACAAATATTTTTTTTAATATTGATACTGTAAATATTGGTCAGATCACATGTAGGTCATATATAAATTGAAAATGAAATAACTTTTTAATTACGCAAACGACAGATTTACAATCTATGACCTGTTTCGTGATTAATGTCAGAACAGGCTCCAAATATTCGACAAGTGCCCTTTCGCGTTCATGCCAATTGCGCCTCATCGATTGCTATTGAGAGACAGAGGCATAGCATTCCTCTGTTAATACTCCGCACTCGAAACGTTACGAGTTAACGTTTGATTTACTAATGAAGTGAACGACACACGTTAATACGCCGCACGTATAATTCTAATAGTATTATTCGCTTGTTATTGTCTCATGTTACACTCATGAAATCAATAGTCTTTTGTCATTGCGCGAGTACGCCGTCGTCTCCTGATAGGAAAATATTACGAGCGTGCCGCGCTCGAGTGCACTCGAAATATACGAGAGAAGTAATTTTTACGGGTTAATTATTATTATTTTATGCTTACTGGGAAAAAAAACATTGAAAGAGCAGAGAGAGCTATTTAACATTGGACGTCCAAAGAAATACGCGCCTTGTTTTAAAATTTTTCCGTTTTATTAAATAAAATTTTTTTTCATAAATAAAGATTTTAATTTAAAAAATACTTAAAATGACAGATAAATATGTTTAAAAAATAAAAAGAGGGATTTAATCTTAAATAAATTATTATGGTATGTCATTTTTTTAATAACGTTATCAATAGGACAAAGCAACGATACAATATTGCAACAATACATGGAATGTTATTTCAAATGGGTTTTGGAATTGGAATCGATTGTACTTTCCGCTCTAATCAAAACTCGGAAACAACTATGAGTTACTGCGGTTGACGCACTTTAATTAGGCTATTCTAGTTACAAACTTAAACAAAGTGAAATTCTATGTTGAAGCTACACTATTCAACAAATTAAGCAAAATATTTCTTAACAAGTTGAACGAATGAAAATATATCTTCGTATTAAATACCTACATTCATCTCGATATGTCCTTTACAAATTTCTGATTATTATTGGTAATGTTCAATCAGCCGCAAGTTTGAGCGAATTGAATACGCGGGGACATTTTGAATAGAATCATGCATTTTAAGCGGTTAGTTTGATAGGATTTCCTGTTTTACAAAAAATACATTCCAGCGAAACAATGTGTGTAATCGATTAAAAAATGTAACAGGAATGTACATAATTGCTGCTTGAGAACAAGATGCGCTGAAGTTCACCCATATATTCGTGTGTAACAACGCATAAGGATGTGGTCGGTGTCACGTAACGCTGTATACCGTATTACATTGTGGCGCGATAAAATAGAATTTATCGATTGCGCGAAATTTATCTCACGTGACGCGATATCGACGAAAAATATGCAGCCTTTTCAATCCACGCCTCACAGAATTTTAAGGGCGACAATTTATGTGTGTGTTCGCTACGGTAGACGAGCTTTAACTCTAGCCTGAAAATTCCAGCATCCGGAGAGCAAAACGCGTACGCGCAGACCATTGAACGTTTTAGGAAAATTTCGATGCAATTTTTTCTAAACGGCGATCCTGTATTCGGGCTTGTAATTCAGTTGAAGGTGCGAAACCCCGTTGGCGATGGAGTTGTAATCGAATTGTTTGGGACGACGCGTTCAGTCATGGACGCTGTCGGCAGTGCGAGCTCTAACTTCATTTCTCTTTTTTTCTTTTTTTCTTTTTTTTTTTACGAAAATTTGTAATGTGCACTCGAGCGAATTTCACTGGTGAACTGTCACGAGCAGAATTACATGTATATTTCTCAGCTAGAAATACTCGTGGCAAAATAGTCCATATATTATCTGTAAACTATAGTCTTCAAACTTCGCGCATTCGCCGAAGACGTCTTAGGCTCGGTTTTTCGTTATCTAGTTAAATTATGGTTAGCCAGATGTTTTATCCAATGAGCTTCATATATGGTGATGTTATGGATGAAGCCTATTGGGTGAAACATCAGGTTAAGTTTAACCACAAGCTACCAGATAATGAAAAATCGGGCTGCGTGATTAATGAATTTTTCGCAATATTTTAAATATTACAAAGTTTATAATTGAACAATTTTAAGTTCAAGTCGGTAAAGCGGCTAGGTCTGCTTGCCGAGCAATTAAATATGATTGGTTGCATCCATAAGTAAGAACCAATTATGTTCATTCGCTCGGCAAGCATGCCTGGCCGCTTTGGGAGTGAGCGCGTTGCATGTCGTTACAAAGAATGAATTCGTGTGTGCTGAATATTATGTTACTAATAACTCCGTGCTTGAGTTTAAACGATCAATCGTGTAGTATGTACTTCTGCGGGTAAATGGAACGCAATACGAATCGAATTTAAAATCAGCCGATCATTTCCTCTTCCTATGCGGCTATAACATGAGAACTTCCATCGGAATGAAGAACATGCCTTTACAGCAAATCGATCAAATGGGATAAGCTTACAAAGCCGATTTCGAACGATGTTACGTATTATGAAAGTTCCATGATTGCTTTAATCAAATACAGCTCGATACGCTGTTTTAGCTGCAAATAGCCGATTTGAAATATTTCTGGCTGATTCTTGAGAGCTCCGGCGGGTAATTTCGTCGATTTTCCTGACGATTAACATCTTCTAACCGGGATATGATTCTTTTCTTTTTTTTTTATCGCGCATTTTGCGGTTCGTTGATTTGTCGGGGCTGTTATTAAAAGCATTCGTTGAGCTCCTACTTAAAAAACACTCCTCTGTATCGTGGTACTTTCGTTCCCTTTCCGCATTAACTAAATCAATATTTACCTCGTAAGCGAACATGTGTAATAATGAAGTTTGACTGTTCCCTCGTGCTTCAAATTAGTCAGCATACAGAAGCCGAGAGAGAGAGAGAGAGGGGAGGAGGGAGGGAGGGAGAGAGAGACAGAGAGGGAGAGAGAAAGAGATTCCGAGTACCCTCAGATGATGAAGTACCCGACGGTTTTGACACGACGAGCGGCAAACAGAACGGAGTTATACGGAGGAGTGATGTTTTCCCGGATTTCCAAGTGGTAATTACACGGAAGTAAGGGAACGTGAAAAATGTTATTCCGCGTGACCCATTTCTCTTTGCGATCGCTATCTCTTCAAAGGAAAGAAAGAAGTTAGATTTAAGAAATCCACCAAACGAGGCAAGGTTCTTCAACGGCTCGATATCGAAAAGAAGTTTTTAACGGTTCATGACATAAGTTTTATGAGAACACGGAATCATGCCTTACCGTCTCATACGGCGTTCGTTGCGTTTATCAGTGACACTATATACGCGTATCGTTAAGACTCTTACATATTTTTATTGGCGACGTTTCCTGTGCCGGGAGCGTGACTAAGCCGGGCTGCTTGCCGAACATTCGAAGCACGAAAATGGAAACGTTTTCCGCGCTCTCAGACTTACCGCAGGCTCTCGTGCAGAAAATAATACCTCGTGCGTGCGGAATATATGTATGTGCCGCAATCTGCGACCCAATAATTTATGACACAGAGAAAAAGTGCCGCTGGGATGCTTGACGTCGCGATTTATTAGGAACATTAACGATTTTACCAATTGTTTACAAATCATTTACAGTTACACGTTCAGGTTTTGTTAAATATACATACGTGTACGAATACTCATCCCTGTAACCGAACGGATCCATTTATTCAGGCAGTGTATCTTTGCTGCAAAAAAATATATGTCTAAATGAATTGAACGATAAATCTACGAGAATTATTGACCAGCAATAAAAAACATTTAAATTCTCTGTAAATAAAACTGTTAGCGAGTTAAAAAAATAAAATAGGATGGAAGTGAGATGGAAGTTCAAAGATAAACGTCCCTTAAATTGAATGAAAAGGAATACACACACTTGTACTATTTTTTTAATTGTCGCCGAACATTTTTCTTGAAACTCACTTTGATCTGCACGAATAATCGGCGATAAAAAAATTGCGAAACTTTCGAATTGCTTTGACAGACATCACATAAAACACACACACGATACGCGTATCACTCTCTATAGCGGTTTGATTTCTATCTCAATTTGTAAATCTATGTTACTGTCGATCGAAAAATTTGTCTAAAATAAACGAATTGGATTGGCAAATACCAACCGATTTCCGCAATCGCATAAAGTTTCGCAAAAGAAACGTGAAGTTTGTATTAATTTTCGTTCAAAACGACATTTCAAACCTTGGGATCGTATTACTTGGAACATTTCAAGAAATTCAGCCGTGATTTTGTATGGAATGTATTCCACGTATCGAACGTTACTTAAATATCATTTGATCTGTATAAATATATTTAGTATTCGTTAGCTGAACATTTGATTTTAAAAAATCAAATTGACTTTTGTATATTTAAACCGATACGGATTCATGTTACAAATGTCGCGCTGTTATTGATACCGTTCGACAATTAAAACAAACTAAAAAAAGGAAGAAAATACGAGAGAAGAAATTATTTACAATATGACAACTGCGTAATGTAGAATAAATCCGGCAAATACGCCACACTGGGATTTACGTTACAGAAGTCAGAAAAAATAGAAGGAGTGGGGGTAATTTTCTCGCAACTACTCTGTTACATGCCTTTATGTTATATTAGTATTGAGTTATAATTTCAGCTTCTTACTGTTAATATTAATGAAATTATTATGAATTGAATCGATTTATTACTGTAATAAGTAGCGCCATCATAAATTATAATCTACATAAAATGATTACTGTAGGGAGTGTAAAAGACCTAGTGGTTATTTCGTGACTTATACATACGTATAAAGGAATAAATAAAGCATGTTGTATAGCAAAATACAAGTGCTTTGCTTTCGTATTCTTTGTTTAATTTGTTGTCTTGTATATTCCACCTGTTTGGGATATACGGCATTTTTAGCGGGCGAGATTTATGCCCAAAGCATACAAAGTGCGCAGATTGAAATCAGTGCACTAAATGCAATAAACGCATTACATGAAATATGTACCTCTTGTCATAACACTTCTAATATATGTAGGAAGATTATAATTATTATTTATTACTTCATATACATATTTATCATTTTTATTCCTTAATAAAATTTTATAAACGCATTTTATAAGTTCTTGTGTCATTTTACGTCTTATTTATATGCATTATTTATAAATTTTTCATGAGCCGTACACATAACTCCCCCTCCCCCTATGAATAGCCATATATCCCACCCCTATGGGATATATGGCAAAAATGCAAGGGTTTCAAAAAATTTATTTTTTAGTAAGAAAAATTAATATTTCAAATTCCTAATATTTTTTTCATAATAGTAAAAAGTATAAAGTTTTTATTGGTATAGTTTATTTGCCTTAAACATGGTAAATAGTACTTGATAAATTAAATCTCCCTTAGGTGCGGCGTATATACCGGGTTTACCCTAATCAATTTGACTTACAGAGGGTATCCTGGACGACATGAACTCGAGCGGAGAGTCCGGCGGAACGATGTCGGAAGATTATGAAGTCGGAGGCTGCAGCGTCCAGGAAGAGGAGACGGGCTCGAATCTACCAACATGGGAGGCGGTGGCAGCCACGTTGACTTTGGGCTTCCTCGTGCTGGCGACGGTGTTCGGCAACGCATTGGTGATCCTGAGCGTGTTCACGTACCGGCCACTTCGGATTGTCCAGAACTTTTTCATCGTCTCGCTGGCGGTGGCCGATCTCGCGGTGGCGATACTCGTGATGCCATTTAACGTAGCTTACCTGCTACTGGGCAAATGGATCTTCGGCATTCATCTGTGCAAGCTGTGGCTGACATGTGACGTGCTCTGTTGCACCGCCAGTATCCTCAATTTATGCGCTATCGCGCTGGATCGTTATTGGGCGATCACCGATCCGATTAATTACGCCCAAAAACGCACCCTTAAACGAGTCCTAGGAACAATCGCGGGCGTGTGGATCCTTTCGGGTGCGATCAGCTCACCGCCGTTAGCCGGTTGGAACGACTGGCCAGAGGAATTGGAACCAGGCACTCCCTGTCAGCTTACTAGACGGCAGGGCTACGTTATATACTCGTCTTTGGGCTCATTCTTTATACCGTTGCTGCTGATGAGCCTGGTTTACCTGGAGATCTTTTTGGCGACGCGTAGGAGACTGCGAGAACGGGCCCGACAGAGCAGGCTGGGTCCGGTGCAGTCCACCAGACAACGCGAGACCGACGATGTCGAGGAGTCGGTCAGCTCAGAGACGAATCACAATGAGCGCTCGACGCCCCGTCTACAGGCGAAGCCATCGCTAATCGACGACGAGCCCACCGAAGTGACGATAGGTGACAACGATCGTCGTACCACTGCGTCCACTAGGCGAGGTGCCGGCGCCGGCGATGCCATCCCTGACACCTCGACCGTCTACCAGTTCATCGAGGAGCGACAGCGAATCTCGTTGTCCAAGGAAAGACGCGCGGCGAGGACCCTCGGTGTCATCATGGGCGTCTTCGTCGTCTGCTGGCTGCCGTTCTTCCTCATGTACGTCATTGTGCCGTTTTGTCCGGCCTGCTGCCCGTCTGAGAGGATGGTGTACTTTATCACGTGGCTCGGCTACGTCAACAGCGCTCTGAACCCCCTCATCTACACGATCTTCAATCTTGATTATAGAAGGGCATTTAGGCGGCTGTTGCGAATCCGCTGAGCCCTCGCGGCCGTCGCGTTTGGCCCTTGGGCTTTCGCAGACGAGGGGGATCCTCGCGATTTCGTTCGGTCGTCCGAACCTCTCTCGCCGTTCGCGAGCCACGCGGAATCTCGCGGTGATCGGTTATTAAGGTTATAATAGCCTCTACGTCACGACTTCTATACTCACGGGATTTCCGTCTGCTAGCCAACAGGAGTCGTTAAGTAAGTTCTTCGTCCAGGGAAAAGCGCGTCGCTCGTCGTATCATGCCGGGATGGCGATACGTCGTAATTAATGGAAATTCAGACGTCTCGCTTACCCCGATCGCTTGTTCGCGAACACCTCGTTATGTTACGCGGTGAAAACTTGACGCAGTCAGCATTAGAGACGACGATGATGGCGACGAGTTACGAAACGACGAAGCGTCGCGGAGCGTGAACTCGGAGTAAGTAAGTTATCAGTAAATTCGCAGGATTATTACCGTTTTACACCAAGTTGCGAGCTAACTCTACGAAACTTGATAATTTATTTTCCACTACCACGTTTAATTAAGGTATCGATCCTATTAACCTGACTAATTACGTTTATCCGGTGAGTAGCGACGAAGAAAGCATGGCCGTAATTCTCTACCAAAGAAACGCATTACAACTATCATTTACGTCGTAAGAAGAAAGAAATATACGCAAATTTTCTCAGACAGTAAATTTTGATGTCGTAAACGTACATAACGGAAGATTAAGGATCGTTTTCACGAAAATTATTAGAATTGGTAGAACCAATTAATCTATCCACAATATACTTGACTCCTAAATCAAACATTCACAAAGTTGTTGAATTACTACGCGACTTTCAAAGTAAATTTCTTTTTTATGGAACGAAAAGTTGAACGCCATAAGAATCTTGAAAATTTCCTTCAACTAGTATAACGGATTGCCACGGCTTCGAAAGAGCCCGAAGAACGATGTGCACTTACCGTTGGTACTTCCCTGAAAATTTATCAGGAATCCCAAGAAGACGTCGAGAAAATGGATGGTTGCATCCTAGAAATGCACGAAGCGCATCGCAATCAAGATTGGCAGTCGACCCGGCGGCTAATCCGGTCCTGAAGAGCTTTTTAAGGGCGAAAGTTGAAAGGAAACTTTCTGCGGGAGTGATAAAGAAAATTATACTTCCTGTGCTGGCCGGCGACCACCTTTCCCGAATATCATTATGTAAAGTTTCGTCAACTCTATATGAATTTTCTCTCTTCTGTAGTTTCGATGATCAATCTAGCTGTGCTGGAAGATGATTAATGATCGAATTAGCTCTCGTGATCGTGTAAATGAGATTTATCATTAAATCAATAATGCTCGATACCGGGATTGTAATAGAATCGAGGTCATCGAGGAGGTCTCGCAAGAAGCCACCGTCGTTTCTTTCCTTCTGTGGCTTCGATGATCAATCTAACTGTGCTGGAAGATGATTAATGATTGAATTAGCTCCCATGAGCGTGTAATTGAGATTTATCATTAAATCAATAATGCTTGATATCGGATTGTAATGGAATCGAGGTCATCGAGGAGGTCTCTCGCGAGAAGCGATCGTCGTTTCTTTCCTCGTCGCGCACAGTTTCCGTCTCTTCGATGCACGAGAGCAAATATTTCCGTAGAACGTCAAGTAACTGACGATTTGGCGCGTCGGCGAAAGAAGGAGACGTGCTTTTCTTCTACCAACGACAACGGAGAAATAATCGTACGTGCGTTTTAGATAGATCCGGTAGACGTGCGCACGTCCACCGAACGTTAACAATTGCAAGTATTACGGTTGTGAATAATTAATAGTCCTAACCCATAAGCCTCAATCGCGAGGCACGTAGCGTAAGTCTGGATCTACAATAGGTGTTTTAAGCCTTAAGCCGTAAGAAATTGACCAATTACAGTCGAATCCGAGGAGAATAATCGACTGCGATTCACTCATTTCTTATGGCTTAAGGCTTAAAACCCTATTGTAGATCCCGGATAATTGGTCAGTAAGGCAACAGCGTAAGAGGCATTTGTTCGTCACCACCGAGGCGGTCGTTTATTCGGAGCGTGACGTTAACAACGCCGACCCGCACAATCTCTGCGGTTTCAGGACTCGCACGGTCGTGACCGCGCGCGTCGTATAAAATCTCACTTTAAACCGCCTCCCAACGTAATCACGTTGACACGCGATAATATCGTCACGTAGCGCTACAAAAGTTTCCCGGAATCACCGCTATTTATCATAATGACAGCTCTCTTAGTTTATTAATAGCCGATTTTTCTTCAGAACTCGGACGGCGCGCCATCATTCATTTTAACTTTTTAATATTCAACTTTCGTGACCCTGATGGCTGCATCGTGATTTTACATCTTCATCTTGACTCGTCGAAAACGCGTTTCAGTTACAAATAATAGAATGAGTTTCGTTACTCGTTTATATATATCCTCTAAAAGTTGAAAACAAACTTTGGTCGTTCCACACGGAAGTATCGAACGGAGACTTGTGTGTGTTTCATTGAAAATTCTTTAGGCAAACATAAAATCAGAAGTGATTCGTCGAAACTTTTCATTATTAAGATTGGTTTTGAAGAACAACTCTCAAGTGAGTATCCGGTCTTGTATATGTTTCTACCGCTCAATGAGACATCGGTGATTACGGGATACCGTGTAGATCTGCGTACATGCACACACGTACACACATACTTATACATACATCCACATACTTTGACATATGCGAAGTACCTATTTATATGACCACAATACAATTTTAAAGTATCTTTAAGGGTAAAAACGAGGGAACAGGCGGCGAGAAATCGCCATCTCCTCGAGTGCCGCGCCAAACAGACAGATTGAAATGAATTCCAGGTGAGAAGGGCGAAGAAAATAGATCGGACGATCATACGACTCGGTGGTAAGCTCGTCACCAGGGCACTCTATAATAAGGTTGTGATAAGGTTGTGAGAACACGTTCGTAGCCGTGCTACGAACGACGTAAGATTTTTAATTACTAGGATAGGGAACATTTCTTTACTCGAGTTATACTCTTCGATGCAGTGTTGCCTCCTACCCAAGAGAGGGAGAAAGAGAGCGAGAGAGAGAGAGAGAGAGAGAGAGAGAGAGATCAACGCGTTACGAGGCTCCGATCGTTTTTAAAAACTACATCGATTTTTTTTTCTTTATAATCTTCAAAACGCTACAGGTAGTTCTAAACTTGCAAACTTGGTCGCGAGTTGACACAAACGAGATTACGTTTTTTTTTTTTACCAAAGTTACCGCATGAATCCCGTTTGCGTGAAAAATTCGTGTCTTTGTGTACGCCTAAATGCTGTTTTAAAACGTTCGTTTTTTATTTAAATGAAATTTTCACTGTGACGTTTGATGTAAAACCTAGCGTGTCCCGAGGTAGAAATTTAATTCGATTCTTTTGCATGTATTGGAATAAAGAGAATATTTGATTTGTAAAACTGATCGATATTTTTTCCAATGTTCTTTTTCGCCCTTATTTACTCTCTTATATAAAATATGAAAATTTGTTGTTTGAGCTAAAAAAACTGTTTTCCTCTCCTATTACTTTCGCGACGATATTAATAAGTGCCAAAATAACGTATTTATTACGTTTTAACTCGGTAGAAAAAGACGTAAAGATTATATTACAGCATTTTTCTCCTCTGCATTATGTACCATCTCTCTTTTCATTGTTGTCTTTCTCACGTTATCTCGTTACATGAGACAGCGTTCGATCTTTCGAATATCGATATCTTGGGTAGGAATCTCAAAATGCGTAGTTTATGATATTATATTATATATTGTATATTATATCGCGCATTATATTAATGTACATACGTATCAGCGGTGCAATTCTCGCATGAGTGTTTCGCGAATCGGTACGTAGCTCGTCTCAATTTCCACCCTTGAAATTTAAGTCGAGTGATTTTTCTTTTCAAATGACAGGATTGTTAAACAATAATTTTTCAAATATAATATTTTGGATGCCGCGGAACGATTCACGACGTGCGAGAATTTCACGTTGTCGAGCCTGGTCGCTCGATACAAAGAATACAGTTCTAGATACGTATGATAAATAAAAAGATATATATATATATACACACACCTAGTTGATAAACTGATACTCGGTTGGTTGTGATTTACAAGTATAGCAATACAGCGATACTCGTTTCTGTACGTGGTAACATTGCCAGCGGAGATTTCCTGTGTCCCAGTTCAGAGAGTTATTTCTCGCACAATCTCCGAACTTCTTCCATGTCTGCGAAAGAAAATAATTTCTTCTTTTGTTTTTCAGAAAAAGTCAAGATGCAAATTCTCGTCCGATAGATAAAAACAATGTATAGCATTCTATAGTTGTGTTCTTAATATGATTTCTGACGATTTTATCGCATCCATTGTCGATAATTAATTTTTTAAAAATATCATTAATAATATTTAAAAATATTTATAAAAATATCAAAATTTTTTTCATAAAAGAATGGAAGATTCGAATCGTCCACTGTTGTGTATTTTACGTTTGGAAAAATACGGGTGATCCATACGTATATTGCAGAAAGAGAAATCGTATGTTTTATCACAGGGCGCGAAAAAAAACGCAATACTTGGAGAGAGGAATGAAAGGAATATTTTTGAATTTAAATGAAAATAAATAGGCTGGTTACGATAGATACAATCTAGAATGGTGCAAAAAACAAATAATGCTTAGTATGATATAACCGTTTGGCAAAACATATTCTTTGTCTCGTCTCGATGTTGAATTTAATGAAAATTGATATCTTTGAATCGCTGTACTACTTCGATTCAAGTAGACCACTGTTATTATCGTTTTACAACTACAAAATCCAAAAAACTTAGGAAATCTACAAAGATTTCTGAAAGAATCTATTTACCGAGAAGACCATTACATTGCAATAATAAATAAAATTATTCGTATAATGAAAAGTATTATAAAAAAATTATTAATTTCAATTTATAATTATAAATTAAATTTATTAACAGTTTACGTTTCATAAAATAGTTCTTTCTAATATGTATTTAATTATATTTAATAATTTTGTTTACGTCAATAATTTTTTCTTGAATTGGATGTAGCGAAAAAATATGAAGCTTCCGCAAATCATGTTTATATAAATCTTCCTTTTTTATTACGGTGCTCGCTCTCTAGATTTATACGTATACATTCCAAGTATATATAGTCGTTGTTTCTACGAATATTTCAAGCGTGGGATGAATGTAACATTTATTTGATCTGCTTGTAATCCGTCACTTGGGAAAAACAGACGCGGGAAGCTTGCGATGCAAGCGCAAAACGAATGACGAATTTACATGTTGCATCATTATACAACATTTGCGTTATAAAAAATTCGAGACAAGGATTACAAGAAGAAATCTGGGAGGAACTCCGCTCGCATCTTTTGAATGTGCAGATCAAACGAGCAATCATGTGAGCCTGCCGCTTGGATGTGTGCATGTAAAATCAATTAATGAACAAGCCGGACATACTGTCATGCGTATATGCACAGTGAGTGACCGGTGTGCGAGTAATGAGTGCATCGAATCGATGGACGATTATATATCTAATTATGTACACCGCGATGAACATTGGTAACAGGAAGACATTTATTTCAATTGATGACAATTTATGACAAACACACGCGGAGTAGTAAAATCTCTGCGTAAATACCGAATAAAATCATTTAGAAAGATACATATGTAACTCGTAAATTTCAGTCGATATTATGTAACGCGGTTTACGAATCTTGAATAAATATCTTCCGGCCATACATAGCCGGCCATACATTTCATTGATGTTAATATGTGCGATCGATCCAATAATTTTTTAAATCGTAATTCTATTACGCGTTCTTTATAATACCGAAATATATGTTACCATTTAAATTATTACCGCTACGTATTAATTCTTGCATAGGTGCGTGGTGTATGGTAAAAGCTCGTCGTTAATTTTAAAGAACTATTATGTGTGAGATGGATGTGTACGAATACCAATGAAATATTGAAATAAACAATGTTGTACGGTGTTATGGATTTTACGCAATGTTCACTGTGGATTCCTTCAGAATTTTGTGCGCCTGTTGTGCGATCGAATAGAAAGAGAAAAATAAATGAATATATATACATGTGAGTACGATCTATTTCATTATTAATTTGCAGGGAATATTTTGCTGTTATTAATTTGTATATTTGTTTTACTTCCTATTTTTGTTTTTTACGTAATGATTCATAAGCATAATAAATTATGTTGGTGAAATTCTGACTGATTTACCTTTAAAATATCCCGTATCGTACATAATATAACATTTGGACTAACGATTCGGCAGTATTTGCTCCTTTTTTCAAAGACGGATTATACAAGAAGTATTATATTTCGCGTGACGCTTTGCACGCGACGCTAAAAACGCCAGCAAAATCGTCTGTGCCGTGTCTCGGGTTGCATTGTTACAAAAGCCAAGTGCTTCGTGCATTGTTCGTGTTACGTGGCAATTCCCTCTATATGATATAACCCACATACTAAAATAACAGTCCCCTCAGAGAACGTAATAGGCCCTTTTTGCAAAACACTCTGTATTTGAAAAATTTAATTTACACACATGTAAAATAAATGAAAGACTATAACGCACAAAGCAACGAGTATAAAATGAACTCAGCAAAGAGCGTTCTTTTAATATGAAAATGATATTTTTTTAAATATTTTGCACGGGAATTACATTAATATAATATGTAACTCCATTACTTTTTTATTTATCATATATTTAATCATGTTTTATAATTCAATTAAAATAAAATACTTTGACTATTCGGATGAATAATTAGTCATAAATTCATTTAAATTTTTAAGCACATAAAATGCAACGTGATAGACATCTTATTTTATCTTATTTGTAATTCTTTTAGAAGAGTTATTTGTTCCTATTAAATATATCACCCGGATATTATACGTAGAACGATGTCTTCAATAGAATGGAAAGAATGGTTGAACAAAGGATAATAGCATTGGCTATATCATAACCGTAAAAATTCCAGTAAAGTAGGAAATACTCAAATAAGGATTCATAAGTGTTACATTGCGTGTACATAAAAGTCACATATATTATTGAACGTGTAAGAGTCTATGGTGAACTCCTTGGTGAAATCCCTTTTATACTTTCTAGAAAGAGGAAGGTATATGTAGGATTGATGAAACGACGTGTACGTGAGTTCACGTGCGCTCACATAATTTAACAATCTGGTTGGTTTCATCAGGCGAGGGTGCACTCAGATATTATTTTCATATTCATGAATGAACATGACAGGTCGAGGGTCGCGTTGCTTATCGTCGTGTTAATAATTTTCTCTGGATATCTAAAGCGCGTTGTTTTGATCGAGCACCTACTAGTACACACGTAAGAATCCGCAAAGAATTTTGCAATTAAATAAGGCAGGCTTCCGTCGTGTTATAGACGGGTACTTACGCGAGGTATTAACGTACTCGTGAAACTCGTCTATTTCCAGGTCCCGCGGACACGCGAGCACCGCGGCATACAAATCGATGTCGAAATCCGGGCGTTTTCCATTAGCTCCAGTCGTTTCTTCGTGCAATCTCGCGCAGCGCAGTCTCCGCGACATCCGCGATATCGTGAAAAAGGGATCGCGTATCCTCACGTAAACGTTCGCGAGAGCAGCGTCACGAGACCTATTACCTTGTTTGTACGTCGCCAGGCATTTCGTTGTAAACTGCATTTCGAAAGGAAGCTCGCACGCAAATTTCATCAGAGTCGACCACCGTCACTGTTTCGTCATCTTCAACGATTTTATTATGGATAAATGTGCTTTCATCGATCGGATAATTGCACCGGCAATTTTCTTTAATGGATTTCCGTTTGTTCGTTATCAAGAGTGACCAAAGTACTCGGAGTGAGATGGAAATTATTACTTACTGAATACGAAATGAAAGGCACGTCTTACATGGATTTCATTTTACGTACAATATACGCTGGTTTTTTATTTCTTATAATAATGGCAATAAATGTTTCCTCATCTGTTATTTATTGATAACAGTAAATTTTTACATAAAGGCGGCAAATATCGAATATGATCTTTTTAATAAATTATTATATATTAATTTAAACATCTTTTTAATAGTATTATTCAACTCTTCCAATGTTTTCTTCATTGTTTCCAATTTTTATTAATAAAGATATATATATATATTTGTTTGGCAAGCAAATATTATATAGGTATTCTTTTATGTTTTGAATTTTGATTAAAAGAAAATTATTCAAATGTTCCTTTTTTAGGAACGTTATAAGCAATCAAATTGGGTTGGAAATACCATACCCAATTGTTTTGTTCACGTACTATAGCATCTAAAGGTTGAATAGCGTTCATTCTTTAATGGATAAAAAATTGCTATTCGATAATATAATAGCATTCTGGATAATGGACTCTATGGAATTGCTCAAATCATGCAAATTATGAAATATCCGGAGCTATGAGTCGTTGGCTGAGTTTAATATCGGATGCTTTAATATTCACGACAGCTGCCTTTATCGCGTCGTATTAGAAACTTTCAGGTAAAGCTCGTTTTATTGCTGCTCGCAGGAAAGTCCAGTACTAAAACACGTCCGCTTTTCATTTACACCAATTAGAACGATTTATGAATCCTCTTGTATCCTTTTGCACACAGTATTCTCGTTTTTTCATCGCACTCTCAGCCCGATAATTCCAAATAATTGACACGATTTACATAACCATGTATTTACTAGCGGCGATTACGTTCTCATGATAATTATACGTATTATGTTAACTCGAGAATGGTTCAAAGTAAATGATACATTACAATGTCTTAATTGCAGTGAAAATTTGTCAAGATTTTTTCCCAGATTATCGTACTCAAAGACGGAACTTTGTAATTAATTAAAAGCAATAGGAAGTGATCCCCGTAGTAATTAAAGGTTTGCAAGTTTTGTTAATATACCGACTCAATAAACCAATTTTATTATGTAAATTCCAAGAAGATCGTGCAAACCGATGTAACAAGTTATAAATTCGGTCCATATCGTGAATAAAATGAATTTAATGGCAAACATGACGACACGTTTGTCATTAATGCGTAACCATAATTTGTAAAAATATGCACTCATATACATATAATGTATATATTGTTATATATTTTTATAAATTATAGTTACACATTGAAAGTGAAATTGGATGTGCAATGTATGCTTAATAAAAATTAAATTGATGCGAGATAACTGCAGGCAGAAAAAAGGAGGGAAAAGAAAAATCGCATTATTAATCCACACAGTCACTTTAAAAAAGAATTTACGTTAATAACAGATCATTATTCTTCCAATAAACCGGTGGTCGTTTTAAATTGGCGAAAATTGTATTTAATATCTTTGTTCGTCGTGATTCTTTAACGTACAGCTCGGTGGTTCAGGGTAGAATTTAATTTTCTTTTATTTAGTGAAGATTCAATTTTCTTTGATAAAGATTGGATCGTGCGAGACAAATTAAAAAACATTTATTATTATAAGACTTCTTTAATAAATAATAAGAATTAAAAAATGTCCGTGCTTACATATGATATTAGTCATGCTGGGATGAAGGATAGGTACACAGTATTACACGACATACAGTACATGAAATATTAATGTAATTAACCTTACAGGCTTTAACGTTTATGAAATCTTTAATTTTTATCTTTTTTGCCTTCAACAATTCGTACTACATGAATTTGTCACCTTTTGACCTAAAACTTGGATTTCCTCATATTTCTGTACTTTACTATATTTTTGATGTGTTACTCGGGCGGTGGACTTTGCCTTTTATATAAGGAGCATACTCGTCGTGCTTTGAATACAAAATGAGCGAAAAATTGCAAAGAATCTGAAGATATTATCTGTACAAAAATATTAAAAAATATTTCAAAAATATTAAAGAATTAAGCAGTTAATAACTTGTAATCATTTTCAGCATTTATTCTACTACATTTGATCTTCTCTCTAATCCAGCAACATAATTCAATTAATTCCTTAAGATAGAATTCTTAACTTAAGAATGGTCACTTAATTTTTCTTATGAAAACGCCTACTTAGAATATTTTCATAGCCCAATTAAAATCATATAATTAATAATTTTCGATATTATTTACAACAAATTGTATATTATTAATTTTTTTCTAATTTGTTAGTATTTTAGAATATTATAATGTTCTCAAATATCATATGGATATGGTTTACTCACAGTTTTATAAAAAAGTAAATAAGAGAACCAAATATTAAACGGAATAACAACGTTACATAGCTTGTTGCAACAGTATATATACCATTTAAAAAAAAATAAAATTTTAATTTATACAACGCTTTTTTATGTGAATTTCCGATAGAATTACATATTTAAAGGATTGTAAAGAACAGTTATTAAATAAGAAAAAAAAATACATTAAAACGATATCCATACAAAACATATTTTACAGCAATTCACATTTTTTCGCCTCTGGGAGTGCAGTAAACATACTCTACGTGATTATTGTCGTATCGTAAATAATCACATCAGTGAATTAAAAATTTTACGTTGTTCTATGTAGAGCATCATAACAATATCACCTTAATGTCTCGAACGAAATTGCACGTTATACGGGAAACGCACACGTGCGTGCTCGTGTCCTAATTTCCCGCGGAATGTACGTAGAAACAATGTTCGACCAAGCCGCGCGTCTGTAGTGCCCTATTATTGAAGAGAAGATACTTTGTAAAAAAAGGGAAGAATAGAGGTGTATAGATAAGTACGGACCGCATCATCCCGGAGGCAACCAGTACAGAAACACAAGCGAAGCTCATAGAGATTGTTTTCCGCGAAGATTTCACAATTATCTTCGTAGAAGTGAGACCTTTTGGTGCGACTGGTCTTCATTTCTCGCACTTTGCATAGTATATTACTTCGCTAGTACATGGCGCTTGGGGAAAAATAAAAAATAATGGACAGACAAGTGACGAAAAAAAAAAAACATGCAGCACACGCATACTTAACTTTCAGAACTTTTAACCTGCATAAATGCGAACTCGTTATTTTATCCATGTTGCATTTACTTGTTTTACTCATGTTGCGTCATAGCGGTCAACACACATGTATATCGACAGCTTTAAATAATGGGGAGTAATTAAGGTACACATTAATTAATTTTGCATCGTTCTAAAATTGGTCGGCTTTTGAGGTTTGCACGTTCAGCTATAAATTTTTGTTTTCGATATCGAATTGAGCAGACATTAAGGCGATGTATTTACGAGATAATTTATTAAAGCGCGTTCAATAAGTCCATTGTATCGTGAGTTTTACCGATAAATCGATGTATCCGTATATATATTATATGAATCTCGACTTGATTAAAAATCTACTACGAAGAGGAAATCGATCTAAAGACAGATTTTACTTTTAAAGCAAGATTTTTTGGATTTATCCTTCATCAGAATATCATTCAATATTTAATATTCAAATTAATTAATAATTTTGAGAAATACGTTATATTGTCATTTCGTACGTTCGATGTCCAATAAATTAATCTATATATATGTCATTAATTAGTTAGTGCAGGTTTATAAATGGGGATTAGTCAAAATGTAATAACCGGGACAGGTTCTATCAAGTTACAGAGATCTCACGCGAGTGTTTCCAATGCAATTAGCGGACTTGAAAGCCCATAAGATGAATGTTACCACGAGGTCGCTGTATCACGTAGTAATGACCGTTTATACGCTGTTTGTTGTGTACATACAACAGCAGCTGCAATACCTTTTACGGCTATCGTATCGATCTCTTGAATGCGGTGGTGCAGATTTTGATTATGACGCACGAGAATCTGGTGATGGCTTCTGTCATATAATTAAATGGAACATGAATGGATACATAAATCGACATGGTAGAACAAAAAAATATAGACTGTTAGATATTTCAAAGTAGCAATGGTAATCCAATCTTTTGAGTTAAATATAACATTTTGTTGTTTTTAACTTCCATATATCAAAGTATACGTTAATCCATTTTTATGATTAATTTTAACGTAAACAACATCTATATCAACGTATACATTTAGTAAATAATATAAACATTGGAGTTAAATTTAATACATTTTCTTGGGTAAAATTGTTTAACTCCATCGTTCCAATTAAATTAACGACGTATATATTTAATAGAAGCAATGGCGATTTATAGAAATGATTGAAAATTATTTAAATTGGGTATAATTATGACCTTAAATTATCATTAATGACATTGCGTTACATCAATTAATATGCGAAGAGTTCAATAATTGCTTGGTATATATCTTCAGAAGCTATATATACATTCTAAAGATTCCTTTCCCTCGTGAATACGTAGTGAACTTCACCATACTCTACTACAAAGATAACGGTATCACGATCGAAAGCCCAAGTGGCTACCTTACTCCTACGATTTCTCACGATTATCACGTCTGAATTTCTCCATAGTGTTTCTTGTCACGTCGATCTTGGTATATATGTTCGAGAATTATCCGCTCTTGCAATACAGAAATGCACCCGGGAAATATTCGCGTTTCGCGAGTTTGAGAAAATGCTTTTGGTTTTGTATTATATCGATAATGCCACAGAGTTGCGGTTTGATGCCCAAGAATCTGTCCAACAAATTGGTGGTCACTAGCTCCTCAGATTCGTCTTTCATCGTAGCGTACATTCTCGCTTCGGACCTAACAATGCATTGATTGGAGTGGCACATTAGGATAGACGATCTCAGAAAGCAGGACCAAATCGAATATTTTTAATTCGCCGATTTGAAAATATACTGTTATACATTGAAGGAACAATGGTAATTCAATCCCTTGAGTTAAATAGCATTTTGTTATTTTTAACTTCCTTGTGTGTCAAAATGTAAATCAATCCATTTTTATAATTAATTTCAAAGTAAATGTCTATATTAACGTACATATTTAGTAAATAATAAACTTTTGAGTTAAATTCAATACATTTTCTTGAGTTAAATTGATTAACCCCATTGTTTTAGTTAAATTAATGACATATTGAGTAGGCAAGCAGAGTGACGATCTGTAAAAATGATTAAAAAAAATTCAAATTGAGTACAATTTGACATTATGAATTTCACAGTGTGGAATGATTCATGTTATTTAATAAAGAATAAATTTTGTCCAACTAAATGAAGTGTCGTAATTGGTACTCTTCTTAATAATTCTGAATAATAGCATGTGTGAACATCGTGGAAATATTCTTTAAATTCTTATTGTTAATTAACTATTATTATTAATACTATTATTAAATATTATTAATTAACAAAGTTAATTAACAATATGAATTTCAACGAGAATACGTGATCTTTTTTGAATTAAAAAACGATGAGTTTATATAATTTCTAGAGGAATCTCCTCTTCTAGAGGAATCGACAATATGCACAAGGAAAACAGATAGCGGTTACAAACCAAGTCGATATTTTCAGAGATACAGAGAAAATCTTACGACAAAGAATTATTAGAGTTCTGACAACGAATAACAGTATAGATTGTGTACTCGCAATATCTGCTGTGGTATTGTTATCCATAGAAGTAATAAATATATGTAGACTCTGCATATTCCTGTGAGAATGTCACTATCTGTTTAGAAAAAGGTAACTTGATCCTCTCTCTCTCTCTCTCTCTCTCTCTCTCTCTCTCTCTCGCTCTCTCTCAAGTTGAAAAGAGATGCTGATGCAATTCAATATATTACTGTTTTTTTCTAACGGAGCACAGATGCTAAAAGATAAAAATATGCCCAGTTCATGTATACTTATTACGTTACAGTCTGTTTCCTCTTTTTTTTATATGTTTACATTACAGAAAAATACCGCAAATATGTTAGACATGTGTTACAAAAATTTAGAAGAGCTTTTATTTATACAAAAAATAATAAATTGAAGATTTTCGTATTCTATACCATATTTCAATAATTAAATTATTGTTCATTAAAATCGAAAGGTAATAATTGAAATAATAAATAAATTTGTACATGGTCGATCAAGTTACCTGCGAAATTAAATTGCCTTGAAATACGATATATACCCCTAGTTTCTCTTTAATAAATAATAATTTGATATATAAAGCTATATATCGTATTTTGAATCTGATATAATACAGATGAATTGTTTAAAAGTATTAAATTTGCCGATATTGGCAAATTTAATCAATAATCTCGTAACCGAAATCATTCTAATTACATGTAATAACGTATCTTACAGCAACATACTAATATTTGAAATTCAGCATAAGCTTATTCGCTTTAATATTAATCCGTGTTAACTCTTTTGTCGCTGCAGGTGATTATAGTTAATCAACGCATTTGCAATTTTCACTCGTGAAAATGATTAAAACTTCGTGTGGTTTCTAAATGTGATGACAGAATCAAAGGAAGGAAGAAAGGCATGTTCAACGTTTAATTAATACTCATCATAAATAAGTGTTGCGCTTAGATAATTAAAAATTATCTAGATATAGATAAGATAAATCACACAAAATGTATCTTAGATAAGATGATTAACTTTACATTAATGAAGATGATTAATCTAGATAAAAAATGAAATTTACAAATTTTTATCTAAATAATTTTTAAGATAATTTTGTTTTTAATTAACTATTAGACAGTAAAACGATTTATGCTCAATTTCTTCACCTCTAGATAACTATCCAAGAGATATCTCCCAAGAGATCTCTCTTGGACTATCCAAGAGATATCTCAAAATACAATGGACATATTTCCTGGATAAGGTTATCCGCAACTTATCTGGAAGTGAAGAAATTAGGCATTAGGATACAAAAAAGGTATTTATATTTTCATTAATCTTTATTTTTTACGAATAAAAGTTTTTTGAACATTTCGTCTAAGAAACGGTTTCTACGTGGAATTAATATTTGTCCACAAATAAAAAGGCACTCTACTGGCGCTGATAATGGCAATGATGTATCATACTTAAAAAAAATTTGTTTGACGTGTTTACAAATTAAGAATATCTAATTCCTTAGATTTATCTTCTAAATATGAAAATACTTCAATGTCGCTTTGAATTATGTCGCTACTGATCCCAGTTTTATCTATATCATAAAAAAATTCTCATCATTATTACTATTAGAAGTTATATAGAAATTTTTTTACAATACTCTGCTACAATCTTAGTTAATTTGAAAAGATTTTATCTAAGATAAAATAAAGATTTTATCTAAGCTAATCTATATTCTTAATAATCTAGATAAAGATAAGATAAAGCCATTTCTTCATCTACATAATTATCTAGATAATTTTATCTAGATAACGGAAAACACTGATCATAAATGATCTCTTTATCTCTCGTTTGGACAACGAAGGATAAGTTTGCTCATTTCACCAAAAAGAATAAATCAATCATAGTGGAGCTGCTTTTAGTTGGACATCCTCAGTAATTGCGAGAATGTCTGTGGAGACAGATGAGTTTGAACGGAAGTACGTCAAATTATGAAAAGGGCAAGCTAACTGGGAATACTCGGTCGAGAAGACGTATACGAAGATTTATAACGTGATGAAGAAAGTAGACTTCCTCTCCAATACGAAAACTGCGAACAATGTGCGAAAAATTGCGAAGCGCATTACATACTTTAAACTAACAAATTACGATTGAGCCAGGAATTTCGCAAATTTGCTGTTAACTCTGGTTCTGATGTCAAAATCTGTAACATGCTATTGACATTGGGCCTATCACTAGTGACCCATCATTTATATGTATATTGATTAAAAGATATCAATATTAATTTTAAGAAACCAAAATGATATAAAGATCATATGTAATAAAAAAAGAATAAATACTAAATTAATTTAAAAAAATAATCCAAATGTGCAAATGTAATATAAAAAAATTGAATTGTTTTTATACAAGATTAGGTACTACATAATAATAGATACACGAATTGATCATAAGAACTGATCATATTTTCAAATATAATAATGTATTTTTTTTATCTATTACTTTACAGAGAAAGTTGAATCGTTTTTACTCATCAGAATTTTTATTATCCAAACAACTACTGCATAGGAAGTCAAATAGACCCACGTCACTTCTGGAGTTAAAAAAGAATCCTCAATAATCCCTCTTTAATTACTTGTGTAGAGTGTCCAAGTAACCCCGGCTTAATAAATTCGTGAAATGTATAAATAATGCTATCTATACACATTATTATATTTAACGCAAATTGTTTTATAACTTAATTTTTGTATTTATCTTTATTTAAAGGATGTTGATATAGAATATTATCAATCTTTATTTAATCGTAAATCATTAAAAAAGACAACAATGAAAATTAAAATATATAGGATGTCAGAAATATAACTCGCGAGTAATTACGTTAAAAAATCGAATAGGTTTAATAAGCAAACACGTATCTTTGATAATAAGATACAAAATGATTTATAAGTAATTTTTGATAATATTTACTCCATTGAGAGAAAACATTTAAATATAAAGAACTAATTTCAAAGCATTTTATAAAATTGTTGTTCTTTATTACATTCTCTGTTCTTCGCACTTGCAAAATCTTACAAACTATAACCTTCGAGCAATGTAATGAAAACTGCGAAAAAAATGGTATGAAAGTCTAGTGAGAACATAATATTCGAATAGAAACGACATTGATTGGAGATTCATGTTTAATGATACGCGGCAATATTTTTACTCACTTATATTAGAACATTTCTTGCTGTGTTATATTATTCACACATTACTATCGTGGTCACAAAAGACAAAAGGTGATTGTTAATAAAACGAAACGGCGAAAATGTTGCTGAAAAAACTGAATAATCATATTAGAAAGTGGACAACATCAAAGTGAATTTCGCATGCGAAAGGGTACCACTGGAGAATGATATTTCTTTGTTTAGTTTTGTGAAAAGTTTTTATGGCGCCCTAAAAAATTCCTATACAGCACAGAATTTGCAGCAATATCACTGCAAAATCTCTGCGATATTGCTGCAACATGCAATGTTCCAGCAGTGTTGTTGCAACTTTGATGCAACTTTGTGCTGTAGGGGTTTGAACGTCAAAAAGTTGAAATAAAAATCTAATAAAAATTAATATTCAATTTAAAATTCTCAGATACGTAAAATGTAAAGTCAATATCACCGTTCGCTTTTTATCGAAAATAAAAATCTCAGATTTTATAATAATGAGAGTAATAATAACAGTAATAATAATAATAATTGAGTTGTAATAGTATACCATTCAGTAGTACCGTTGCACACGATATCTGCGCGTATCTCACGCCTTGAACGTGGCACAGATGGAGTTAGATATTATTACAAGGTTTCGAGTTGATTGTGCTTAAATTATACATTTCGAGATTCGTAATCCCGTTTGCTCGTTAACCACGGTAGTTTGCATGTGTGTCAAGGATAAAGTTTACTTCATATCGCGCAATTATATATTACTGGACCACAGAATGTAGTTTTTGACTATTTTTGCAGCTGGTCGATTTGCATGATAAAAAATGTAAACTCCGATTGAGTAAGTTCGCGTGATGTCGTGTAAAAGTAACTTTCGATTATGTCATTTGAATTAAGAATTATTAAAAATGTGTAAATAGTGCAATGTAGTGGAAAAAATTTATGTGTTTACTGTAGAAAATATCGTGTAATATTTCAATAAATTTTTTATCATTTTGGAGGAAAGAGTCGTAAATATAATACGTAAAATAATTCTCGTTGAAATCTCGAGAAACCAAATATGTCAGAAAAGAGATACCAAGTGTGCCAAAGAGTCATGCACCTTGATGAAGTAATCTCGCTTTACAGTACATATAAACTGAACACTTGAGCGGAATGCACTCTAACGGATTATAAATCACCGTCACGGGTGAGATTCATCCCGATGGCAGTTATACATATTAACAGAAATGTAGTACGAAATGTCACGTAACATTCGATTCCTGTCTCAATTCCGTCCTGAATAAATAAAAATGTTATTCCGTACCTTCTTGAAGATCTCTTTTTTCATTTCGAAATCTTTAGGAAAATATATAAAATATATATAATACATATAAATTTGTTAATTAAATACACGATAAAATAGCAATCACGGTTCGTCAAATCTATATTATATGACTATAATAATCGCCACTTGTGCTTTTATTTCTATCGTTATATAATTTTTGCGAGACTTATAATAATCGCCACAGGCGATTTTTATTTTCTATAATCTCTGATATCCTTGCGACAAAGAAACATACACGTAAGGTGCGTAAACGTTCCTTTTATATTTTTAACAAGCAGTTACCTAGCTGAATGGAGTCCTTCGAGCAGGAATCGATTTCAAAAAAATACCAAATAAATGAAATGGAAGTGATCGATTGCATCAAATCCGATAGCCACTGCGTAAATGCAAATCCTTGATCATTCTCTTCTTTTGTATACAGGTGGCTAGTCACACTCTTATGCAAATTCTCGTTCTCGATCTCTTTGACTCGAATAAATTCAATTTCCCGGTCTGGTTTTACGTGTCAATCCTATCGTTGCCCTTGTATCACGTAAATGAGCATTCCTAATCGAAATAATTAATGTACACTTTGTTTATCGACGATAATGAGACCAGCTATAAGTGATAAGGTCATTGACGATTTGCATAGAATAGCCTTGACGAAGAGCTACGTCGTTCGTGTATCCATCAGAGTATCGCGGTACATGATAATGAATGAATGTTCGTCAAAATTTTATCAAAAAGAGGAGATGACAGGCACGCTGGTCACATATGTGATGACTACGATTGATTAGGGTCATCCCCGCGGCAACCGATGGGCAAACACAAATAAACCGGAAAACACCCTGGAGCGAAGCCGTCTGCGAACCGACCTGTCAGTAGACAGCTGACCGCTTTCTAAGCGCAATATCCGTTTTGAATTTCCAATCGTGTATGGCGGATCCGAAAAGAATTCTCCTGAGAGGAAGTTTCCCGACGATGCCATAACGGCAGCGGC